>NC_141766.1:48358177-48668177 GCF_982258835.1 Parasteatoda tepidariorum
TCTTCAGGGATGCTTCTCAGATTGTCTACAATAGCCTATTGCGCTGCTTTAGTGTAATGCAAATAAACTACAATTTTCTGCCACACGTTACCAAAGTGAAAAAAATTTAAGCGACATTTATATTGCTTAAAAAATATAAAACTGCTACACAAGCTGCAAGCTAGTGAAAATGATAAAAAAAGAAAATCCTTAAAAAGCCTGTCATTACTTTCTTTCTTTTAACTTTAACTTTATCTCTGAGCTGTTAAAAAAATAAATAAAAATATAAACAGTTTAGACAGACTATAATGATCAACAATTTTCATTTGTTAAGTTTTTTATATTTTTGAAACTCACGAGGCGAATGGTTGCGCGATGACAGTAAAGTAACATGTAAGTTTATTCTTTGTTCTATTTATATTCAGTAGGGTTTGTTAGTTTTTCTGAGGGTTTTATATAGTTTTAGAGTTTGATGCTATAGGAGTTGTACAATTATATACTCGGAAATAATATTTCCGTAAAGGTATGAAAAATGTTTCATTTACAAATTCGATATAATTTAAAGTTCAATATTTTAATATGTACTGGAAAATTATCAGTTAGCTTTTTAATTTTTAGATTTTTGACCTATAGAGTTATGAATTTTAAAAGACACAGAGTTTACCGGTAATTTTAGGCGTATACCTATCTTTATGATGAATATAACTTATAAAGTAAAGTAAATACCTATTGTAAGATGTGTATAAACTTGATTAGTGGTTATGTAGTAATGATTCACTTTTAAAAATATCAACTGCAATATTCTTTTGGTAATAGCAGTGTATTGTGCGTTGTATCATGTAAGAGTAAAACTTTGATGGAAAAAAAATGATAAGCTAGGTTTGGAATAATAAGTTTACTGTTAAATCCAAGATTTGGACTTAGAAAACCTCAGAGTATTTCAATAATTTTAGTTTGTGTAAGGTAGGAGAAAACCTTCAAAACTCCATTTACATGTGCTCCATATATTAAGGCTGAGTTTTTTTTTAATTTTTTTCTGAACTATTTTTATCAATAGCTCAAAATCAGGGGCAGGTTTTGCTCCATTACAGAAAAATTTGTTCTGATATAAAAAACCTTATTATTACATAAAATATAATAAGCGTTTTGGTTTTAACTGAAAATCCATTGGATATTTAAGTAGTTAAGCTGGAATATCTGTAATATTAAACTTAATGAATAGATAATTATAGATACAATTGATAAAAATAATACCAAAGAAATGTCATCTTTTTCAAAATAATTTGTCATGTGAAGAGCTTAGTTGAAGAAGCAGATAAATAACATTTTTTAAAAAAATTTGAGATTGCTCTGGGAGAGTTTTTATTTAAGTCCTATTTAAATTTTTAATATTAATTTATATTGCTAAATCTATTAATTTAAAGGATACTTTGTGGAAGGAGGTAAAGGACATTATTTGAGTAATATTCTTCTGGCAATAGACCTTATAAGTAATTTGGCTACAAATAGTAGTCAACAAGCAGCTGTGGAAAATCACCCCTTTGACATTGCACGTCGAGGCACGGGGAGAAAATGTAAAATATTAAGTAACAGCTTCCATACTTAAAAGAGATTTTATGAATCAATAGTTATAAAATCGAAAGAAAATATAGCAACAGACACACTGCATTATTAGTGAATTGAATTTTTTTTTCTGAGCAAAGTTGGGTTGAAAATAAAAAAATTTTTTGTTTATCCAGGTTTTTCAGTGTGTTTATTATTGTTACTGATAAAATGCTTGTTCTTTGTATCAGATAAAAAAGACTATATAATCAATAAATTGGTAATGATAAACATTACAAATTCATGCTTATTTAAATAAAAAAAATTTTGGACTTATTCAGACTAATAAGGCTATTTAAAACTGCCTGCCAGTTTCTTTTAAATTGAAGTTGCTATAATTCTAATTCATGAATATAAGCTTAAATATATGTATATTTATTTCCATTTTTCGAACAGCATTATATTCATTGAAAAACTAAATATTAAAATTCCTCCATTAAAATAAGCAGGTGCTGTGTGGAAAAAAATCATTGAAAATCCACTTTTATTAAAAGAGTCAGCGTGAAATAAATTTACAATAAAATGTTTTATGAGTTATGTCTTCATAAATATACTAAAAGCAAAGGTTGAGTGAAGTAGCAAAGATGAGCAACATATAAACTTAAAAACTCATTTACTCTAATTCACTTTGCCACTTTCCTGGTTCTAACGATTAATATTAATTTAATTTTCAACTGATGTTTTTTTATCATGGACTTGCAAACATTTCTCAAATGGTATTTTGCTTTAATTAATTGACTTAAATCCCAAATTGCACATCACAATTTAATCTTAATATGCTAGTCGCTGGTGTAATCTTTGTCCCTGTATTTGCCCCTTTTCTTATACAAATAACTCGCTACAATTCACATTCGGGCAAAATATTCTTACCTGGCCATTTGAAATATTTTCATGTGCTTTAAAGGTCAAATATGGAGTGTTGTATTTATGTGATTTTTCAAAACAAATATTGATGGTCGTATTCCTATAATTTTAAAATTAAAAATCACGTTGTGCTTTTATGTAATTTTAAAGTAGAACGATTTGGGTTATTTGACATAATTATTTCAAGCCATGTTTGTTACATTGAAATTTGATTTTTTATTTATGAATTTTGAATTTTTATTTATTTGTTCATTAGTTTTATAAGTTTTTATTATCTTACAAGAATGATGCAAATTTTTGATAAATAATTAAAATCATTATTAATATTATTATTAAAGGTAGGTACCTTTATTTCTTTTAATGTGATTTTTAATTTCCATTCATTTTTACTTTAATATGTAGGTATAGTTCAATAAAAAAGATTTAAAAGAAATATATGGATTTCTTATTTCCGAAATTAGAATTTGGAATTTCGTAAACATGAAGATCGACCACAATCAACAGAATAGATGCTTGCCCTTTTTATGCACTTTTCCCCCCACTAAAATTTCAGGTATTTTTTTAAGAAGGCACTACT
The DNA here is from genome assembly GCF_982258835.1 of Parasteatoda tepidariorum. Classification (NCBI taxonomy): domain Eukaryota; kingdom Metazoa; phylum Arthropoda; class Arachnida; order Araneae; family Theridiidae; genus Parasteatoda; species Parasteatoda tepidariorum. The sequence continues at coordinate 48,361,200 of NC_141766.1, forward strand.
ACCCCTGTATCTAGTTATCTAAAGTTTATGGTTTAATTTTTTTATTTTTCAGTTTAGTTATTTATAAACTTGTTCTTGTTAATCTGTTTTAATTGTTTATTCATAAAGCCTTTTATTTTCCAGATTTACGAAGCAGCTTGTTTTTATTTTTTCTTTCTGGGAAGTATGGAGGTGTATGATTTACCTCGTTATAAGCTTTTGTCAGTTCCTTATGCTAATTATGTGAGATGATAAATTTTGAATGCATATGATATTATAAGTAAGTTTTTGTTTTAATTCTTTTCCTTCAGTTATTACTTTCTGAAAATAAATAATATTCATAAATGTAGATATAGAGTTTTGTTTATATGATGCTATATCTTATTTCTGATTAACATTTCATTGCATAGATAACTGCTAAGATTGTTATGTTAAATTGGAAAAGTATTCCTTACCTTATCTGCCAGTAGATTTCTTGGTTATAAATTTTTAAACTAATAACTTATATTTGTATTGTTTATTAAGAGAAATGATGTGCATCAACATAATTTTATCAAAATTCTCATTTATATGAAGATGCCTATCTTCTAATAAACATTTCTGTACTTTACTTAGCTATGTGATTTTTGAATTGAGATGAAAAATTCTTTTACTTTGTCAGCTACTAGATTTTTTAACTGTTTAGTTTGATTGAAGAGAATCAAAAATCATTCTTCTTTTTGTTATGCTTATAATTACTAATTAGGGCTCAAATCTAAGAATAGTCATTAGATCCGGTACCACTAAAATTCGACTTTGACCTTCATCAAATAATTATAAATGGTCTCCTTTACCTTCAATTTTTGTAAAGAGCTGGTTTTGGCCATTTTATATTAATGCTCTTATTTAGATCTGTGTGTTTGTCATAATCATCATAATTGTGAACCTAAGACATTCTCTGTATTGCAATTTTTCATTTAAATTCACTTTATTAATATGTTATTAGAAAAGCTAACAGAAACGTGTAAAAGAACCAATGAAAATTTGTATGAGCTAGTACTATCTTTAAGTTGCATGTCGTTTAGACCAGGGACTAAATATTCTGAATTTTTAACCTTTAGTTATCCATTGTAGAAGTTCAGTCTACAATCAACAACGATTAAATGTCAATTTTAAGTTTTCTTTTGTTTTAACAACTATTATTTTCATTTTATTTATTCTTGTTGTGAAACCTACTTTTTCAGTTCAACGTAAATTATTTTTTAGTTCAAGTTTTGTTATTATATTATTTGTTTATTGCATTATTATCTCTTAATGATTATAGAAGTTAATTTTTTTTACTTCAGGTTTTATTAATACATTAATCTCTGAATAATTGGAAATTTATTTTGTCTTTCAAGCAGGTTTTCTCAAGGAAAATAGAGTAGCATAATCAGCATTAATGTATAGTTATGTGGTGTAACTACCACTACAAATTTTAAATACCAAAATCACTAGTATATAATTATAAGACATGTTAACTTGATTCTATCTTGAGGTACCTTTTGATAGATGAAGGTTGACATGGTCACTAATTAAATCCCCTCAATGGTGACCCAGATGTGATAAGAACTTATCCAATATTGATGGATAATTGAACTAAGCCAATATTGATGGATAATTGAACTAAGCCAATATTGATGGATGATCCACATTAAACAGTTGATTTGCTTAAAAATATACTACTCTAAAAAATAAAAAAAAAACTGGAAAGTAAATAAAGACTCCCGTTCAATAAAAAATATTGAAGGAAAAAAATGTGCGAAATGCTATAAACAAAAATAAGAAAAAATAATGAGAAAAATGCTATAAAAGTATAAGACATGTTAACTTGACTCTATCTTGAGGTACCTTTTGATAGATGAAGGTTGACATGGTCATTAATTAAATCTTCTCAGTTATTATGTAGTTTCTATATATTTATAGTTTCTATATATATGTAGTTTATGTAGTATCTATATATATCTTTAATTCTTATTTTTGCTCTTACTTGTTTTTGGCATTTTTAAACAACTAAGTTATTTTATTACTGAACAAATTGACAGTACGAAAATAAATAAATAAAATGAAAATAAATTAGAATAATATTTAAATATTAGTATTGGATCCAAGATTTCAATCTTTCTGTAGTAGTTGCTTCTTCTAACTTAAGTTGACTTCATCAATGGTTTAAAAATTTAAGTGACAGCGTAGGATTTTTCTGGTCTTGCTAAATGTTATTTTCATAATTTAACTCTAGTGCAGCATTAATTGTTAAGTGTTGTGTACCCGGTAGTAGAATCTCTCCAGTGTGCCAGCCGACGCTGTAGATTATTTTTCAGAAAAAAAGTTTTTTGATGGAAGCAAATGGATAAGGATAAATTGCTGAGACACCTTTTTAAATCATTTGTTAATTTGTTTCAAATAAAAATTTTAAGAAAAGATGAATTAATCAGAAAACAAGAAGCAAAGAATTTTTTTTCTTAATTGATGACGTAACTGTATAAGGATTTGTTCTAAATTTTTTTAGTATTGTATTAAATTCTACCTAAAAGTAAACAACACAAAGATCTTATGTATAAATTTGTTTACAAATTTTGCTATATCAGTATATTAGATTAAGCTGAATTCTTGCTATAATCTAATCATCTCTGTCTGACTGCATTAAGGTGACAGACAGATTTGGATTTCTGAGGATAGTGTTCTAGAGATATACTATGGACTATTCCAACTGTCCGGGAAATGTCCCTGGGAACACAAAGATCTTATGTATAAATTTGTTTACAAATTTTGCTACATCAGTATATTAGATTAAGCTGAATTCTTACCATAATCTAATCATCTCTGGCTGCATTAAGGTCACAGACAGATTTGGATTTCTGAGGATAGTGTTCTAGAGATATACAATGGACTATTCCAACTGTCCGGGAAATGTCCCTGGGAATGGTTCGAAGACATGAAAATTTTTATCCTTTGCAGAGGGAATGGTTTTCCTGCTTTCGTAACTCTAAATCCTGTTTGTAGAGATGAGACTTTATGGTAGAACAATTTAAGGAGGACCAATACTGCACCAGTCTCTTCAGAGGCTGAGCAAAGTGTTTAACCACCTACACACTGACAACAGATTGTGATGCTTGACTTCAGTGATTTATTGAGATCAGTGATCTAGAATTCACCATCTGCAATTAATTACCTTATCAGTAATTTAAATTAGTCCAAGCTCGTCTTAATAACAATTTATTATCAAATTCTTCTTAAATAACTAAGTGCAGCAGTTTTTTTTTAATCAAAAAATTGTTAAACTATTATTGATAATTTTACTATGTAAAATTATAGAATTATAATAATTGTAATTGTTAATTTCCTTTGGGATTGAAAAAATTCAGTATATACTTTATTTATGTAGGCAATTTGATTTGTTAGCAATCAGATTTTTATCACCTTTTAAGTGTTTTGTTTTTAAAGTAAATTATTTGAAATGTTATTTAACTTTTTTTATATTATATAAAACATTAAGTTATCTCTCTATCTAGGCAAAAAGAAATATGGATTAATATTTTCAAAGCAAATGACAAAAGAAGGAAAAATTTGTGTGCATTATGGCAAACAGAAATATAGGAAAGCAACAGCCTTCTGGTGTCACTGTACAATTTGAACAGCCAGAAAAACCCAGCAGCACTTTAAAAGTAAGTTCATTTAAGCTTTCATTGTAGTATTTGTTTTTATGTTAGTAGTTTTAATTTTGATATCTTTGGTATCATAAAAATTTTGCTTTTAAAATTGTTAAATATGATTTGAAAAATATTAAGTCACGTTCCTCTTTAACTGTCTCATGTTTAAGTTTATATTAGGCTATATACAAAGCCATAATTATGACTTTTTTCTGAAGTCACTCATTTAGAGTATTGAAGATAAAGGTTTTAGACATTAAGTTATCCATTTATTTAATTAAAAGATGATAAAAAGAGAATTTTTGTTTTATTTATTTGCATTGTATAATAGGAATGCAGTTTTTGCTTAACTGTGCCCTATTAAGCACTGAGTTATTCAATATTTCATTGAAGGTTGATAGGTTATATTTTTCAATTGTGTGAAATAAAATGTTAGAATAGTTTTATTGGAAGGTAATTTTTAGGAATGTTAATATATTTATCCCGCTGGCAGTGAAGATGATCATTTCAAGTCTTGTTGAAAAAGGTAGGTCACTGATGGATCTGCTATCTCACCCACTCTTGCACTTCATCAACCATTTGCCCAAAAAGTTAAGAAAGTTTCCAGCCCTGGGGATACCAAATACAGTTGTAGAGATGCCAAAATAATTTTGTGTAAAAGTAGCTTTGCCAATGGCGAAAATTGCGTTTTTTAGCACATGTTCAGTTTTAATTTGACTGTTCCTGAACTGCATTGAATTTAATTTTAACTATACTCTTGTAAAAAGTTATGAATTTACTTTTCATGCACTTTTTTTTATTTTCTGTACTTTTTTTTAATCTTTTATTTAAAGTCTGAAAAAAAACAGTTTCTCTATTTGGCTCTAGCTTTAAGTTTCTATTAATGGCTCTTCAAACACACTTTGAAATATTTTTGCAATCTACTTGTAAGTGTAGAAATAACTTGTAAACTATAGAAGTAACTTGTAAACTATAGAAATTGTGTATCATAAATGTTTTTATTGACCAGAAATGTTTTTAGTTTTTTTATTTACATTTTTGTTCTGATGTTTAATGAAACCTTCTGTAATTTTGACATGTTATTGGACTTTATATCATTTACCCCTTCTGCATCCATATACATTTGTGTTGACTTTTTATTTTTTTGCATTGCTTTTTCCTGAATTTCTGAAAAAAATTACTTATCTTACTATTTTTTCAAAAAGTTTAAAATTTTCTCTAAAAAAAGCAATATTTTGTGAGAAAAAAAATTCTTAATAAATATCAGTTTACAAAATATGTTTTGAAGCTTTGGAATTTATATAAATTTTATTGGTTTAAAATATTTATTGGTTAAGTTCACTATTTTATTATCAATTTTTATTGAAACTTTTAACATTAACAATGATATTTTAAGAGAAAAACATGCCACAAAAGAATGAATAGTTTACTAAAAGTTTTACACTTTAAGTGCATTATATAACTGTAAACGTTACATATATTTAAAATGTAACACATATTGTTAAAAAAAAGTCTGTATTACATTTTGAGTTGTTCTGTCAAATAACTCTTTTTCATTGTGTAATCTGTTAATGAAACATTAGCTACTATGCTCTTATTTTTTTTTTTAGCTTTTACCTCTTAATGCAATAAAGTTAAATATGACGACTTTTTGGATGAAGATATTAACAAACATTATTTATAAATGATTAACATTTGCTTACTGATTATTTTTGCATAATGAGCAATCTTTTAAGAACGTAATGGAAGTACAAACTTTTTTCAAATTGAATTTTTGGATGCTTCATAAGTTGAAAATATAGGTAAAGTCTGTAATTTTCTACCAAAAGCTGAAAGATATTTTTTTGTTCTCTGAATATATATTATTGTCCATTAATTGCATATTTTTTATTTATGCATATAAGAAATCGTCATTAACACATAAAAATTTCACCTGACGGAAAACTTAATTAGTTTTTTCAAAGATTATTTTTACGTATAAAGTACTTTATGCAATTAAAACTTGGTTAATATTTAAAAATGAATGTAAGACAGATTCATCCTGATATTACTGTCCTATCTGTCTCTCTCCTGCTTTTCCTTATTCTTTTCAAGAGACGATTCTTTGTCTTTATAAAAGAAAATATCCATATATGTTGTTTTACAAAGAATCTCTATCACTCTGTTAGGAAAATAGTATGTAAGTACTTGTCATATTGGTGTTTTATTTTTTGAAAGTTTTTTGTTTATTTTTCTTGACTAAAGGCGGAAAAAAAATTTCAATTTTTCTCAGAAATGATAGTTTGACTTAATTTCAAGTTTATATACCTGGCAATTTGATTTTCACTTGTGGTAGAAATATGAGAATTGAAGAATCAATTGTAGACAAATATGTATGGTAAAAGAAAGAATTGGCAGCTATGCGTTATCTTTATTTAAGAGCAATTTTCAAATTAAAAGGGACAGATTTTAAATATATAAAATAAGTTTGTCTATATTTTTTAACCCTCTATACTAATAATTTTTTTTAAAAATGTTTTCATTATTAGTTGATTAAAGAATAATGTATTTTATTCCTCAGAGACATCCAAAAATGGAGCTTAGCAAACCTGATTTGCTTCAACTTCTTGGAGTGTTAGAAGGTGAACTACAAGCAAGAGAAATAGTCATAGCTGTATTAAAGGTTTGGATTTGTAGATTTAATATTTTTTTACATTTGAAATTTATCTTTTCAGAATCTTGTGTAATATTTTTCAATTTAATGTTATTGTAATGTATTTAGAAATTTTATTTAGAAATATTAGAGTTGAATTAACATGGCTGCCAATTACTATGCTTTTTGAAAAATATTTTGTACTGTGGTAGACAATTAAAGCCTTAAGTTTTCAAAATTTTTAATAATTTTAGCAGCATTTTAAAAGCTTTATCTTGAGAGACCTGGAACAAAGGGGCATTTATTAGGAGTTTTTGAGTCATTTACATGTAGTGGTGTAAAAAATAACTAAAAATCGAATCAACAAAATTGAGAATCTTACACTAAAAAACAATCTTAGCTACCACTGGAAGAAATTTTCTGAAGTTGGTAGTTCTGATCAATTTCCCTTTTAAATCAATCAGCAATCAAAACATTAGGTCTTTGTATTTAGCTTGCTTTTGGCTCCTAGGTAGAGGTAGTATAATAGATGGAAAATACCACGCTACAAATTTTTCAAACCATTTGTTTCTGAGTAATATATTTTTGAAACTTTGAAAGTTTTCGCATTATTTGCTGTTTTATAACTTATAAATAACTATTACGTGAAAACTATTTGATTTTTCCAATTTTTAATGAGATTTTATAAAATATTTTCCTAATAAGACTAAGTTGTAATAAAAATGAAATAATGTTTTAAAAAGTAAACTTTTAAAAACTGAAAATTAAAAATTTTTTTAGAAAAAGTTTAAAACTTTTCAAAAAAAATGATTTAACTTATTTTTAGAAATGTTTATTTAAAATTTCAAGATTGTATTTTTCTTTATCATCCTAAAGAAATAAACTCTGGAAATGTAGCAGAAACATTAATAAAAAGGAGTTTATTAAGTTACATTCTAATTTTCTGAAAAGGAAAAGTTTTTAATTTCGAAGCTTTTTTAAAACTTAAAAAATATTTTCTTATCCATGCTATATATTTTATAAAATGCTATTGAAAGCTGTACAAAATGTTCTAAAATTTAATTCTTAAGGTTCTCAAGTTACTGTAAAAAATTTATTAATTTCCAAAATTTAAAAAAAAAAGTATTATTGCAATACAAATTGTACTAAAAGTCTGGATCATGGTATTTTTCATACAAGGAGCAGGCTTAATAAACATGTGAGAAGATCATTAAAATCTAAATTGCTGTAAAAATAAATGTTTTTATTGTTTTTTTAGTAGTATTATCTATATGTAATACTTTATACCCATATGTAATACTTTATAGAATGAACTACAAGTTTTGACCTTAACAAAGCAGAAGTACCATAATTTTCGGCGTATTATCCGCAGATTTCCCGTTTAAAAAGTGTTAAAATTAACTATGCGGATTATGAGCTGATGTGGATAATGTCCCATAATTTTTTGTCACGCTGAAATCTTTTATGCTACTTTTTGTCTCTCCAGATGGTGCCACAATTGTATTTTGCATATTTTTTTTTTTTAAATTTTCCCCGTAATTTTTTAAAACTTTTATTTGTCATCACCGTATAACTACGGAAGATATGAGCATTGAGGGTCATACACTACATGTTCTTAATTATTATTTTGTTTTGCCTCAAGAAAAAAAAAAACAGCCAGCAATTTTATTTAATTCTTTGCGGAGATTGTGTTTGTTACTCAGTGTCACTGTGATGTGTTTCATGTACATCTGACCACCGCCCAGAGAAAATGACCTGATTATGAATGTATTTTCCCTCGTAAAACCCACTAATCCACCACTCCTTTCCTCTTAACAGCGTTCAGAGGTGCGCCAACTGCTTGTTGTGAGAATGACCCTTTTTACGATCATTATTAAAAAAGTAAAAAAAAATCTTAAAAGCAGCTGAAATGTTTAAAAAAAATTTTTTTTCGTGTTTGAAGTTTTCTTTGTCACTTGCAAATTATGCACAGATACATATAATGCGTCAAAAAAATTTCCCTTGCATTAAATGCACCTAATAAATTACGTATACAAAAATTTATAAAAGTGAGTGCAATTTGAGATATCTAAGATTATGAGTGAATACTAAATTTCTTTATTGCTAGTTATCAAATAAATTACGACTAAATAATTTAAATATTGTTCTCAAAAATGAAAAACAAGCAGAAACAAATTTAAGTTTTCATGTTATATAAGATAGTTTGTTTAAATGTTCAAACTTTTAAAAAAATTTCTTAAGCTGTGTACTCATTTTTTGATAAGTCAAACACAGACAGGCTAACTTGAGATAAGTGAAATGTAAGCATCTATTTGTTAAAAGTCAGAAATTTTAAAATTCTGACTTAAAAATCAAGGTGAAATTTTCTCCCCTGTGAAACATTCACCATTTAAAAAATATTGGGAAAAAGTGTTATGTTATACAGGATCTAAGTAAGGTTAATCAATATCAAAGTTAAAGTTAACACTATTCTTATGAGTTCATATTATAAAATTTTTAATAATCCTTCTTTCAATGCTCTACTAATAATTCCTTACTAATAATTCTACTAATAATTCCCTAATTTTACTAATTAATTACTAATAATTCCTTAAATCCTTATTACACTCTTTAGATGCATTATTCTATATTTATTTATATATGTTTCATATTTTTTGCTGAAGATTTTTCTTTTTTTTATGTAGAAAATTAGAAATAGAGTTATTGTTAAAGTGAATGCATGAAATATTAGTTTTAATAATGCTCCGTAGTTTCATGTAACACTTAACATATCCATCATTACTTTTTTTTAAAGATCAAAAACCTTTTATGTATTTTCTGATTTTCTGTACATATTTTATTCAATAGTTTTTTAGCCTTTCTTTGTTTTGACCATTTCAATTGTTTATAGTATACATTTTAATATTTTATTTTAGGCTGAGCAGGTTAAACAGTTGCTTTATCCAAAGAGGAAAGCTACTGCCAGTGATCCATGGGCTGCACTGCAAAGAGATTGTTTAGGTGCGTTTGATGCTACATTTGATGAGTCAGCAGTTAAAAATTTGTATGGAATGCAATTATCACAGTTTGAACATTTCTTAAAGCAATATAAAATAGCTCAAATAAAGTTGAAAGAACAATTAGAAGAAGCAGAGCAGCGTTGTGAAAAGGTAATAATTTTATTTCTGATCTGAACATTAGAACATTTAGATCTGAACATTTTCATAAAAACTGATTTTTTTTTACACCTTACATTTTCTTACTATTTCTGTAGAACTATTCAATAAAATTAAACTAAACTTTCAGAGCAATTTTTAATTAATCACAAAAAAATTAATTGGTGAATTTGAAAGAAAAGAGAATTTAAAAATTGATTGAGATGTAATCCTTTAAAGTAGTCTTTTTATTTTGCTCATGGGCTGGACACATTAATTTTTTATATATATAATTTGTTGTGATTTGCATTTGGTAACTTGTGAAAAAAGTCAATTTTAATGTATTGAAAATGTTAAAAGTTTCTAGCAATTTTCTAAGTAACTTTCATAATTTTTTTAAGGAAAGCTCTAAGTGATTAGGGGTTTACTACAAATTTCATAAAATCATATTGTAACAACAAATGATAATACCTAACAATGATTGTCCTGACAACAAAATGTTATGTGGAAGGAAAACATGTGGCATAAAAAATACTTTAATAGAGTATGGCCCTATATATTGTGCCAATGTCATTTTTAATAAATTTTGTTCAACAGTACAAAATAAAATTTATGGAAAACCCCTTACCTAGGGTTCAAAACATTTTTTTTTTTAAAAAAAAAAGGTACATGCAGCAATACAGAATATTAGTTAAGAGCACATGATAATGTTAGGTTGAAAATATGCACCAATAAAATCTGAAAACTATGACAAATTGTAATTCTATATATACTATATCTGGTTGCTGTATTATAATTTTATAGAGTACGTGGTAAACTCACATATTATGTTATATACTTGCAAATTAAAAATCTTCAGTTTTAAAAAACTCCAAACAAGATTTTTTATCATTTAAGTGACCACTTTAAAGAACTGAAAACTTATACCTTCAATTCAAAGAATAAATAAAATTCTTCATTAAAATAACTGCAATATGAAAGTATTAGTAAATAAATTTTTGCAAAGTTTCAATACATAAATAGGAGTAAAGTTAGGGGGGGGGAGAATAAAGCACAAAATGTAGATTTAACTTTATAAAGTTAGCTTTTAATACAATCACGAATTTTTTATTTACCCACAAAATTTCTTCATCCATTTTTTTTTTTTAAATTTGCTTTAAATGTTCAATCGGCCTGTAATTTTGATGCGTTGCTACAGTCATTAGTTGAAGCCAATCAGATGTGCTACAGTCATTAGTTGAAACCAATCAGATGTGTGCCCAATAGAAAGTTGTGAATTTATATTTAAATCAGTTCATTCTGAATTAAAATTAATTTTGAAACCTATTTTGTTTATCATTTAATAAATTTATAAGAAGACAACGGTAAAAAATCATCAAAAAAGGGAAACTAAAGTTTGATGCTCACAGCACACATTGTTTCTTGTTTGTTTACCAATGCCAGATGCACATCCTTGCCAGGTTGAAAGGAATAAATATAGTGAAGGAAAACACTAACTAATTTTCATTCATTTCTCCTTTGAAATGCACCATAACAGCATCACTTGAATGAACAAAACTGGTTATCGTTCTACATCTGCTGCAAGATTGGGAGATATTCTTTCTTCATGCATTTAACACGTCTGGAATCAGCAGATGTGTTTCAGCATCATTTACGCAATCCCCCTCACGACGCTTGTGCTTCAAAAAACTATCAAACTTTATTAGATAGGATTTAACTTATAAATTAATTAGTTTATTTATTTTTATTTTTCTTACAATTTATTTTCCAAATCTTCCTTCAAAAAATAAAAGCTTAAAGAATTACATTTTTTCAAGTTATTATAAGACGTCTTCATAAGACATCCCTGAGATTTCTCTGAAGATTTGTTACCAATTTTACCATTCAAAGCTCTGCATACTGCTTACCATTCAAAGCTCTTTTTTCAAATTTGATTCACAATTTTTTTCGAATTACATAAAAAATTGGAAGAAGCTTTTTAAATTTTCAAGAAATTGAAATTAGACTTTTTTTCATAAGTAACCAAATACAATTCAGGACAAAATTATAAAAAAAAATTTTTAATGTATGCCTTCTTGTTAGTTTATGTAGTAAGAAAAGGTGAGGCGGAATTTTTTTTTTTTTTATATATAAAATTGTCTTTATCTCCATGAATATTTAAGCTAAGTTTATGAAATTTTGTCCAGTTAATGCATATGATAATCAAAGTAATTGATACAAGTTACAAGCTTATTGCTATATTTTTTGGCATGAGAAATCTGATCATCTAATTACTTTTAAAGTTGTACAATTATTCTCTAAGTATTTCTGGAGAATTATGGGAAAATGAATTAGTTGTCCAACCTTAGTATTTTATTTAAAAAAATTAACTTCATTTTTACAAAATTTAAATTTTATATTATGCCATTTTTACAACAATTTTAATGTGACTTATGTGACATAACTTATTAAAAAAAATTTCTGAAGAACACAGTTTGTACTATTTTTCCATATCAACAACCATTTCACAAGTTATTTAAGCTCTATCTCTAATTTTTTAGCATCATTAGTTCTGGATAATAATAGTACTAAACTAACACTAAAAAATGGGTGAAACAATGAAAATTATAACTTTCAAAATTTCTTAAACCAAACCTATGTCGTTAAATTTACCTACTGTACAAAATGTGTAACTGTTGTTCACAGAAATTGTACAGTTCTGTGTATGTTAAGTAGTACAAAAAGTGATGTCTATTATGAAGGCCTCATTTAATAAAGGTCTTAAATAGTTCTTTCTCCCTTTATTCATTAAACCAGTGGTAGAGCTGCAAAATTTTTATCGTTACTTTATTGGTCTAGTTCATACATCATTATGTAAGGGGTGCATTATTAACGATACTGATGTTAGTAGAATTTCAACAAAAGTTTTTGATTTTAGAGATATAACAAAATATGCTAACACTGAAATTTATTTAAAAGTAAGGCCTTCCCACAATAGCCCATTGTTCACAGGGGGAGGGCAGGGAGGTGAAAGCTCCACAATTTATTTACCAGCAACAAAATTGTGGCAAAGTGGTCAGCAATGCATACCGGAAGACTTCCAAGGTAAGCTGGTACCAATCAATCTGAAATTAACATAAAGAGGTCTAGTTTTAATTGTTCTTCCAATTTAGCAATCAAGACCATATTTTCAAGATATAGCGAGATAGTTCCGATATTTTGCAAAATATGCATTCAGTAAGGAAAAGATATGTTTATTTAGATACGCTTAGCTTTATCTGATATCCTAACTTAAAATATTCTCAGCATTAATTGATTAGAATATATAATTTTAGGTGTTCTAACTTTTAAGTTTGAAAATTATTAATTAAGGTGTTCTGTTTTTATTTTGTTTACTATGCAGGGTTATTCATAATTCCCTCTATTTACTACAACCTTATGTTTACTACAACTGGCTTCAGTGGTACATGTTACTGCCATCTACCGCCAACTGCTTAAATTAAAACTTGAATACTTTCACAATAATTTCATATGTTCTTTTTTGCCATATTCGTTTTCTTACTATAACGCTTCGAAACCCCGGAGGGAATTATGAATAACCCTGTGTATATGCTTAAGTGCGTGTCATATTTTCTTGGCTTCTGAGTTAAGAAAAGAATTATAAAATTTGGAAGTTGTGTCAGTAAGTCAACTACAATTATAAACTATTTTTCATAGATGACGAATAACTTTCTGTTTCGAATTTATGTTGCCTTTGATAAGTTTTAGTTTAATGTTGCTTACATTGTTAAATATATTATACAAAATATATTTGTTCGAGTGCCTGGTATTTTATATGTTTTTTTTTTCCTTCCTCTTAGTTGCTCTCTGAGTTGGAAGATGAAAAGCAAAAGCATGCTCAGGATACTGCTCAAGGAGATGATGTAACATATTTATTAGAAAAAGAACGTGAGCGTTTACATCAAGAAAATGAGTTTGAGCGCCAACAAAATAGGTGTATGGAGAAAGATATAAAATGCTTAACAGAAACTTTGGAGCAAGAAAGGCAGCGGCAAAAACAAATGATTTTAGTTTTATTAGCTGAGCGTAAACGTCTTATATACAGATATGCTGAAGAAAAGCAAAAATGTGATAGATTGTCACAGGTAATTTGTTTTAAAAATTTTAAAACAAAATTATAATTATATATCAGCTTTTTGACATCTTGAAATGTTAGTGCAGTATAGAATAAAACAATTCTAGATTGATACTTTGGTAATACTGTTCGCACTTTATTAAATAATATGTTTTTTAAAATCTTTTTGATCTCTGTTTATTCTGTTTTAATCCTTAATCTTTTGCTATTTTGCAAACTATCTGATTCACATGAATTAAATTTCTAAATAAAATCATATGCAATGCATACATATTCCCAATATTAATACTTGAGCATTTTTTCCCTCTTTTTCTCTGCATAAGTTCAAAAATCCTATGGTTTTTAAAGTGGATTTCTAATAAGCTCAAAAATAAAATTTTGGTTTAATCTTTTTTTTATTTTTAAAGCTTTTTTTGTGTTTGCACATAGTGATGATATTTAACTTTCAGCAGTTGTGCAATCTACAGAATTGTACTGAATTTTTCCTTTCATAAATTGCTTTGGCAAAGAGTTCATTTTTCTTTTGGTCATAATATTTCATTCATGTTATTAATTATAAAGTTCTTTTCTGTAGTTAACTTTACTATAAAGAATAATTAAAAAATTATTTGAAGCTTTAAAATTAGAAAAATTGACCCAAAAGTTTTGTAAGCTGTTTTGTATTTTGATGGAACAGCCAAATCATGCCTTAGTTATTTATCATAATTTTCTTATAGAAATTACATGGCTCTTAAAAATGTTAATGATTAAAATATTAACAAATATTACTTATTAAACTATGATTATTCCCTGAAGCATATTATTCATGGTTTTTATTTAGTCCTAAGTGCCAGACATCACTGAAAAGCTGGGTCCTTTAAAAATAAAACCAAAAGAAAAATTGACCCTAAAGATTAGAAATTTTTGCTAATAAGTATATGATGAAAGGTTTATCATGGAAGTAAATGATAAAACTTGGTTTTCTATTAAAGGTCAAATATTAAAGACACAAGTTATTAATTTAAGTCATTCAGTTGATTCTTTTATTTTATATTATCTTTCTCAAGCTCTGTATTTTTTAAAAAAAAAAATTTAATTACGAATTTCTATGGTACTTGTCTCTTTAAATTTGTTTGTGAAACAGTTTATTTTTAAACACTTGTAAGAAGAATTTTTTTTTCCAAAACATAAAAGTGTAAAAATTACCTGCTATGTAAAAATAAACTGTTAAAACTTCTTTTCATAGCATAAACTGCTTTAAACTTTTTTCATTGCAATTGAAATCTCATTTCAACATTGTTTTTGTAAATCTGACTACTAAAAATGAAGACATTTTGATTGTGAAAAAATATTTTTTAAGAATGAATTGTTTTGCCCATTAATTTACTTGTCTTGCAAAACTTAGACATCTTTTTTTTCTCTTTTCAATTTTTTTTGGTATTTCAGGCGCTATAAGAAATCTGCCATAACTGAGGAATATAAGAATGATATTCGAAAGCTGTTAATTGGTTATGTTGATTTTAAAAAGTTGAAATTTTCTCACTATCTTGTTTTTGATTTCACCAAGTGATTTTAAACATTTGTTTTTAATTATAAAACAAGCAAATAGAGCTAAATTAAAACCAAAACATTGCTGTTTTAATTGTTTGTTCTATTTCTTGATAATAGAATGAAAGTGTAAAAATTTTAAAGTTTTTTATGTTTATTTTTAATGCAGCTAATATTATGAAGTTATAAGGCTTTTGATATCATATAATAAAAAAATTATCTTCTATATTTATGTGAATTGCCTTAAAACCGGCATCTTGTATGCATCTATAGGTTATTTACGAGTATTTATCAGCTACCTTACCTCAGAAATATAATCAACAATCTGTAAAGTAGTATATATATATGGACACGGTATGCTGAGACAGAGGCACCTGCCAGGTGCTGTCTAATAGAATTCCAATAAATAAAAAATTATAGTTTGCTATTACTGTAATTTTTTCTATTTAAAAAAATTATAATTAATGCCTATTAAGTGTCATATTGAATCTACTCCAATTCATGAAATGAGTGCAAAAGTTGCATTTTTCAATTTCATTTAATTGTGGGGATAGTAGTTATCAACAAAGTCAACCTTCGTCTATAAAAAGGTACCCCAACATAGAGTCAAGTTAACACGTGTTATATACTAGGGAATTGGAAATGTATTTTTGTAGTGGTAGATACACTGCAGTATGTTTAACTAATATTTTTTATTAATTGGATGTAACAAAAATACTTAATATGTAAAATAAATTTGCAAATTTGCTTAGTAATGTTTGTCTTTTTATTCATCTTTACTAATTAAATTTTATTCACAATATTTTTTATTTATTTTAAGGCCTTAGAAAATTTTAATAAAATAGATAAAATATAATCTGTTTTTCAATTTTCAAATAATTCCCTGTGAAGTGTATTACTCAATTCAAAATGAGCCATAAATATCACAAATGAAAATATTAATTTCTGCTTTATTAATCAGTCCTTAAATTTATATATTTTGTTTTTAAATTGTAGATATTGTGTGATGAAAAAGGAAGAATTGCAGATATGGTTGATGGCTTGGAAGAAGAAAGTAAAAAGTCTTTGCAAATGGAGGCTGAACTTGAAAGACAATTGTGTGAGTTTGAAATTGAGCGTGAACAATATAAGGCTGAATTAAATGAATTAGAAGCAAAAAACAATGAACTAACTTTAGAAGTTCAAAAGTTACAGGAAGCTGTTGAGGCTTATCAGAAACAAGCTAGTCTTAATGCTCAGGCTCAGTTAGGAGAAGGTGTCAGAAGTACAATAGTCACTATGGTTTCAACTCCAACAATTCGTGCTGTACCAACTATATCTCCAACTGTTAGCCCTCCTCGGGGAGTGGCTCGAGCTCTTAGTCCTAAAACGGGACCAGCACCTGCTACACCAGCAAAGCCTATTGGTCTTATACCACAAGCTCCTACAAAAGTTGGTGTTTCCAAACCTGTATCATCCATGTCAAGCACTGTTTTGTCTCCTTTGTGCAGCCCCCCTTTAGCAACAGCTAGCTTTAAAACGTCTCCAAAGCCCATAAAAGCTAGCTCACCAGCTCCTGTAACTTCTCCATCTGCTCCAGAAAATATTGCAACTTTATTGCAAGTAGCTACTCCAGTACCTCAGTATGCAGAAAGCCCTCTATCTCCAGCTGAAACTGATAAAGCAATAGATCTGAATTCTCAATCTAATGCTAAAATCTCCAGTAGTGTTAAAGTATCTACACCTGTACCTGCACATAAACCTGCTTCAGCAACTGTCGCCAATGTAGTAAATGCTAAAAAATTGCCAGCAGGAAGGGGTGCTCCACCACCAATTCCTCCAAATAAACCAGTTTTACCCCCTCAAGCTCTCCACAGAAAAGATACTGGCTCAAAACCACCTGTTCCTCCAAGATCTGATGTCACTCCAGACAATTCTATAGACAAAAATGCTGCAAGAGTAAGTGCAATCTCTCGTTTTCTTACTCCCCAAAAATTCAATACTGATGAATCCCCTGGAGCAACTGATAAAGATGATACTCAGGTGGGTGTTTCTAAAGAAACTACCCAAGTAAATGTTGCTGGTAGTAGTAATTTAGAATCTGAAGTACTAGTTCAAGAATTAGCTGATTTTCAGCAAATTCTTGTTTCTTTGGCATCTACTAAACTAGCTAATTCAGTAAATAAATCTAATTAATTTTTATAGTGTAGCCCTTTGCTGTATCACATTTTTTTAGAAGTAAAATAGATGCTCCTTTTGATAAAGGTTGTTATAAAAGATAATAGAATAGCAGTAAATGATTGTATATTTGTTTCATAACTTTATTTATTTGTATATTGAGACAAATTTTTTACTTTCCGGATAACATTTGATCTTTAAGAACCAGTTTCTTCCTATATTAGTCAATGGTAGAGTAGTGCTTAAAGTACAAAATAGATTATACAGAATCATAATTATTGGCAGACTAATAAAAATAATATTAGAACATAGTTTGTGGTATCAGTTGATAGCTTTTTTTGGCAAACTTGATTGCCCTGTTTTCATTGTTCTTTATTTGGAAAATAGTGTGTTATATAAAGAACTACTAAAAAAATTCGCCTGCCTCCAAATAACCTCCATAATTCTAATGCATGATGGAGGATTAATGTGAATAACAGTATGACATTAATCATTCATTAGATAATAGTTTATTTAAATTGCTCATGGTATGTATGAAATATTGTATGAGAAATAGACATGGATAAAGTGCCACATATTTGAGTGAGCATTAGAACAAGATGTGATTTTATGAAGAGTTAAATCATTCAAAAATAAGTTTATCTATTCATTTACTTAATATAAACTATTTCTTTTTACTAAGAAAAGAATCAATTTTACAATAGCTATGTTTTAAAAGTTGAAGAATTAGTTTTACTTTTTATATTTTGAAAGGAGAAAAAAGTCGATTATTCTGTTTTTAGTATTTGACATTATTTGACTACAGAACATGTTCTTTATTCACTTTAAAATAATTATTATAATTATTTTTAAAGATATAATAACTTTTCCTCATACTAAGTCATTTCAAACTTCAGTTCTAGATATTTGTGAAAAATATAAGCAATTGCCTTATTTTTTGCACCAAAAAAAATGATATAATGAGGCTGCAATTAAAGATATTTATTTTTAAAGTTGATAACCTTTTCATATTAACAGTTTACAACTAAACAAAACTGCTGAATTGTTAAAGATGTAAGAAATATATTTGTATCCTTATATCTTTTACAAAAGTTTTGCTTCAAAATTTCTATTTCCAGTATAAGCATTTTTCTCTAACTTAAAAAGAAATTTACAAACCATTTTTTTAAAAATTATTTTCTCTACCAGACATTTCTATTCAATCTAAATCTTAATTCTTCAGTCAGTATACATACATATGTAATGTTTGTATTTTTGTAAGTTTATTTCTTTTTGGAAGATTACTTTGTGTTTTTTTTTAAAATTTCTGTATAAGATTTAAAAAGTTTTTTGTCCCCAGAATTCTCACCCTCTGGGACATAAATTTTTTTTATTTTATTGTGTTGTTATACATTATACAATGTTGGATGCAGAAAAAGGCAGATGTTCTGTACACCAAAATATGGAAAAAGGTTTAAGTTCTAGTTTAAAAAAATGACCATAGATTGGCATTAAGCAATTAGATATCTATAATATTTTTATTTCGAGGCCTATGAGTGCGGTATCAAGCTTTAAAAATATGCTATTCATATTCAATATGTTGGCAGTGTCATTATAAATGTAATTTTGGATAAATATTTGAGCAATAATTTAGAATAAAAGGTCAGGTATAAGATAGATTTTTTTTGCTTCGCAATAATATCTAATTTTGTTTAAGATAGTATTGTTTATACCATACTTAAATTAAAGTAAAGAATTATATAATTACAAATTAAAGTTGTGGTGGGAAGGCATATGATTCATTTTTATCTGTTTCATTATTTGTTGAAACAAATTTTATTATGGCAAGGGTGATGTGTAAAACAGCCATCTCATTGCTTTGCTTTTTCGTTCATGCCAGAACTTAATATTTAATTTTATTTAACAATATATTGCTCATACTATATTTAAATCATTGTGAAGAATCATTTAAATGCAAATTATTTAAGCTATGGGGGGAGGGTATTTCATAATTCATTTTTATCTTTTCCATTATTAATCTCATGTTCCTATTATTGTTTTAATCATGAAGAAACACTTTTTCATATAAAGTTTATCTTTTACTTCATGGCAGCATAAAAACCTCTTGGCGGTGTAAAACTTAATTTTAAGAAAAACAAAGTGCTTCCTAGACTTTAAAGGACATTTTTTACTGAAAGATAAAGGCAGCTATAATGTGACAAATGTTAAATGAAAAATAATTTTAAAAAAAGTTTAAAAGTTTAGTAAAAATCTGAAGCATGTTACAAAAGTGTTTGTTAAATATATTTTGCATGAGAATCAATTTTAAGAAATTCATTTTGATTTGTTTTTATTTCTTAAATTTTATACCTTCTTATTCAATTGCATGAAAGATATTGTAAATGATTGAAACTGTTATTGAATCCTATGTTTTTACAATTATTTCAATTTTTTTCAATAGTTTGTTACAATCTGAATATTTGTGAAGTGAATTTACACATATGCATGTGCATGCTTGATTGCTAGCCTGGATGTATTTCATTTTTCTTGTTCAGATCTGCATGTAAAGTTTATTTTTATATAAAAAATACTACTATAAAATTTTAATTTGTTGGCATAGTATTGTAGATTTTATGTAATGGCTGAACAAATGTTTTATATGAAACTCTCATAATAAATGAAATTCAATGAAGTACTTTGCAAAAATCATTCCAAACTTTCTTTTATTTATTAATACTATATGATTATAATTTATATCTGACTGTGAAAAAAAATACTTTTCAGAATGACCTGAAACTTGACCCAAGCATTCATGAAGTAGAGTTATAGTAGTAGAGAAAATAGTTCAAGAAGAAAAAAATAGTTCAAAATTTTAGTGATAGACTCTATATAATAAGTAACCAGCATGATTTATAAAAGTATATTTGCTTTATAAAGCTATTAAAGATGAATTTTGAAAATGATAGCTATCAGTTGTCAGTTTCTAATAGCTTGGCTGCAAAGATTGCCTAATTTTATTTTTTTAATTTCTGACTGTAAAATCTGACTCTGGATACAAAAAGTATCGTTTTCAGTGTGCCAATTTCAAACTAGCTGAATTTAAAGCATCTATAATTTGTTTCTTTCATAATGTCAAGCCAGTATACTTTACTCTGTTGTGGAACACATTGTTTCATGGTTTGATTTGCAAAAAAAAAAAAAAAAAAAGAAGAGGTGAACAACAGGGTCGCAATTTTTTAAGGGTTTTTGTTGTTATAATTTATTGCAAATGTCATAATTATTTTTTTTTAAACCATGTATAACTAGTGAAGTCTTACTGTCTCTAGAATTATCAACTATTTTTTTCTTAAACCATATTTTTTCCTCTTCATTCTTACTCAGGTCACATTTTATGTCATTCTGACAAGCATTTTATTTAAATCGCTCTTTAAAAATAAGATTTCAAACATTAGGCAATCTGTATAGTTATCTTCTTTTGGCTTATTTCAATATTCTGTAAGTTTCTGTTAGGCTGCATATAGTGCCACTTATTCTAAAAACTTTGCGTATAACATGGACAAAAAGTACAATTATGTATTATAGGAAAGATTTTAATTTAAGCATGTAATGTGTGCCGTTGTATTGTTTAAAAAAGATTTTAAGAAAAATATTTTGAAAACATCTTTTAGATATTTCAAAAGTAAATTTTTCTGAAGCAGCATGGTTTGCAATGTTTATAATGAGATGCTTTTAGACTTTTTTCTGACTTGTTTTCCCAACCTCCCAAAAGCCTGTTCATGTCAGTTTTTTAATGTATTTTCCCTTTTGAAAAATTAATTTTTTATATTATGTATAATTATATCATAGATAATTATACTAAACTGCTTTTATCGTATATTTTTTTTACATACCGAAAATTGTTCCTATATCCAAAAAAGATTATTTATGACTGGTACAAGATTATTACGACGCCCCGGTGGCTGAGTAGTAGCACTTTGCACTCACATACCACAGATCATAGGTTATATCTCTGGACTAGGCAACGTTGACTCATCCTTTCAGTGGGTCGATAAAATGAGTACCAAGCATGCTTGGGGACTAGACACTGGGGGTTCCGCATTTAGCTGACCACCGAGCCGCAACACCTGCTCCTGCACTGCAGAGTCGAAGATCAAGAAAACTGAGATGGGCACAGTAGACCTTGCCCTCTATGGGCTGTCACACCACTGAGTTTAGTTTAAAAAATTATTACATGGGCTTAAGTGGATACCAAAATATGTAAATTAATAAACTACCTCATTGGGTCGATTTTTAAAATGCATGCAAACATCAAATGTTAAAAAAAAAACTTCAAAATGAAAAAACATATGTTTATTCTAAAAAAGTGTTTTTTTGTGTCAGATTTTGTAGCTTAAAATATCGTCTACCTTTGCTTACATATTTGAGATCACCCCTGTGGATCATGAAGATTAAATCTTAATACGTGAAAATTCTATCATTAGATAAAAAGTTATTCAGGGTGTTCCTTTTTTTGCGCACTGTGTAGTGCTAAATAAAAAGGCGAACACCTGAATAATATTTGATCGAATCATCAGATTTTCGTGTACTAGGACTGAATTCTAACAGTTCGATGGGTTCATAAAAATTGGCTAATTAATTTAAGCAGATAATATTTAAATGTACAAAATCAGACACGAAAACATGTACTTTTTCTGAATAAACATATATATCTTTTTATGTTTTTCGATTCTTGGCCCTCAAAATATGTGGTAGGGTGTAGTCTCAATTTGGAAAATATTCTTTCAATTAGAATACTGTTAAACATGAATAAGGCACTAAAATGTTCATGCTACAGTTTAGATTCCATTAACAAGAGCTTGGTGAGCAGAATGTTCTTGTTTATAGTTTAATCACGTTGTTTACATTGTTCATCAAATGTATCCTTTTTTTTAATTTGTATATTGTTTCAGGAGGTAAAGTTTCTAATTTCTCCCCCTTAATTTTTAAATTTTTATTTCTCAAGAACTATTTGACTGATTTCTTTCAAATTTTGGCCTTTGTCATTTAAAATTACGTAAATTAAGTTGGTGTAAAAATTTGTATGCCTAACCATTCGAAAACTGTTTCACTGTTAGTAAATTATAATATAAAAAACAATAAATTTTTACATGGAATAATCTTTGGGTATAAAGTTTTATAATTGTAAGCAACAATACATATTTTGATTCTTTTCATGAGCTCTGGAGATATGGCTAGCTTTCAAAAAGGATCTTAACGTTAAGAAGCTTAAATTTTAGGCCGCTTTCCTGCTATATTTCATTGGAACCTTATTTCCCTGTTTGGGACCTTTCTCACATTTCGAGTGTTAAGAATTTAAATCCGTCAGAAAAAAAGTGTATGTTTATTCAAGGAAAGTACGTTCTAGTGTCAAATTTAGTAACTTAAAATATCGTCTACACAAATGAATATGCATATTTATATCTAACTACTAGGCATAAATATTACGTCTAGTAGTCACGCATCCTAATGGCCCTCGAACCATTAGGATTGGGTCCTAGTACGTGAAAATCCGATCATTCAACATTGTAACAAACATTATTTAGATTTTCGAACTTTTTATTTTGCTTTTTCACAAAGCTCTTTCGTTACGAGCGACTTATTTAGCCGGCATTTATGCGATTCCCTCAGGGCTTAAAGTCCATATATATCAAGACGGAAAAGAGTTAAAACAATAAATTTCATTTTTAGCTTTTTTGCGGGAACAATAAAATATCCATAACTACTAATTTTTTTTAACGGATACAGTTTATATGTTGAATTGCTTCTTCCCCGAGAAAAAATTTCCAGCAATGAATTGTTTATTGTTAAGAATAAATTTACTTCTCCCGAAAATTATTTATTATTGAGTGGTTCAACAACCAGTTTTTTTTTTTTCTCTTTTTCATCTCGCTTTCCGGCTTGGATGCCCTGTGTGTACCAGCGCCATATTTAGCTGGCATTTACGCGATACCCTGTGTTTACGAGAGCCATATTTAGCCGGCATTCACACGATGCCCTGTGTATATGAGCGCCATATTTAGCTGGCATTCACACGATGCCCTGTGTATATGAGCGCCATTTTTAGCTGGAATTCACGCGATGCCCTGTGTGTACGAGCGCCATATTTAGCCGGCATTCACGCGATGCCCTGTGTATATGAGCGCCATATTTAGCTGGCATTCGCGCGATGTCCTGTGTCCGAGCTGTGTATTTAGCCGGTGCCAGCGTTATACCCTTTGATAACTTGCTCAATCTGCTACGAATTGCCACTGGCTAATATTCCATTGACCTAAAATGGATTAATACTACTAAAAGTATATTTTGAATGCGTTTCATAAGTCAGATATTTTTCTTCGGTTTATGAATCGATAAAGAAAAACGAAATAAAAAGTGTCGTTCGCTGTGCACAGCAAACGAGAAAAGACTAGATTCTAAGCATGGATATAATAGCTATGTGAGTTTATGTGTCCACCCTTTTTTAAAAATTGATTATGCTGAATTAAATGACCAAGAAATTTTTGAATTATCCTCAATTGCATTTTTCTTTCTAACGCTCGCAAAATCTTCAAATATTTTATTATATAACACTTAAATAAGAAAATTAAAACATTTACTCATTTGCCCCTTATTTAGATATAAATTTGACTAGATAAGTATTTTTGAGAGCTTATTTATTTTTTAATAATTAGAAAATTTAATTAAATTTTAAATCACAATTGCGCACATTTACGCCATCTTTTTGTATTAACTACGTTTATAAGTTTAAAAGTTAATATTTTAGCAATTATTTTAAATGGATTTAAGATGACAAAAAAATAATTGACCAAATACAAATAAACATCTGTTATAAGTTTTAGAAAAAAAGTTTTATTTTCTGCTTTTTAACCTTTTTGAAGGCCGTGGTAAGTATACTTACCACCACGTTTTATCACTATTAATTTAGGTTTCCATTTTTCAATAACTTCAGCTTTCTTGAAGTGAGTTTGAATAAAATTGGTAACCATTTGTCACTTTTAAAAAACGTATAAAAGTTATAAAATACATAATTCCTTTTGAAGTTTGTAGCATTTAAGGAATTTATTTTATAAATAAGGAAAAATAAAAGTCAGTGAGTTCCTAATAGGTCATGTTAAATATATTTACCACCGAAAAAAATGGCATTTTTATAAACTAAATGAGTTTTTTCTTCTTTATATCAATTACTGTTCTTAAAGCAATTTCAATTCCAAAAATACTTTAATTTACCTTTACTAGAAATAAAGGGTCCATTAAAGCGTTAAATAATCTATATTTATTTCTTAACCCATGAATTTGATTTAAAATTTATGAAATCTGCTGTAGTGGGTGGATGAGGAATACATATTTACAAAGATGAAATTCGTGATCTTACATTTTAATAGTAGAAGATCAAAATCGATTAAGATAGCATGCGGGGACGTCACAATTGCCGATGAATGTGAACTAATGCTGACTCGTCAAGTTAAAAGGGCTCCACTTTGTTGAAACATTAACATTTTATTTTCCTCGGTTAGTAGCTCCATCTGTCGGCGAACTTTGAAACTAATTTTGGAAATTTGTTGAGAATAAATTGTTTGACAGAATGCACAAAAATATACATATTTTTCATTTTTCTTTATTTAATTTCCCAGAGCCGTGATGGCTCAGGGGATAAAGCGTTTCCATTCAAATGAAGTGAACCGGTTACGAACATCAGCGATAACTAGTCGTTTCGAATCCCGCACCCGGCTCACAGTGCTGAAGTAAAATATCCTCAGTGGTTGGCGGATCATGGATTAGATTCCCCTTGCCATGAGCAGAAATTGCAAAAGCCTTTCGTAGAAATGTTATAGTTTTTGCGAAAGTAGCCTAGATCGTAACATTATTCACATTTAAATTTTTATCAGTCGCAAATCAGTGATAATTACATATAAAATATTTTAATGATAAAATACAGTTATTAGGTTACTTATATTATTTTACTGGTATTGATATTTGTGCCGACCGGCCTGTGTAGGGGGCAGGGAACTGTCCTTGCATCAGAAAGGTCCTGGGTTCGAATCCCGGGCAAGGCATGGATGTTTCTTTCTCTCTCTGTGTGTTCTATGTCATTTCTCCTTTGTGTGTGAATGTGACCCACCCTATAAACGGGTTGTGGTTGTGTGAATGTCGTGGCAGAAGTCGAATTCCTGGCCATAGATGGCGCCACTGAAAAACAGGAACAATCGCATCCCCACTGCCTAAACAGGCATACGACAAGGAAAAAAAATTTATATTTGTGCAGTAAGTGCTGAAAAATGATTATTTTTGCTAGGTCTGAAAGTGATAAGATTTAGGAAACCGGTTCCTAATTCGGACAACTTGCTCCATAAATCGTGTCTACCTCAAAAATATGGATTACAGTATACTCTCGATATCTCGAAGTTGAAGGGACACTAAAAAAATTTCGAGATAGCAAGTTTTCAAGACAACAAGTTTAGAACCAAATATATTATTAAAAAAAAGAAAATCTTAAATATTGTTCTAAAATGTAGAGTCATTGAACATGAGAATAAGTACTAATACAGATAATTGTATGATAGTTAACAATGAGTCTAAATGTAGCAATGATAATTAAAATAATTATGCATTAAATGTAAAAAAATTCCTTTACAATAAGCTTAGAGTAGGTAGAGTTTATTTTTTAAAAAAATCTACCATCATGGCCTTTCGGCATCGCATTCGAAATTGCTCATCAATCAATCTTTATGTTTGGAAAATACCTGTCAAGACATCGCTTTCCATGTTCTCAGATAATTTCGTAAAGCATTTTAATATGTGGGCCGCATTTTTTTTTTCGGACGCAGTATTGTTGAATGGGGTACACGATGATTTTTCCGAAGAGATAAATTTTTTATTGCAAAAAGTATTTGACATAACAAGGTTTTGACAAGAAACTCTTCGACATAGGAATTCAAATTAATATTAGGTGGATATGTAATGCTTAGGGGAAAAGTGTTATTTTTTTGACATACTAAGGTTTTCGAGATATCGATATTATACTGCATTTATGATTAAGTGAACCATGTATTACTCAAATTGCTTAATAGCACTATAAGAAATATGAATATTGAATTTTTTGTACTATTGCAAGTATAGCTACAATATTATAAGCTTATAAAATGTTAGTTTAGCATAATGTTACGTGATGTAGAGTTCAAGCATGAGTTTTGTAAGTGCTGCTTTTATAAACTGCATCATTTTTTGATCTCTGAACAACTTACTTCTCCTTTGGATTTGGAAATGGGCAGAGTGGTTTGCTTGAAGCCTTCAGCATAAAAAGTACTGGGACTGATCGATTTATCGAATCACATTATTTACTAATAAATGATAGATTACTGCTGGACTAACCAGATGGTTCATCACTTAGCAGTTTTTTTCCTATCTGTGAATAAGAAAAATAAATCTCTTCATAAAGATTTTAAATTTCATTCATTCATTCAAACTTTCTAAAATAGTTCCGTTTCTTTTCGATTGATTCATGGATATATTGAGATTTTCTTCTGTCAAAAAGTCAGTTTAAATAAAAATTGACTTACCAAAGTAGTTAAATGCTTTTAATCCCTGGGATATCCTGGTTGGCACAGGGTGCTGGACTCAAGTCCGCGAGAACGGGCGTTCGAATCCAGCCAACCGAATACTTCCCGTTTAGTAAATGGTGACTGTTGCACGTTAAATCTGTTGGGTCAAAAAGTCCCCCATGTCCCCATAACAAATTATACCTCTGGGGGTCCAGAATTGGAAATTTCTCGATCTCTGGCTCAGGTCAAAATTAAGATCTGTGGATGAATGTATGAATGGGTCCACCCTATAAACGAGTGTGACGAATGGGCGTGACAGAAATAGAATTCTTGACTAAAAATGTTAGTTTAACATAAAATGTTAAACTAACTGATCGATTTATCAAATCACATTACTTACTAATAAATGCTAGATCACTGCTGGACTAGCCAGATGATTCATCACTTAGCTGTTTTTATAACTTTTTCCTATCTGTGAATAAGAAAAATAACTTTCCTCATAAAGATATTAAATCTCATTAAATTTCATTCAGTCATTCAAACTTTCTAAAATAGTTCCGTTTTTTTCCTCGATTGATTCATGGATGGATAGATTGAGATTTTCTTTTGTCAAAAAGTCTGTTTAAATAAAAATTGACTCACCAAAATAGTTAAATGCTTTTAAATCCTGGGATATCCTGGTTGGCGCGGGGCGCTGGACTCAAGTTCGTGAGAACGGGAGTTCGAATCCAGCTGACCGAAGACTTCCCGTGTAGTAAATAATGACTGTTGCACGTTAAACTTATAGAATACAAAGTCCCCCATGTCCCCATAACAAGTTATACCTCTGGGGGTCCTGAATCGGAAATTTATTGTTCTCTATTTCAGGTCAAAATTACGATCGATTACGATTTATAGATGTATGAATGAGTCCGCCCTTAACGTGTGTGATGTATTGGCGTGGCAGAAGTCAAATTCTTGCCCATAGATGGCGCCACTAGAAAACAAGAACAATCGCACCCCTTGCTTTAATGGCCAATGACAACAACAAATTTAATTCTCAATTCTTGCAGTCTTATTATAAGTCTTACTCACAAAGTGAGAAATGTAGTATTGGGTGAAAGTTAGTCCAGAAATTATTCGCAGCCACTGTTAGACAGTTTGAGTGAATTAAAGTTTAAATGACATGAAACTCGACCTGTTCAGTTGTATAAATCAAAGATCCCAACTTGTTCCGCTTTGTAAAAAAATATATTCTAGTGGTAACGAAATGGAAGTTATTTTTAGTTTGATAATTTTCTGCCACTACATTTCAAAAATTCAAAGCATGATGTGAAATATAACTTTATTGCAGCTATCTCGTAGGAACTCTTTTAAAAAGAGGCGTAATTATCATTATTTTATAAGTTATGCTATTTAATTCGCTGTCGATTTCTTATAACTTTTGCAGAAAGCGGAGCAGTTAGCATCCCTGGTATAAATTGATATTTTGTTCCTAATCGTGCCGGTATGATTTTGGCAACTGCGTAACTTTTCAAACAAAGTGTTATTCCAAGCCTCAAATAATGGCTGAATGGAAGCTGCTAATGTTGACTGAATGTAAACATTAGCAGCTTCCTAAAACCGGAAGAAATTTAGAAAACTTCCGGTGTATCCTTCCGCTTATGTTATACTTACGAGGCGAAGTGTGAACAGGCTTAATATTCTAGGAAGTTTTATTACTGTGATTTGTATTTAAATTTACGCGTAATTTCACCATTCAAAAGAGTTTTAATAAAGTGTAAAAGTTGGCCACGTTTTGAGTGTTATCCCTTATTTTGCTATATTTGTGTAAAATAGTAATGTTTGTTATTTTTTGTATAGCATCATAGCAAGCTTGTGGAGTCTTCCGAATTCCTTTGTTATTTGTTTCGGTAAAAGTTAGATTGAAAATACGTGTTATATTGAAAACACTACAAGTTTAATAAAATTAAATTATGCTTTTTTTTTCAAGCTTAGGCGTAAAATTAAATCGGAAGTAGTAACCCGGAAATCTTACAACGAATTTTAACCCCTAGCGCCGTCTGTGTTTAGCTTTATACTGTCAACTATCCATAGTTAGCTGGCAAAGAAACAAGTAGGGCATTACAGAATAAGTTATGGCTCAAGGGATAGAGCCTTCGCCGTCCAATGAGGTGAACTGGGTTCGAATCCCGGCGATGGCTGGTCGTTACGAATCCACATCTGGCTTGCACTGACCACAGTGCTAACGTAAAATATCCTCAGTAGTAGACGGATCATGGGTTAGAGTCCCTTTGCGGTCAGGTTAACCGTGAGAGATTCTCGTGGTCTTCCTCTCCATGTAAATCAAATGCTGGTTAGTTCCATAAAAAAAAAGTCCTCCTCGAATGCGAACTTCTCCAAATACTTGATCTAGGGGTTCCGAAAAAAAGTTGAAGACAAAAAAATTACTATATAGCACCTGGAGTTCATTAAGAAAGTGATTACTGGACACAAAGCAAGAGTCGATTGTAATAAATAATCTAGCATTACACTTTAGATCTGCTATACACACAATATTCCAAAATTTCATGGGAAAATTTTAAAATTGATTAACCTAAATTAAAACTTACCGCAATTTATTTTTGATTGATTCTTTTGCAAAGATTTCCTCGTGAAAAAAGCTTTCTAATTTATCGGCTCGAACGCTCTTCACACCAGAGTTGGTCAACTGTTAGTCACGACTTCAATTAAGGTTGCGGGACCTAGAGCAGGGGTTGCCAAAATTTTTTTATTTTTTATTTTTCTTTAATATATTGTTTGTTCTTGTTGTCGTATCCCGTTAAGGCAAAGGGTAGTGCTTCTTGTTTTCCAGCGGCACCATTTATGGCCAGGAATTCAACTTCTACCACACACATACGTCGCAGCCCGTTTATGCAGCGGACATTTTCATACATCCATTCATTAATCCACAGATCGCAATTTTGACCTGAACCAGAGACTCGGCAATCTCCAATTCAATACCCCCAGAGGTATGATTTGTTATGGGACTATGGAAGACTTTGTGACCTGACAGATTTAACGTGTATCAGTCACTATTAACTATACGGGGTGTTTTCAGCTGGCTGGGATCGAAATCACGACCTATTAGACATGGACCGACCGAATGCCCTACCAACCAGGCTATTCTGGTACCTTTAATATATTTACACTGAAGAGCCAAAAAAAAAACTGGTACAGGCATGAGTATGCAAATAAAGAGGCCAATCAAAGTACAGCGCTGCGATCCGCAAAGCGTATATAAGACAACGAGTGTCTAGCACAGTTCTTAGATCGGTTACTGCTGCTACAATGCCAGGTTATACAGATTTAAGTGAGTTTGAACGCGGTGTTATAGTCGGCGCACGGGAGATGGGACATAGCATCTCCGAGATAGCAATGAAATTTGGATTTTCACGTACGACTATTTCACGAGTATACCGTGAGTATCGGAAATCCGGTAAAACATCAAATCTACGACATCGCTGCGGTCGGAAAAAGATCATGCAAGAACGATATCCGAAGATATCCCCACCCCCTCTTACTCCCTCTGGTTTATGGACAGCCCTGCAAGATTCATGGTGTCAATTATCTCCAGCACTACTTCACACATTGATCGAATCCATGCCACGTCGTGTTCCGGAACTTCTGTGTGCTTGCGGGGGTCCTAAGCGATATTAGGCAGGTATACCAGTTTTTTGGCTCTTCAGTGTATAATTACCAAATATTTTTACACAATTTGTCTGAAAATAGATAAAGATAAGACCTTGGCAAACAATACTCAATACTATATTTACAATACTATATTCTGGTGGCCAAGGATAAGACAATACAAACCAAAAACGAAAACGTTGCGACGCAGTTTAATAATTAGCTGTCTTTCTTTGGCTTGTATGTTCATAGTTGCTACTACATAGTGCGTAGCGTTTTTAAAAAGTGCTTATTTTCGACTTTCGTTTTTTAAAAGCCCTTAAAGGTGCTTTTTTCATTAGGTGTTTTTAAAAAGTGTCTTATTTTCCCTTTTTCAAAATGTGATTTTTCCTTTACGATATTGATTTTCGCTACGAATTATGCAAAAAAAAAACACAGTTCATATTGTTCTATTCAACGTTTTCACATTTTATTCAACCCCGATCTATGTCGGCGTATTGTCGTAGTGTATGAAAACGCCATTCGTTTTACATGATTCAAAATTTCATGATTTTTGACAATTTTGAAACACAATGCAAAAGGTTTTTTTTTTGACATGACGGTTAAAACAATCTAAACCCGTCAATTGTCGAAAATTTTTCTACCCTGCCTAATTATGATATTTTTTAAAAGTGCTAAAAATAATTTTGAGTGCTTGAAAAGTGCTTATTTTTTGTTGAATAATTTAGCTACGCACCCTGTAAATTATATTTATGCATTTGCGGTTCCGCTAAAAGATGATCGATCGCTTAGGGTTCAGTAGCAGTAAAAAATTGGGAACCGCTGTCTTAACGTATCGCCTCATAACAGGAAATATATTATTGCCTGCTTCCTACTACGCCCTACGTTCCAGAGAAGTGTGGATGTTTAGTAGTCACTGGAGTGAATTCTAAAAATTCCTGATTCAGATAGTATTATACAATTGCATATAAACTGTAACTTGTAGAGAGGAACCGATTCAAATTTGAAATCAGCTATGCGAAAATATGTAATATTATACAATTGCATATAAACTGTAACTTGTAGAGAGGGACCGATTCAAATTTGAAATCAGCTATGCGAAAATATGTAATATTATACAATTGCATATAGACTTGTAGAGAGGAACCGATTCAAATTTGAAATCAGCTATGCGAAAATATGTAATATTATACAATTACATACAAACTGTAACTTGCAGAGAGGAAACGATTCAAATTTGAAATCAGCTATGCGAAAACATGTAATATTATACAATTGCATATAAACTGTAACTTGTAGAGAGGAACCGATTCAAACTTGAAATCAGCTATGCGAAAATATGTAATATTATACAATTGCGTATAAATTGTAACTTGTAGAGAGGAACCGATTCAAATTTGAAATCAGCTATGCGAAAATATGTAATATTATACAATTGCATATAAACTGTAACTTGTAGAGAGGAACCTATTCAAATTTGAAATCAGCTATGCGAAAATATGTAATATTATACAATTGCATATAGACTTGTAGAGAGGAACCGATTCAAATTTGAAATCAGCTATGCGAAAATATGTAAGATCGGATAAACGATGACAAAAATTGTTCGACAGAAAATGATGTAAGATAAAAAGATGGGGAAAAAATTGATCCTCATGTATTATGACATTAGTTGAGTGACCTTATGTTTATGAAATGCCATATATTTATCTCTTAAAATGTATTTTAGGAAAATGCTGCAACATGATTGGTGTGCTTTGGTGGAATCTGTATCGTTCTTGGAGATGAAAGCATCTGCCAGCTTTTAGTAGGAAAATATTGTGTTAGCGTCCTACTGTCGCTTCAAATCATTCATCTATACCTAACTAATGTTGGGTAAAAACAAAACATAATTAGTTCACATTTTTTCACACAATTCATCAACGCAATATTTGATATAAAAAAATGAACTTTTTTAAAATACTATTTAAATAACTCAAAAACAGGACTGACATGAGAAATTCAAATTAGAAAGAACTGAGTAGTTTTTAAATTTTAGTTAAAATAGCAGTGCAGAACCTCTTGAGGACATGTTTTCTGGTTAGTAATGAAGAAAGAGGTTTAGAACTTTTAACATATTTCAGATAGAATTTGTGACTAAATGTTCAAAAAAAGAAGCAAATAATAAACTTACATTTTGAGAAATTGTTGAATTGGTCTATATCATGATGTTATCATATTTTTGTCATTAGTCACGATTTAAATGTCTGTAAATATAAATGTATTTATTTCAGTATCTAATAAATAAATTTTAGCATACAGCAAAATGTGTGTTTGAATCTCATTACTTATTAAGGCTCGATCATTAATATCACATTTTCATTTACGATCCTAGCTCAATTAAAAACGTGTTATGTGTGTACGTGGTAGCATACAGCTAAGTAGTAGCATACAAATGTGTGTTTGAAACTCATTACTTTCTAAAACTCGATCCTTAAAATCTCATTTTCATTTATAGTCTAACACTAGAATTGTTTTAAAACGTGTTAACTATATATATATATAGTAGCATACAGTTAAACAGCAGCCTAGATAAGCAGTAGAGCAGCGAAGTAGTACTATAGCTAATGAGTAGAATAGCTAAGTATTCTTCCAATACTGGTTAGAGTCCCCTTGTATTCAGGCTAACTGAGAGTGGTTTTCTTGATTTTCCTGCCCTTGTAACGCAAATGTGGATTAGTTCCCTCAAAAAGTCCTCCACGAAGGTAAATTTCACCCAATACTTGATCCAGGAGTTCCTTCATCTTCTGGAATAAGTTCAAAATTACAAGGCTACGGCGTTGAAGATTAGTAGTCGTAAACCCAAAAATATTGGGTCGACTGTTCAACGACTTACTTATTTTTATTAATCAAAACTGGGCACTTGGGCCGCGCAGCGGCCCCTATCCAATACATCATGAAATAACTATATACATTAATTTAAAAGACTGTTCAACGTCTGTAATAAAATGTTTCTATGAATCCTTTTCCAAAAAGTAAAAAGTGGTAACTCAGATATTTCATTTTTGAAAATTATCTTGGAGAAAAAAGTCATTACTTTATCACCATATTTTATTCAATATATAAATATTTATGTTTCTATCTGTAATTGAACAGTTGTGCTACTTTTAAAACTTAAGAAGATTAAATACAAAATATTTTATTTGCTTGCCCATAAATGCCACTTCTTTCATGTAGCGTCTTAACTAGGTTAAAAAACATAAAATTTTGCATCAACTGAGACTTTTAAGAGTTGCCAGAATCAACCTTTTTACAAGATTAACTTTTTAATTCGCTTGCACTTTGTGAAATATTTTGCAGAATACTGAGCATCTCTGGAATAATAGCTGCTAAATTTTAAGCTGAGAAAGATTTTTTTTCCAATAGTAGTGTTTAGTTTTGGTACAAATGGTGTCCAACCTATGAACTTTTCTGAACGTGAGTACGTTGACGGTTTATTCTTGCAACATTTATAATAATATGTAAGCAGTATTTTATGCTTTCCCCGAAATTGAAGTTGCTAGAAATTACCAACTATTACTGGCGAAGCAAATATGCATCATATTTAAAATAACAAACTTATTGTTTCACTCATTTTTTATTTACTCTTTTTTGTTTAAATTGAAGTGAAATTGCTCATTACACTTTATCTTAAACTCTCTATCACCTTTTTATTTTTCAATTTAACGGTTCGATTTAACTTTAAACGTCTCATTAAGAAATAATTAAAAGTGCCTTAATGAATATTTGAATATTATATGAATATTTGAATTAATTAAAAGTAGTGGTGACCAACTAAACTTTAAATAAAATTTATTTACCCCAGAATCAACATAAATTTTTCAATTATTTTCACGAAGTGGAGCAAATTGCATACCTGCCAACTTTTAATCCCTTCCATTATGATTTTTCCCAGTGGCATTAAAATTGAATTAAAATTTCAATTTTAAGCAAAAAAAAGTACGTTGTATTTGAAAAAGCTTAAGCTGACAACCATGATAGTGACACATATTGATATATATGCTTAATTTTTGTTAAGAATAGTGGTGATCAAAATCATTTAAAAATTAAGTTTATAAAAGAAAAAAATCATATATATTTACTACCACTTTAAATATAAAAATAAAATTTTACGCCAAAATGCGTAAAAGTTGGCAGGTTTGAAATTGGCATCTCTCCTTATCATTATTCTAAACACATCTAGTATTTTTTATTATTAAAATTTCAAATTTTATCTTCATTTTGAGCAATACATAAGTTAATTAGAATGTACACTTTTTACTAACCTTTAAAAATAGTTTGTTGTTTCCCAAATATCGGATACAAGTTTGATAACTCATAATAGTAGGAACACTAATATATAATATTTGATTTGAAATAAATTGTGCATAGAAAAGAAAGCACGAAAAATCATGCAAGCGGTCAACTTAGTGTTAATTGCTCGAGAATCCGAAAATTTTTGTTGAGTTGTGGCTCTTTTGGCGCGTCTTGGCGACATAATCCTTTAAGCTGTCATCCTTGATCAGTTGATGGTCAGAGAGCGGAAGGATTTACCTTTCAACTCTTCATTAAGGTAGGAAGATTTTTCGCTTTCGTTTTTCATTTGCTTCTTATTGGAATATTTTGGTATTGTCAAAAGTTACTTCCGATATTTTTTAAATTTTGGTGAAGTTATTTTTTTTTAAATTTAATTAAAAATGCAGATATTCTTGTTTTTATATTTTTACATTTATATGCACTAAAATTTAAAACTGATATGTGTATAGTTAACAAAAATTAAAAATGATAAACAAATTAAAGAAATAACATTTTAAAACATTTATGATGAATTTTTCACAATAAATAAAGAAATTAATCCGCTTTTTTTTAAATTTTAGTTCATATAAATGTAAAAAAATAAAAAATGAATGTATGCATTTTAATTAAATTTAAAAAAATAACTTCTCCTAATAAATTAATCCGATTTTTTTAAATTTTGGAGAAATTATTTTTTAAAATTTAATTAAAAATGCAGATATTCATTTTTTATTTTTTTACATTTATATAAACTAAAATATAAAAAAATCGGATTAATTTATTAATTTTAGTTCATATAAATGCAAAAGAAATAAAAAATTAATATCTGCATTTTTAATTAAATTTTAATAAAAAACTTCTCAAAAATTGAAAAAAAAATCTGATTAATTTATTTATTTATAATGAAAAATTCATCATAAATGTTGTAAAATGTTATTTCTTTAATTTGTTTATTATTTTTAATTTTTGTTAACTACACACTATCCATTTTAAATTTTCTGTCTTTTTAAAGTAATACCAAAAAATCAGGATTTAATTAACAATGTTTGAACTAAGTGGCAGATAACTAAGGATCAACAAGTGGAAATTTCCTTGATTTAGCTTCCACTTAAGTTCAAATAAATTTTACCAAATAGTTGTCAAATTCCTGTTAATAAATTTGATTTACCAATATTATGTGGTGTTATGGAGCGTTTTATAATAAATAATTGAAAACAAAAACATATTTTATGAAAAAAATTTTATAAAAAATTTAATTTCTTTTTTGTGAACAACTGGGAGTCCTTATTTTTCTAAAAGAAAGTTTTTATGAAAAAATTTAAAATTTATACAAAAAATATAATTGCTATAATATAGTGCTTCGTGAAACCCTAGGATTCGGTGAAAAAGTGACAGGGAATACAAGAGTTTACAGCTATGATTTTATGAAACATTATTAGTTACGTAACCCTGTAATTAAATTTATAGCCAATTAATTTCTCATTAATTATTTAATATCCATCTGATTGCTAATCTCAAGGTTTTCATCCTTTTCCTTTTTTATTTAAATGAAAACCGCATTTCAGCTAATTTATATTCAGTTTATGCATAAAATAAAATAAAAAGAAGAACTAGACTGATGTTATTCCAAGCCTGGAAATTCAAATGTCTGGTATAAAACCCAATTTTAAAACAAGTATAGATAAACTGTAAGAATAAAAAATTTCATTCTTCACTCATTCATTAAATATTTTCGAAATAATTAATAAATTAAAACCATTAATTATTTTCAAAATAAATAATTGCCGTTCACTATTAAATATTTAATAGTTTATGAAATTTCTCAAGTCTCGGGGTTCCACTTAAGCGGGTCAAATATTTAGGGTTCCGAACCCAAAAACAATTGGGCTTCGCCAGCTTAAAAGATTTTTGAAAAAGATTCTAAAAGAATTGGCTTTTTTGATGTTATTCCCAAATTTTATTTCTAGAAAATATATTATATTCATTTTAGTTCATTATTATAATTATTTTGGTTTTGAATCAGTGTTTTTAGAGTTTTCCTGAAAATAATTAAAAAAATTGAAATCATTAATTTAAATTAATCACAGCCGTTCATTGATAAATATGTTCAGAATTATTTATGAAATTTCTTAATTAAGTATTGGGATTCCGCTAAAAGAAGCTCAGATATTTAGGTTTCAGTAGCAGAAAAAATTAGGCACCATTAGCTTAAATTTTTTTTTTAAAAGATTCCAAAATAATTAACTTATACTTTTTTGATTTTATTCCCTAATTTTATGCCTAGAAAATATTTATATTCATTTTAGTCTCTTATTATTATTATTTTGATTTTGAATCAGTGTTTTAAGAGTTTTCCTGAAAAAGTAGTTACTGAAATACCCTTTTGGTTAAAAAAATTTTTTTTGTAAGGAATTCTTTAAAAAATATTTGCAATAATTATCATGTTAATTCCTATCTCTAGATCGAATTATAAAGTTTCTATAAAGTTTTTATAGGGACTTAAATTCAAACTTAATTGTTGTTAGAGTTTAAAGTTCATATTTATGTCAGGCTTCAACATTTTGCAGAATTACCCACGTAACAGATCTACAATTATCAAGATACTAACAAAATTTTCATCAAAAAGATCTAACTAACTAACTAATTAATTTTTTTCAGAGTACCTATCCATGTATGGATATCTGCTCTTTCATCTAAATTGAATAATATGTGGTGGAAGGGAAAGGAGGTGCTGCGTTAACATTAAGTTAAATCTCAGAATGAACAATAATTGATAATATCAAGTCTGAGTCATACATAAAAATAAATCGCAAGTTGATACATAATAGAGGGAACAAATTGAAGATAAAGATAAAGAAAGAATATTTACACTATTTACAAATTTACAAAAGGGGGTAGACTCCCTGTGCACTCTTAAAAAAGATCTAGAGCAGTCAATTTATATTAGTCGTTGAGAATAAATTTTCTTAGTAGTAGCAACATTATAGCGTTTTGACGTATTAAATCTTCTATTTAAAGTTTCAAAAAAATATTCAACATACCACAACAAATCAATAATTTTCAAAAACATGTCTATTAATTAGCTTATTTCTTTACCATTCAATTGCGCTTCGTCGATTCATCATACATTCCTACTCAGATGAATTAGTTAGAGCCTCTCGCAGGGCTGATGCTAAGATAACTACAACAGATGAGTATGAAATTAGCTTATTTAGCTCTTAAATTTTTACATAGCTGTCAACTTGTACGACCGTTGAGAAATAAATTTCTTAGTGGTAGCATCATTAGCATTTTGGCGTATTAAATCTTTAATTATAAAGTTTCAAAAGTATTTTTATACTACCCCGAGAAATCAATAAATTTAACAAAAATGTGTAGATAAGACATATTTGTTGGCTAATTATGCTTATAATTGTCTTAATAGCTTTGTTTTTTAGAAAATTCCTCCAAACTTAATTGTTGTTTTACTACCACTTAGTAAAATCCTTTTCTGCAACCGTACAAGTTGGCAGATATGAAACCACTAGAAATGTTCAACTAATTGCTTTAAGCGTTTAGCAACCACGATTCTGTAAACAACTAAGAGCTAAAATATGATTACTTACAATGTCCTGCCTAGCTAAAATTTTCAATCGAAAAATGCTGTTCCGAAAAGGGTTAACGCACTTAAGCCGAGATCGGCTTTAGTACATCAAATTTAAATGGTATTACGTAATTTGGTTAGATGGTCAAGCGGTAGTGATAAATGAAAGAAAATCGGGAAAAATAAGTAAATTCGCAACGCGGGATTTGGAATCCGTTGTTACCTAAAGGCAAACCTACTAAGGGATTTATATGTCTTAAAGTCTATGTCCATCTAGATGGACTCAGATGGCAAAAATTGTATCTCCTTAGACGTAACATGGGTCATGTGTCTATAAGTTAGCTCTTACTCAACATAGAGATGGACAATTAATTGTACCACGCGGGTTTTAACCCCGAATCTTCTCAGAAATAACAGTGAGAAGCTGCGAATGAGAACAGGGTTCATATGCACCTGGAAAAAATAAATAAGTGGTAGTAATATTATTACAATTTTTTTAAATATTTTTACGTTTGTAGCTAGTAGCATATTTTATTTTCTCTTAATAAAAATGTTGCCATGGGTGACTAAAATTGCAAAAAGTGCTAACTATTAAAATTCGAAATTATATTTAACGAAATGAAATTTGTCAACTTTGTAAAGCACATTTTTTTTTCAGTTTACTATAAGAGTAAATGCAAGAAATGTTTGCATATGCATAACATGAAATGTGAGTCATAGTGGTAGATACGACTAAATAATTAAATAGATAATAATTAAATAAAAGTGATTTGAGTTGCTACCACTTTTTACATAAATATTCGTCCGTGGCATCCCTGTAATAAAT
Source organism: Parasteatoda tepidariorum (assembly GCF_982258835.1). Lineage (NCBI taxonomy): Eukaryota > Metazoa > Arthropoda > Arachnida > Araneae > Theridiidae > Parasteatoda > Parasteatoda tepidariorum. The sequence goes on from NC_141766.1 coordinate 48,400,336, forward strand.
ATCGAAGGGGGAAGATATGAAATTTCATTTCGATAGTGGAAGCTAATGTTATGTACTTTTCAGACTCTTTGAAACAAAATTGATGCCAGTCATCACTTTTTTTCAGGTGCGTACAAACCCTGTTAATATAAGTTTTAAATATTAACCCGTTTTGTCCCGAATTTATATATTGAAATGACACAAAAAGTGGTTTTATGGAAAAAATGGTATAATATATTATCGAAATTAATTGGTTTTTCTACTGTTAGAGCATTCAAAAAGTGATAGATCAGAAAGTACTTGCTCCTTATAATTCGTGATCTAATCCGAATTAACTAAATCATCATGGTATCTGAAAATCTTTTAATTCACTCAAATAAATGAAAATACTGAAAAAAGTTTCCCATCGCAATGAATGTCTTTGAAAAAAGGAACTGTCCTAAATATCTGAAGCTGGGCGTTAACCGGTAAAAATTGTTTTGTAATGGGAAAATCTAGCAGTTAATAATTAAACTCTGAATAATTTATAATAAACTGCATGAAATATTACAGATAATATTGTTAGCACAAATATTTGTCGGGATTAATACAATTCGTAAAAAATTTAAAAAGTGATAGCAAGACTTCGAAAATAAGATGTATTTTAATATATTTTTATTCACCACCATGTTAAGTATTTCCCAGTAAATATATATATTCATATATTTATTTTTAGTTTTCAATTTAATAATAAAAAGAGTTTTTTTTAAAAATTTTTTAAGGACTTTTAATCATTTCCGAAACAGCAAATTTCGATTTAAAATGTTGCGTTTTAATTGGCGTTATAATAACAAAAACTGCTGCAAAAGGTAATTACAATTCATTAGGGTCGAGGAAAGCCCACAAGTGCATACTCATTGATTTAAATTTTTTAAGGACCTTTAATCGTTTCCGGAACAACAAATTTCGATTTAAAATGTTGCGTTTCAATTGGCGTTATAATGACAAAAACTGCTGCGAGATGTAATTACAATTGATTTGGGTTGAGAAAAGCCAACAAGTGTATACTCATTGATTTAAATTTTTTAAGGACCTTTAATCGTTTCCGGAACAACAAATTTCGATTTAAAATGTTGCGTTTCAATTGGCGTTATAATGACAAAAACTGCTGCGAGATGTAATTACAATTGATTTGGGTTGAGAAAAGCCAACAAGTGTATACTCATTGATTTAAATTTTTTAAGGACCTTTAATCATTTCCGGAACAGCAAATTTCGATTTAAAATGTTGCGTTTTAATTGGCGTTATAATAACAAAAACTGCTGCAAAAGGTAATTACAATTCATTAGGGTCGAGGAAAGCCCACAAGTGCATACTCATTGATTTAAATTTTTTAAGGACCTTTAATCGTTTCCGGAACAACAAATTTCGATTTAAAATGTTGCGTTTCAATTGGCGTTATAATGACAAAAACTGCTGCGAGATGTAATTACAATTGATTTGGGTTGAGAAAAGCCAACAAGTGTATACTCATTGATTTAAATTTTTTAAGGACCTTTAATCATTTCCGGAACAGCAAATTTCGATTTAAAATGTTGCGTTTTAATTGGCGTTATAATAACAAAAACTGCTGCAAAAGGTAATTACAATTCATTAGGGTCGAGGAAAGCCCACAAGTGCATACTCATTGATTTAAATTTTTTAAGGACCTTTAATCGTTTCCGGAACAACAAATTTCGATTTAAAATGTTGCGTTTCAATTGGCGTTATAATGACAAAAACTGCTGCGAGATGTAATTACAATTGATTTGGGTTGAGAAAAGCCAACAAGTGTATACTCATTGATTTAAATTTTTTAAGGACCTTTAATCATTTCCGGAACAGCAAATTTCGATTTAAAATGTTGCGTTTTAATTGGCGTTATAATAACAAAAACTGCTGCAAAAGGTAATTACAATTCATTAGGGTCGAGGAAAACCCACAAGTGCATACTCATTGATTTAAATTTTTTAAGGACCTTTAATCGTTTCCGGAACAACAAATTTCGATTTAAAATGTTGCGTTTCAATTGGCGTTATAATGACAAAAACTGCTGCGAGATGTAATTACAATTGATTTGGGTTGAGAAAAGCCAACAAGTGTATACTCATTGATTTAAATTTTTTAAGGACCTTTAATCGTTTCCGGAACAACAAATTTCGATTTAAAATGTTGCGTTTCAATTGGCGTTATAATGACAAAAACTGCTGCGAGATGTAATTACAATTGATTTGGGTTGAGAAAAGCCAACAAGTGTATACTCATTGATTTAAATTTTTTAAGGACCTTTAATCATTTCCGGAACAGCAAATTTCGATTTAAAATGTTGCGTTTTAATTGGCGTTATAATAACAAAAACTGCTGCAAAAGGTAATTACAATTGATTAGGGTCGAGGAAAGCCAACAAGTGTATACTCATTGATTTAAATTTTTTAAGGACCTTTAACCCTTTCCGGAACAACTAATTTCGATTCAAAATTTTATTCAGGCAGGACATGAGCAATTGCAACTTAAGACAATACATTCTAAATTAAGCTGCATACTTAAGTTCTTTGTTGTTTAGAGAAATGTAGTTGTTAAAAGTAGCAACAACCCATATTTATAACTATTAAAAACTTTTACTTATGTTATAACTCTAAGGAAAATGTTGGTAGCCAAGTACTTTTTGATATCTAAACAAGTTATAATATAGTTTTTTTGCCTGTTTTTACTCATTTTGATCTTGATATATTGGTTGTTTGTATCACTGAACGATAGTTTAGAATGATTATGACTTAACACATTGCTGACCGGCAACTTTTCTGAAAATTACCCCATGTGCCCGGCTATTGTTTTTGAAAGCGGATGTGGAAGTAAAACAATATAAATAGTATCATACCTGCCAACTCTTCCGGATTTTCCGGAAGATTTTATTTTCATATTTAAAGTGGTAGCAATACTCAGGTTATTCCAATTAACTTTTTGAATTATAATGATAATTATAAATGAGTTTGACCACCACTACATATAAATAATTACAATAAATATATGAAAGCATAATAATCTTCTCGAGAGTGCATTTCAACGGGATCAAAATATAAATATATTTTTGAGTCAGATTGTTTTTCGTTTATTGTTTTACAACCACTCTAAAAATCCATTGTCGGAACGAGTGAAAGTTGGCAGGTATGATATAGACTTTAAAAAATTTTTAATTTTTAATACCGTATGATAAAAAGTGTAACATCACCTACGTGGAATGATAAGCCACAAATTTCGCAAATATATCAGGTTTCGTAAAGTTATAATAAATTGGTAGAGAATTAATTAGTAGAGAATTAATTAGTAAAACTTGAAAAGTTAGGAAAATTAAGCCCACTTTTTAAAATAGTCACCACGAGATCACTGCTAACGAAAACACGAGTTAACTCGTGACTGGTCATCAACGCTTGGTCACGAAAACACGAGTTAACTCGTGACCGGTCAGCAATGTGTTAACAGCTGATACTTCGCTTAGTGGCTATTCCAGTAAGGCTGTTTTTCGAAGCCTCCGTCGTAATATGAAATTATGCTTTTTTACGAATACATATCATATTTTTATTGCTGCTGTGAGTTTGAAACTGTTACTCAGGACTGTTAGGTGAAGTTTAGCCTATCCAAAGCAGGAACTGTCTTCACTTATTTTGAAAATGGCGCAAAACGTCAATATGGAGAAAAGCAACAGTTTTGTGAAAATGAAAAGAATTGTGGTATCATTTTTTAATACTTAAAGACTTACACCAATGCTGCAGTACTTGGGCTCATAAAAATTTGCAAAAACTGAGACCAAGGCAGTGATTTTGATAATTTTTATCGAAATGGGAAAATGTCGCCAAACTGGCAGGAAAAAAGTTTAATAACTTTTCAAAAATTTGAGTTATTTATCTGTTCTAAAGCCCAGATAATTCTTCACGGCAAGATTATATACATAGTTTAAAATCCTCGCATTGCTTCAAGTGTAAGGCACTTTAACTATGACTTTTTTTATTTTCCTGGCCACAGAGCTTCGAAAAACAGCATTAAGGACTTAAATAAATTAACCATATTGACTCATCTCCGCTATTGCAGGTTATTTAGAAAAAGCGGGACCAAGTGTTGTCCTGCTTGCATTCAAAGTAAATTGATTTCAATTCGAACTCCTTTGAAGTGCTGAGACAGGTAAGTGACATTTTTAGAGTAGCTATAATTAATTAGAGTAAAAAGAAAATTTTGGCATCCCAACTATTTTATTATCGATTTAATTCTCTGCATTATTTTATTTACCTAATGTGAAATAAAAATCACGCAGGCATACACTAAACCAATGTAGATTAGTTACGTTAACATGTTGAATGACACGCTAATTTTACATGGCTTGCCCGTCTGGCCAAAATGTCTCAAGTTATTTTTAATCAATCTCAGTCAAAAATCTCAGTACATATTGCATTAATTTCTTCAAAACATTTTTGTAACGATAATAATATAAAAAAATTTAAAAAAATTTACATTTTCTCGAATTATGTGTTTTTAATAATCTTGACTTCGCCGGTCACCGGTGACCCCCGTGGTGCTACGAACAAACTCAGTGCCGGTCACCGGTGACCCCCATGGCATTCAACTTGTTAAAATTGCAAGCAAAAACAATTCTGTTATATTAAACATACCCATATTAATGCGATAATTTTATGTTATATTTCCCGGATTAATAAATACCCTTGAAAATGTCACTTACTTACTTCATCCACTAAGCTCTCCATTTGTAACTAGCATTTAAACGCTTCCAGACATGACAGAATGTCTGTGTATATTAAATTGATCTATAGTAATATTATTATTAAATTGACCTATAGTAATATCATTATTAAATTGATCTATAGTAATATTATTATTAAATTGATCTATAGTAATTATTTAAAATATTTTGTTTCCCTAATTTTGTTTTTCTTGTTTTTGGTTTCTAACTTTTCATTTAAATTGTTTACATAAGACAAATTTAGTTTTAACTGTTCTTAGCGCTTTTCCAATCTGACTTATTACTTTAAAGTATTTTTTCTCTCGGTTTTGTTTTCTTAAAATTTGCTTTAATCAATTTCATACTTTAATTGGAATCCATTTTTTTACATTCATAATTTTATAGATTTCCTCAAAGGGAGACGCTGGCATGTTTCGTTTTTTTACCCTTTCGAAGGCCGTGGGAAGTATACTTCCCACCACTTTTAATTTAGGTTTCCATTTGTTAATAACTTCAGCTTTGTTGGAGTACGTTTGACTAAAATTGGTAACCATTTGTTAGTTTAAAAAAAACGCTTAAAAGTTATAAAATACATAATTCTTTTTGAAGTTGGTAGCATTTATAAAATTTATTTTATAAATAACGAAAAATAAAAGTCAATAAGTAATATATGGTCGTGTTAAATATATTTACCATAAAAAAATTGCCTTTTCATAAACTAAATGGATTTTTTCTTTCTTATATCAATTACTATTCTTAAAACAATTTCAATTCAAAAAATACTTTAATTTACCTTTACTAGAAATAAATGGCCCGTGAAAGGGCTAAAGATATAAATTACTACTGAAATAATTGTGCTTCCAGTTTTTATCTTTATAATTTCATAATTGTTGATTTCTAGCACCAACGAGTTATTATTTTTCTTTTGAAAAAGTCAATTTAAGTTTCAAAGGAAATTTCCAGAATGCAAACGCAGTTTTAGTGGTTGAATATCTTGTTTCGAGAAAAATGCAAAATATTTCTGTGTTATTTTTTATTTGATAATATTTGTAATGAAGAAATATGATTAGTGGGATATTCATGTTACATAATGCTCATTTTTAAGTTTTTAAACGTCTAATAAAGTGATTTGAAGGTCTAACAAACTATCGAAGGTCGCGTACTAAACAGGTTGCATCGTTACATCACAATTTCAGTCAGAGAATATTCTTCCGATTTGACTAGGATTAGATTTCTTCGCATTTAACTTTTTCTTCCTCTTCTTATTTTTCTTTTCATTTCTATTTTTCAGGTTTCACTATGAATTAAAATGCAATACAATTCGAGAACATATAAATAACCGTTTTCTTTTCTCTTTTTTTTCAGTGTTAACGTGAAGTTTTCCCACACATAATTTAAATTTATAATATAATTCTAAATAAAAAGAAAACAGGTGTAAAAGACTAATTAAATTATTCTTTTAAATCTACGCCAATGTTTACCTGGGGGTAGAAAACGGTGATCAACGCAGAATTTTCATCAAAGATATTTTTAATGTTTATTTTTATTATTTTATATTGATTTAAGTCAAAATAATTGAAAAATGTTATATAATAATTTATGGTTATGAAATACAACATGAAACACCAGTGTGTTTTACTGCGTTAAAAACAAAATCTTTCAAACACGGCTCACTTCCAATTTTGCACTTCTTAACAGTTATTTAGATCTAAGAGAAGTAATTATTGACCATTGAAATTTCTTTAATTTACAAAATCAATTATTTATAAATATTTGAATAAAAATGCAAAAAAAATTTTTAGAACTATTTTTTTTTTAATTTCGTATTCCAGTACGAATAATAATATCCAGTAAAAATTTTAATACCTTACAATTCAAAATTCCTTTTAACCCTTTAACGGGCCTTTTATTTCTAGTAAAGGTAAATTAAAGTATTTTTGGAATTGAAATTGTTTTAAGAACAGTAATTGATATGAAAAAAAACTCATTTGGTTTATAAAAATGCCATTTTTTTGGTGGTAAATATATTTAGCATGATCTATTAGGAACTCACTGACTTTTATTTTTCTTTATTTATAAAATAAATTCCTTAAATGCTACAAACTTCAAAAGGAATTATGTATTTTATAACTTTTATACGTTTTTTAAAAGTGACAAATGGCTACCAATTTTATTCAAACTCACTTCAAGAAAGCTGAAGTTATTGAAAAATGGAAACCTAAATTAAAAGTGGTAAAACGTGGTGGTAAGTATACTTACCACGGCCTTCAAAAGGGTTAACTGTTATTAAATAAAATAAGGAAAGATAATAAGTGAAAATTATAAACTATTTTTACATGAAATGTTGAAAATTAAAATGATATTAATATGTCCAAATTTTCGACAGATTTCCTGTCCAAACTATTGGGACTATATTTCTTGTTTTGAGTTACCCTCATATTTTGAGGGTCATGAAAACGAATCCATCGGAAAAAAGGGCATTATGTATAATTTCATCGTATACAAATGTTTACTAGCACATTTAAGGTTGGGATTTCGAACCATTAAGTCTAAATCCTTGTATGAGAAAATCCGATCATTAGATCAGTAGTTATGTTAGGCTTTGTACAAAGTATATGCTGCCTTTATAGAAATAAAATTTTTATAATTTATTTTCATATATAAACAAAACGACATTAATAATTTGTGTAGTTATTATAATTATATTTCAGTTATTTGTGTAGAATTATTGTAGTTATTATATAATTTGCAAATGTTTAAAAAGAATTTACGTGAAGTCTATTGTCCAAACAAGTTGGTTCAGATTTTGCAGAGAAAGAAGTTTTTCCTAAAAAAAACTGGCTGATAGATAAATAAAAATTACATTATATGTTATTAAAATTATATTTTAGTTATTTGTGTACCATTATTGCAGTTATTGTATAATTTATAAATGCTTAAAGGGAATTTACTTCAAGTCTATTGTCCAGACAAGTTGGCTCAGATTTTGCAGAGAAAGAAGTTTTTCCTAAAAAAAACTAGCTTGTAGATAAATAAAAATATTTATGGCATCTTTTGAAAGGCTGACGTAATTTGAAAATTCTTCGGAGTCAATTGATAAGGAAGTCCCGCAGTGGTATTTGCAATAAAGCTTCCAAATATTCGGAGGGACTTTATGAATGGGACGAAGGCTTCTATCCTTCATATTTAATTAAATGGAAGGAAGGGACGCTAAATTATTGCTTTTTAAGACGGTGATTTTCTATAAGCGAGGGTCGGATATTTTTGTCTTTAATAGTACGCTTGCTTAAGGAGAGATATGATGTCTTGAAAAAAGAAAAAATAAAGCAATTAAGTTTTATCCTTCAGACGTTATGAATAAACAGGATTAGATTAAAATGTTTGATATAAATTATTAAAGAAAAATTGAAAGATAACATTAGAAAATGTTTCAAAACATTCTAATCTCAGAGAGCAAAACAAAGTTTATTTTCACTCAGCTAAAGCCTTTTAATGTAAACCTAAAAAGGTTTCTCATGCGGTTTACGTGTAAACCTTCTAACCTTAAAACAAGATCTGTGACATCTGCTATATTCTACGTACATTACCCTAATCCAAAACCTTGGTAAACAACCTTCTATATAAAAACCTTAAATCGAGGTTAACTTGGGGTTTTTAAGCGTGAAAAAATCCTTTAATCCTTAATCCTTTAAAAAATCCCGTTTAGAAAAAATTGGTGGTGCGCTTAAAGATTTGACCTCTTAAAAAAGAAAAAGAAATAAAGCAATTGAGTTTTATCCTTCAGACGTTATGAATAAACAGGATCAGATTAAATTGTTTGATATAAATTAATAATTAAAATGTAAGATATTATAAAAAAAAGTCATAACAACGCTCTAAAGTTTAACGTGTTTAAGATAACTGTGGCAAAATTGTGGCGATGATTTTAATCTACATATGCATAATCTTGCCGTGACGAATTATCTAGGCTTTAGAGCAGACAAATAATTTAAATATTTTAAAAGTTATAAATTTTTTTTTAAAAAAATCACCAATTGGTGCCATTTTAATAACTAGAAGAAAATTATCAAATGACTGCCATATTCTCAGTTTTTGAAAATATTATGACCCCAAGTAATGCAGCATTGCAGCTAGCTCTTAAATGTTAAAAAAAAATAGACCACAGACGCTTTTCATTTTCACATAACTGTTGCTTTTCTCCATACTGATGTTAGGCACCATTTTCACAATAAGCGTAGACAGCGGCGGCTTTAGTTAGGCTAAACTTGACCTAACAATCATGAGTAATAGTTGAAACTCACAGCAGTCATAAAAATAGCATATTTTTTGCAAAAAAGGATAATTTTTTATTACGACGAACCCTTCGAAAAACAACTTTAAACGATTTAGTGTTTATATTCATTCAGACAGCATTTTAAAGAACTCGGAGTGCGAAGGATTAAAAATGCAATGTGTTTACATTTCAAATTAAAATGTAAATATTATAGTTTTCAATATGTTACTGTAGATTGAACTATCTGGTTTCTTAAAAATAAAACATATTATTAATAAAACGCTTGAACCACTTATTTCATTTTTGAAAAAAAGAACTGCCGTTTTAAAGGGATGGTAAAGCATAAATGAGTTAACATGCGAGTAATAATGTTAATTAAGCTTGAGATTATTAATGACATCTGTAATCTTTTATTAATTATAAACTTTATTAAAAACTTATTTTTTTAATATTGATTTCTTTATAGTATGCCACTGACAAACATAAACAGAATGTGATTCTTCTATAGAAAAAGCTATCTGGTGCTTATTAGCGAACATCTTGAACGAAGGAATACATTTTTCTTCTAATTCAGTAAGTTCGTTTTTCATTTGTTAAAAAAGATTTTCCTTAGAGCTGGATGCGATTTTCGATCCAGTGGCTTTTAACAGACCCCTCTCCCTTTAAGCATTTTTTTAAATAAATAAAAATCTAATTTTTGAATTTTTCTTTTCAGTTTAAATAACAAATTTTAAAAGAATTAAAAGCTTACCTTATAAATGTGATCAACGACAGTCAAGAAGAAAATCTAAAAAAAATAGAGAGCAAGTCATTAAAAGCTGTTGGATTGTAAATTAGCGGAGGCAGATTAGGAGGGGGCTACTGTAGCTACAGCACCAGATTATTAAATGTTCTCCACAAGTAGCCAATTGAAAAAGCATTAAATAAAAAATATATATAAATAAATAAAAATTTTAATTATTTTTATAACTGGCAGAAATTTAGAAATTTTATATTTTAATAAATTTTGTTTTTTAACTCATTAAAATAAGAGAACAGAGAACGGAAAAAAATAATGAATTACAGTAAAATATTTCATTAATTCTTGATTAACCGTGCAGTTATAATATTTAATTAATTCTTTAATTTTTTGTAACTTGCATTTGACTGATTCATCAGTTTTTGAATAGATGATTCAGGGTCATTAATGCAACTCTCGGCATTTGTTAATATATTTTTTTGCTGCATATATACACTTATATTGCGGTTAGAAAATTTTTCTAGGAGAAATTCAATGTAAACTTAAGGATTTCTTTTAAGTCATGAGGTAATGACTTCATTCTAGCTTTAATTCCAGCAAATTTTGAAAACATGCTATAAGATTGCGATATTTAATATAGGAATGCTTTTAAAATTATAGCAGTGTTAAAATATGAGAAAAAAAAGCTTTAACTTCATATGCTTATTTTAGTCGACACAAATTTTGCATGAGTAGAAAGTTGCAGTTTTAAAAGCTTCAAGCATGATCTTTTAACTGGTAACATTAGTACTAATACGTAAAACCTTCCAAAACATTTGATTCCTCAAAGAAAGATTGCTTTACATTGAGTAAGTATAAAAGTGTTGCCATATTTTTTCCAACTCCTATACCTTTTAGCCAATTTAAGAAAGTTACATGGTAACCAGTTAAAGTCAAGAAATTGTTAAAAATAGGAAAAAGTCAAAATGGATAACCAGTTAAAGAAAGTTACATAAAACTCTTAGTTTAAAGGGAATTTTTTGGTATCGTTATATTTCAGATAGTGATTGCTTCCGAAAAAGTCAAAATGGGTAACCAGTTAAAGGAAGTTACATAAAACTGTTAGTTTAAAGGCAATTGTTTGAAATCGCAGTATTTCATATAGTGATTGTTTCCGAAAAGGTCAAACTGGGTTACCAGTTAGAGAAAGTTACATATAACTGTTAGTTTAAAGGCAATTTTTTGAAATCGTTATATTTCAGATAGTGATCGTTTCCGAAAAAGTCAAAATGGGTTTCAAGCAACCAGATGAGCCAAGCTGTTGCAGTTGCATCACGCAATTCAGAGGTTCTCGAAAGTTGATCCTTCTTATTGTAGCTATAGCTTTACTCTTGGATAATATGTTACTTACATCCGTAGGTATGTATCAACTGTAATTACTTTTATAATAAAATTAAATATTATCATAATAAATACTTTGAATGAAATTAAAATACAGAGTAATTCAAAATGAATATAGCGATTACAAACGGCTATAACTAAGAAATGAAAAGGAATTTATCGATCAAAATTTACACAGTGTGTAGAAGAAACTTCAAAATTTTAAATACATGCATCACAGATTTTTTATCTGGCTTCCCTTGGTCAAGCGGACGACATCCAGGAGGCAGTTCATTTTACGGCATACATTCTTAAACATTTGTGCTGTCACCGACGCAAGTGTATTACAAATACTACTTTTTCCTTTGCACAAACATCCCGTTTCTTCAAACATCCAATGAGGCCGGGATAGTCTGGTTGGTAGGGCACTTGCCCCATGTCCAAGAGTTTGTGGGTTCGATCCCCGCCAGCCGAAGACTCCCCGTGTGGTAAATAGTGACTGATGCACGTTAAATCTGTCGAGTCGCAAAGTCCTCTATGTTCCCATAGCAAATCAAATTTTTGAGCTGCAATGACTCAGGGGATAGAGCATTCGCCTTCCAATGAGGCGAACCGGGTTCGAATCTAAGTCGATTCAAAGTCCGCATCCGACTTGCACCGACCACAGAGCTGACGTGAAATATCCTCAGTGGTAGACGGATCATGAGTTAGAGTCCCCTTGCCGTCAGGCTAACCGTGGGAGGTTCTCGTGGTCTTCCTCTCCATGTAACACAAATGCGGGTTAGCTCCATCAAAAAGTCCTCCGCGAAGGCAAATTTCTCCCAATACTCGATCTAGGTGTTCTCTTGTCATCTGGATTGGATTCAAAATTACAAGGCTACGGAGTTGAACATTAGTAGTCGTAAACCCATAAAATTGGGTCGGCTGTTCAAGGGCTGATATAAAAAAAAGGAAAGAAAAAACATCCTATGAAATCTGCGTATGTTGTTCCCATTTGGAGATTCATCATTGCAACGCTAACAAAATCTTCTCGGTACTGTGATGACAGAATGACAATTGTCAAATTCTAACTCGCGGAAGACTTTCTGCACGGAACTCGCCATTTTCACTAATGCACTTGCGCATGGGCAGGATTCCGCTTCACTGCGCCTGCGCCCTACGTAAAGAAATTTTGAAGTTCCATCTACATTCTATGTTAATCTTATTGATAAATTATTTTTCATTAAATAGTTACAGCTGTTTGTAATCTCTGTATTCATTTTGAATTACCCTGTATTATTAAGCACTACTTATTGAACACTGTTAATATAGAACACTGAAATTTTCGATGATTAAATAATTAAAATGTTTCATCACGTTTGTATCATCCTTAAAATTAAATCATTTTCAGCTATTTTTTTATTCCATTTCAGTTCCTATTATACCTTCATTCCTGTACCATCTACGTCATCAACCTACCGGCACTATTACAATACCGGAGCAAACTATTTCAAAGAAAATTTATTCAATTCCAAATATTCCAATAAATGATAAAAATGTTCCTTACTTTCTTCCGCGATTACCACTTCCTCGTAAAATTCAAAAAGCTCACGTCTGGGAGCCACCAGGATTTACAATAGTGCCAAATGATGAATTTTGGAAAGTTACTACGCATTCCACAAATAACGAGGAAGAATTGCTACCAACTGAATCCAGTCAAACAAGACACGATGATTTAGTTGATGAAAACTTTGAAGTCAGCTTGATGTTTGCATCAAAGCCTCTTATTCAAGCATTTGCAAATCCTTTTGTTGGGCCTTTGAGTAACAGGTAAGTGACCTTAACCAAATGGCGTCCTTTATTTAACGAGACAAACCCGAGATGCCAACTGCTCCAGATTCAGCAAAAAAACGATATGGAATACAAACTAAACTTTGCAAATTTTAGGTTCATTTTGCAAGCTTTTTAAAAGGCTCAACGTGGCTTACTGCAACTAAGTGGCATATCATAAGAAGTCTTCGAATTATTTAGAAGTAGTGGGGAGTTAATACCCCATAAATTGAATTTTTAAACCAAGAACCATACATTAAACGACAAGACTACTACACGAAATTATCTATCCGCTGTCCGGAGGAAGTTGGCATCTCTGGCATTACCTCCTAGAAGAAAGAAAGTCTCTGCAAGGGTTACCATAAACAGGAAATTTGATCCTTTAGTAGACCAAACGAAATGACATATTTCGTATTTTCACCAACTGCGCAGCTTAGTACCTTTATGTTCGTTACGTCAGACTACTAAATTGATCCGTGCTGAGGCCTTCTCTCTTCTTGGAGGTGTTGTCTCTGGTCAGATTCTTCATGCATGTATTTCGAATAAATAAAAAATGGTGGCCGAAATATTTTGTTGTCAGTCTATTTCAGCAAGAGATAATGCATTGATAACAACTACGTCTTATAAATGACAAAGCATTTGGTAAAGGTATCAGGTTAGATTCAGTAAATAATCAACTAATAAATCTTATATCATTCTTAATAAAATAGTTAGTACTAGTTTTAAATTTGGCTTATTCTTCTCAGATCGGAATCTAAATAAATCTCACTCCAATAGGTTAATCCATTCTAAGGCCATATTAACGATCGCCAATTTTTTTAAATGACTCTAGTAAACTAATTTATTTTTTTTTATTTTGGCTGCCATTTGTTTATAACTTCATCTAGGGTCAGGATAGCTTGGTTGGTAGGGCGCTCAGCCCATGTCCAAGACGTCGTGGGTTCGATCCCCGCCGGCCGAAGACTCACCGTGTAGTAAATGATGACTGATGCACATTAAATCTGCATAGTCACAAAGTCCGCCATGTTCCCATTACAAATCATACCTCTGGAGGTACTGATCCAGGAGTTTCCTTGTCTTCTGGATTGGTTCAAAATTACAAAGCTACGGAGTTGAACATTAGTAGCCGCAAACCCAATACTGGGTTGGCTGTTCAACGACAGTTATAAAAATAAAATATAAAAATAACTTTATCTGTGAGGAATGACGTTTAAATTAAATCACTAATCATATGCCAATTTTAGGAAATGTTTAAAAAGTTGTAATATAGAATTCCTGTCAGATTGCAACATTTGCAAAATTCATTTGTGAATAAAATGAAATTCAAGTCATTAAGCACCCTAAAGTGCGGTGATAATCGTACGTGCAACCAAAAAATGACTTTAAAATTCAAATTCATTTTATCGAATAAGCTAAAAGATTTTTTTTTTTGTATCAATTATGTTCCAAAATTGTTTAATGTGCCCATATGAATTAATAACCCTTTAAAGGGTTAAAGTAAGGAAGTAATCTTATAGTGCCTCACAATTTCTTAATTGCAGCAGAAAATATCAGGGCTACTAACTTCTCCACTATCAGCAAAATATTTTTTTAAGTGGTAGAAAATTTGAATAATAAATTTTTAGTATTTTGGTTAATAATTCGATACTTTAAAGGCCTTCCGTGCTATAACTGCAACGAAAATCGCATTTTATATGAATTTTTTTTCTATGTTGTGGTGACCAAAATCATTTCAGATCTTTTTATTAACTCAAAAGTTACTCATTAAAACATAAATTTTGCTACCACTTGAAAAAAAAATTATAAACAAAGCACCAAAAATTCTCATCTCAACATTGAAAGTTAATATTATTTCATGAAGCTATGGGTTTTAATTCATCTCTGCATCATGTTCTTTTAAAAGAACAAATCACATTTATTATTATTTAGCAGTAACAGTATACCCTCGATGTCTCAAAGTTGAAAGACGCTAAAAAAATTTCGAGTTGGCCAGTTTTCGAGATAAAAGATTCAGACAGGGACCTCTGATTTATAAATGAAAGAACACAGCCCCTAAGATTACAATTTTTCACTTAGGCTCAGGGGATATAGCGTTCGCCTTACCGGGCTCGAGCCTGGCGATCGCTGGTCGATATAAGTTCCGCATCCAGCTTGCACCGACCACAGTGCTGACATGAATATCCTCAGTGGTAGACGGATCATGGGTTAGAGTTCCCTTGCCGTCAGACTAGCCGTGGGAGGTTATCGTTGTCTTCTTCTCCATGTAACGCAAATGCGGGTTAGTTTTATCAAAAAGTTTTTCACGAAAGCTAGTTTGATCCTGGAGTTTCCTTGTCTTCTGGATTGGGTTCAAAATTGCAAGGCTACGGAGTTGAACATCAGTAGCCGTAAAATCAAAAATTGGGTCGGCTGTACAACGACGGTTATAAAATAAAATAAAATTGTTCACTTAATGCAATTGAATTTGCAAGTAAAAATATACATAATTTTACAGCGTTTGATTTCTGAAAAAAAAGTCTATTTCGAGTGAGATGTAACATTTCTGTGGTGAAAGCTTCTACCAAATATTTCCTTACTCATCTCCCGCAGAGGTCATATATGCCCCAATTGCTGACCGATGGGAAAATTCTCGGTTTTAAAAATTACTAGCGAAGAAAAAAAATCACAGCGAAGCAGAATAAAAACAATCCTGTTATATGAGATATAAATAATTTACAGATAAACAATCACTTATATTAATTTATTTTAGTTTGAAAACAGTTCTTTTTAAAATATTACTCTAATATGTAGCTCTAAGATATTACTTTATGTCTTATAATATTACTCTAAAAAGTAGAGTCACGAAACTCTACTTTAATAGTAGAGAACTATTAATAAATATGTATGTAATGATAGTTGACTATAAATCTAAATACAACAACGATAATTTTATTTTAAAGTAAGACAAAAAATATCATGCATTTAATAGAAAATAATTGGTTTACAATAAACTTATATTGCGATTTTTCATTTCATATTTCAAAAAAAATTCGACATAACAAGGTTTTAAAAAGAAATTCTTCTACATAGGAATTCAAATTAACATTAGCCAAGCGGGAACATATATATATAAAGCCAAGCGGGAAAATATTTTTTGACATAACAATGTTTTCGAGATATCGAAGTTCCAGAAATCGAGAGTGTTTTAAAAGGTAGAAGTTTCATAAAATTGAAGTTCTTTGTCAAAAAGTAACTGCGTTCGAAATAAATCTTATTTTCATATATTTCAATTATTGTTTTGTAACAGAAAATGCTGTAAATATTCATATTATAAACCAAGATTAATACATTAAAGCAATATTTCTTCAAAGTTCGTATAAGGTACTAGTTAATTCTTTTAAGAGGAACGTTTCTAATTAGGCCTAGGAATATTTAAAAGAAAAATCTTCAAATTGAATAAACCTCAATTAAAAAATGGTGAATATCATTACAAACAGATCATTTTTTGCATGCATACTTAAATAGAAGGCGTTTCGAATGAACGTTTAAATGGTTGTCGTGTGCTTGCTTACAAGGAAAACATCATTTAATGTATCTCTTATTTCAAGGTTATTCTTCGCTCATACGTGACCAGACACTTCAAATAGCTGAACTCAATATAGTTATATAAGAGGAATTAAACACGTGTGATTCAGAAAATATAAACTACCGAATTTGTTTTTCGTAGTTTTATCACATTTCATATTCTGTTTTTTATTATAATTTATTATTTTTATTTATATATTTATTTTGTGTGATGAATTTTGACTTTGAAGAAAGAGAATACTCCTTACTACTGCGTAAATACAAAAATGTTAATAAGAGAAATTTCGTAATAGATTACATTAAAAAATTCTTTATTATTTATTTATTGATTAGTACAAATTAATATTTAATTTACAATAATAAGCGATTAAATACAATATTATTTTTTACAATTATTTATTATAGTAAGTAATCCCTCCGTCTCTAATTAGTTGCTACATTTAGTCGAAAATTTTGTCCTAAATTAGTTGTACAGTGCACAGAAAAGAAAAAAAAACGGACAACCCTGAATAACTTTTGATGTTATGATCGGATCTTCAATCTCTATCTAGGGTTGTCTTCAATCATGGGTTTAATCTTAATGGCTCGGGGGGGGGGGAGATCTCAAATATGCTAATTAATTAGTGCAAACGATATTTTAAGCAACGAAATCAGACACAAAACCGTACTTCGTCTGAATAAAAATGTATTTTTTTTCAATGGATACGGGTTTTTGACCCCCAAAATATAGGGGGTGGCCGCAATCTGGGAAATTTGGTCTCCATAGTTTGGTCAGGAGAGTGAGTCAAAGTTAGGACCCCTTAATGTAAATTTGACTTTTTACGTGTTTTGCCATATCAACGAGAATTTCTTGAAAGACGTGGAAAATTTTTGCATAAAACTATAAAATTCCTTTATCCAAAGATTATTCCTGGCAAAAATTAATTTCAATAATTATTTATTATTATTTCATTTATTATTACTTCATTTATTATTATTTTATTTTATTTCAATTATTATTAATTTTATTATTTTATTTCAATTGAAAAATTTTAAATTGTATGATATACAACTTTTTGCATTCTTTCAAAGCATCTAATTTTGCATTGCAAAGTTCAAAATTTGAATCGTTTCAATAGTTCTTTTAAAATTGAATTTTAGCTAGACGACTTTTTTAAAATTCGATTTTTCAGATACTATTCGTCCAATTTCGCTCAAATTTTGTATTTTACCATGTTTATTTACAAACATCAAAATGAAGTAAAAAATTGCTCACCTTACAATTCAAATTTTTTTTCGATCATTATTATAATAAAAATTTATAAATATTTACTAAAATTTATTTTTAGCATGGAAATATATTTGGATAAACGAATTTTATGATTGTGTACAAATATTTTTTAATTCTCTCAAAAAGTTCTCCGGATACTGCGAAATACGCAAAAAATGAAATTAACATCTAGCAGTCCAAACTTTGGATAGCTCTCCTAACAAAACTATGAGGACCATATTTTCCAGATTACGGCTATCCCCATATTTTGAAGATCAAAAACCTGATTCCGTTGAAAGCAAGGTATATTTATTTAGATAAAGCATGTTTTTGTTTCTGATTTTGTTACTTAAAATATCGTCTGCACTAATTAATCAGCATATTTAAGGTGACCCCCCCCCCGAACCATTAAAATTGAGTCCTAGAACGTGAAGATCCAATCATTAGATCAAAAGTTATTCAGAGCGGTGATTTATGCGATTACCGGTGCAAGAGTCCTTAGAAAAGGAGGCGTGGTCAACGAACGTGCGAGTCCTTGAATTTTGAAACAATTTGGAATGCCACGCTAATTTAACATGGCTTGTCCGTCTGGCCACAACTACAAACTAAATTTGTAAATATTGGATAGATTTTTCTAGTTTTTTAAAAGGTTTAAGCAAACATATCTGAAAAAAGTGGTGAATTATATAAGTCTACGTATGTTTAGACATAGTGGTGGATAAAAATCTACTAAACTGAATTTATTAAACCAAGAATCACAATTAAAGAACTACCACTTGAAAATATTTATTCGCTGTCGGGAGCAAGTTGGCATCTCTGTGTAGATAAATAAAACAATTTTTGTGTGTTCTATATTACATTAATTTCTTCAAACCATTTTAGTAACGGTAATAATATAAAAATATTAAAAATTTAATCGAATTATGTGTTTCTAATAATCTTGGCTTTGTCGGTCACCAGTGACCCCGTAGAGCTATGAACAAATTCAGTACAGGTCACCGGTGACCCCCATGGCATTCAACGTGTTAAGGAGAGAATGCTCAGTAAGTGAAAGTTGGTTGATAGCAATAGCAAAAAAATCTGTGACAAATATTCAAGCGAAATCATAAGATTTTCAGTACTAATAATTAGTACAAAATTGTTCAAAGAAGCAGCTATTATGTAGCTGCTAAGCTCAAACGTAGCAGCACATGAACATCTAGATATATCTCCTTTAATTTATAAATATACTTTAGAAAACTAGAATAAATGAAAACAATATGTTTGTTCAATTTTTGTCTACCACTTTTTAAATTTTACCTGGTTGTGATCACGCTGTCAGCTTGAAATGCAGAGTTGAAATAATGGGCATAGCGTTGGATTCCCTTAAGTTAAAGTTCTGTTGTGATTAGTATATTTTAAAAGAATACTTTATTTTTGTTCGGTTGAATTCAACATTAATTAACCAGTTAACGCCCAGCATCATATATTTAGGACAGTTCCTTTTTTCAAAGACATTCATTGTGGTGGGAAACTTTTTTCAGCATTTTCATTTATCTGGGTGAACTAAAAGATTCATAGATACCACAATGACAGGCCATCTCCAATAGCCCATCATGAGCCGCGGTTTGCTCAGAGAATAAAGCGCTCGCCTTCCAATGAGCCGGGTCTGAATTCTAGGATTGCCTTTTCGAAATGAATTCCACACCCGGCTCGCATCAACCACTGTGCTGACGCAAAGTATCTTCAGAGGTAGATGGATCCCCCCTAGGGTCCCCTTGCCGTCAGCCTGACCGTGGGTGTTTTGCGCGTATATTTCCTCTCCATGTAATACAAATGCGAGTTAGTTCCGTCAAAAAGTCCTCCACGAAGGCAAATTTCTCTCAATGCTTGATCCAGGAGTTCCTTTGTTTTCTGGATTGAGTTCAAAATTACAAGGCTATGGAGTTGACCATTAGTAGTCGTTAACTCAAAAGATTGAGTCGGCTGCTCCACGACGGTTATAAAATAAAACGAAATAAGATAAAAAATTATGCAGCTCTGGGGCAACGTAAATAAAGTACTACTTCTATCTCTTATTGTTATAATCGTTGAATAAAAATACACTGAAATGGCAATTATAATCAAATTATGATTTCATCAAATCCTTGTTTTTTTATAATTTGCTAATCCAGAGCTTTGTCATACAACTACTTATAAATGCGTAAAACAGTTTTGCTAATACGCCAAATAGTATGAGTTTTGAGTGATAAATACCAGAAATATTCCATTTGTCCACACTAGCCCCCTTTTCCCCTAATAAATTAGGGTTCATACTTTTGTATACCCCACTTTCCGAATCAGTTTTTTTTTTTTAGTTCAATTTGTTTTTATATAATATCTTCTTAAATTTGTTTTTGTTTCAGATTGGGTTTCAACGTAATCATGTTCGTGGGATTTTTGATCTTGATCTCTACATCTTTAGGTAAAATTGTATTTTATTTTTCAATTCAATGTTCATATGACTATCTTAATTAAATTTTGAAACAAATTGAACAGTTCAAAGAGCAGTTTAGGCAGTGACAAGGATTTTACCCATTCAGGGCCATGATCACATGTATGTGATCAAGCGATTCTCCCTTCTTGGCCCATGGTATCATATTTGAGATAAGCCTTTTTGACTCCAGCTGTCCAGAATCATACGCAAGTGTTCTTGATTTGGTATTCTGGTACTGCATCTTATATAAGTACGCATATGCCACCTAGTAGCATAAACCATCACCTCCTCCTACATCGTCCCGCAGTGGACTAATCGTGAAAACACGGCTCCCAGCAGATCACCGAACTCAAGCATCACTGTTTGCGGTCAGTGTGCGGGTGGGTGACCACTTGGATCAATCTGCGTAGGGACCGAGGATGTGCGGTATTTGTCCTCGTTGAACTGTTCTACCGTAAAGTGCTCGACTTCGCGTTCAGGTTGTCGGGTTACCGAAGCGGGAGTGTCATCCCCTCTAAAGAGGATCAAAATTGTGATGGCATGTCTTCGGATCACCCTCATGGATGTTTCCCAGACCGTCGCCAATAGCCCATTGTGCAGCTCTAGTGAGACGCTAATGTACTACAACAACAACATAAACCATCACTCCCTACATCAGAAAGCCTCCACACGGGATTTTATAAGTATTCTGCGCAGATTATTTAAAAAGCGAACCAGTTGTGAGCATGAAATTAAATTCTATTTTAAAAGTATTGGTTTATTGGAATTACATACATTTGCAGGGTTATAAACCTTTGTCAAATAGAAGAACAGATAGCGCAATACAGAGAAGGACAGAATGAAGATACATCCAGAGTAACAGCGGGATTCGAACCCGCTACCAATTTTGGTATTTTTAAGCAAAAATCGTTTACTTTCGTTTTCACCTGAAACGGGGAGTCACGTGATTATTCATGAATTGACGTCACACGTGCCCATCTGCCGTTCATTTACAATCGCTGTACTGTGAAAACCAATACGTTTTTGCTCCCGTGTGAATTTTCGTAATTAAATCCAACTATTTTAGATGGCCAATAATCGCAAAGAACAGAAAGTAAAAGTTTTTTCCTGTCACTTGACTGCAGGTTAAAAGGGAAATGACACGAAAAAATTTTCCAAAATTTTTTTTTAAAAAAATTATTGCATTATTTGACAGTTTTTTTTAAGATTAATGTACCAAAATATTGAATTAATTTTTTTAAAAATTTAATAGTTACTGCATAATATGTCAAAAGCGGGCTCGCAACACAGGACGCACTGTGAAGCGGATGAACAAGCAAACTTGTGTGCTAAGTTGATTAATTGCAAACTTGTACAAGCAAATGTGCAACCTTGTACAAGCAAACTTGTGAGCTAAGTTGATTTGCTTACTCTTTTCAAAACATTTCAGTAAGGAAAATTTCCTAGGGAAGTCGAACCAAATCAAAATCACTACTGTGAACATCAAAATCAAAGCTGTGAAAGAGAAACTGAAAAAATCAAAACCGGTTTGATTACCGAAGGTAGCGGATAGAAATTAAAAAACTGATGGTAGAAGCGGAGTCGAATTTCATCATGCAATCAAACTGATTTTGATGTTTTTCACGCAGCGTTTAAGTTATGCTCTATTCACTATCGCACATAATCAAAATATCGCCTATTTTACACAACTCTTCATATTTAAATATTTGATTTCTCATAAAAGTTAATTTTGATTTTAAATTTTTCTTGTATAAGCTCGATCCTCAGTGGTGTAGTTAGTATTATAACCTTTTTTTTAAGCTTGTAATATTATTGTAAATAGAGAAAGACAGAAACTGTTTTTCTAAATGGATTATTTTCAATAATCTACTTCATTTTAAGTTTTTTTACATTTAAAAAAAAATTTCCAAATGTATTTATATTCTCGCATTTATATAATTTATTTTTGTTTACTCACATCTGAGAAAAATTTGAAGATCATTTCTTTGGAAGAACATTAAAAAAAAGCGTAAAAATTTGGAAGAATTATCGAAAAATGATCCCCCAGATTTCGACAGTTATTTTATTTTTTTCTAGATAAAATATTAAATTGAGACTCAAATGAGTATACTTTTAGGACTTTAGTTTTGTAGAGGGTTTTAAAAATATATATTAAGGATGGTAATTTTGAAACACAAATTTACAAAAATTAACATTTTTGTCAGTTTACGTACACTTTTAATAATATTTAATCAATAAGAAAGCTCTATTCCTTTAAATTATTGCTGATGAAACAGCGTTACAGAATTTGTTATCAAAAACAACAATACAGTTTCGAACAAAAACGGCAATATAGTTCCATTATTATAGAACCATAAGAGATTTCAATTAGAATATAATTTTATTAAAAAATTAATTTTAGATTGTTTATATTTTTAAAACGTTAAAACTTTAACTATATATACAATAAAGTTTCTACGGAAATCTAAGTATCAAAGAAGATCATTTGTACCGGAAAATATTTTTTTTTATCTTAGTATTTATATTGTTAGCTATTATATGAAAATATTGCATTATGCATTTTAAACATTTTAGTGCTTACAGTATTTTAAATAACATTTTGAAGTACTTGAACTGCAATGGTTTAAAGCATGAAACTTAATTGCTACTACTTAAAAAAAAAAATCTGAAAAATTCAGGATGATTGGCAATTTTACCACCATGAGTGACAAGAAGGATAATAGTAATAGTAAATAAAAAACATGAAATAAAATTAATAATTTAAGATCTAAAAGTTGGAAATTATAACATTACAAAACTAGTCACATTGACATTTTTTTTTTGAAACATCGGAATGGAAAGTTATCAAATGGTCTAACTTTGAATTTATTACCATATTTTCCGTTTCTGTAAGAAAACTAAAATTATTTTTTTTCTTTGGCATTATCCTATTTTTCAGATACTTATCATATTGATGAGAAATTTATTCAATGTTATTGGTGTTTACGACAATCTATAACAGTTACTATTACCTATAAGCCATGCTAACAATTTTGAAATAAATAGATTATTTTTGCACAGTTAATCAATTCGATATTTGTTTCCTTTTCAGCATTTGCAATTGGAAACAGTTACACAACTTTATTCCTAGCAAGATCTCTTCAAGGTGTCGGTTCAGCATGCACTAGTGTTTCAGGTATGTGCAAGCAATTGTTCAATTACTTTCAAACACCTGTAAGAGTTAGTTCAGCTTGTATTAGTAGCATATGCTAGAGTTACGGGTATGTGCAAGTAATTACTTTTCAATAACTCGCAAACACCGATAAGAGTTGATTCTGCCTGTAATAGTTTTAAGTATGTGAAAGCCATTGCTTTTTAATAACCTGCCTAGAGCTGTAATCGGTGGTTCAGCATGCACTAGTGTTTGTGCAAGGAATTACTGCTCAATAACTTGCGAACACCTATAAGAATTGGATCAGAGTGTACTAGTAGCATGTACTAGAGTTTCGGGTATGTGCAAGCAATTGTTTCTCAATTACTTTCAAACACCTGTAAGAGTTACTTCAGCTTGTAATAGTAGCATATGCTAGAGTTACGGGTATGTGCAAGTAATTACTTTCCAATAACTTGCAAACACCCATAAGAGTTGATTCTGCCTTTAATAGTTTTAGGTATGTGAAAGCCATTGCTTTTTAATAACCTGCCTGGAGCTGTAATCGGTGGTTCAGCATGCACTAGTGTTTGTGCAAGGAATTACTTCTCAATAACTTGCGAACACCTATAAGAGTTGGTTCAGAGTGTACTAGTAGCATGTACTAGAGTTTCGGGTATGTGCAAGTTATTGCTTTTTAATAACTTGCAAACAGCTGTAAGCGTTGGTTCTGCCTGTTCTAGTAGCATGTACTAGAGTTTCATTTTATGTGAATAAATTTTAGTGAACACATGTAATCTAATACAAGCTGGTCTTGCAGTAATATCGGTGAATCTCTCAGAAGTATCTTACACTAAGAGAGTTAAGTTTAAAAACTAAGTTTTATTCTTCAATAAACATTGCGATTTTAAAATGATTTTGAGTTCATAAAATTTCAATTCTGATTTATAGGCATGGGAATGCTTGCTGATATATATCCTGATGACGCAGAAAGAGGAAATGCTATGGCTATTGCTCTTGGGGGATTGGCACTCGGTGTTCTTATTGGTCCTATTTATGGAGGCGCTCTTTATCAATTCGTTGGAAAAGCTGCACCTTTTCTTATTCTTGCAGGTTTAGCAGTAATAGATGGTGGTAAGTTTCAATATATTTTAAATAAAAGGAGTCATTAACCTTTTATTTACAGACGTTTCTTCAAAGTATCATTTTTTTATTTCCAATAAAACAAAGATGATAACAAAAAATATTTTCTTCTGAGCATATATTCATCGTCATTTATAAATGTAGTCTAAAATGGTAAGAGTTGGGGTGGCTCAGGGGATAGAGCAATTACCTCCCAATGAAGTAATCCGGGTTCAAATCACGGCGATGGCTTATTGATACGAATTCCACACACGGCTCGCACGAACCACAATACTGACGTAAGAAATCCTTAATGTGAGACGGATCATGGGATAAAGTCCCCTTGCCATTAGGCTAACCGTTGGAGGTCTTTGTGGTCTTTTTCTCCATGCAACGCTAATGTGGATTGGTTCCATCAGAAAGGCCTCCACGAAGGAAAATATCTCCCAGTACTTGATCCAGGAGTTCCCTTGTTTTCTTCCACTCAGCCACTGTTATAAAATAAAAAATAAAATTACTAAAACATTTAAAATCAATTTAGTTTAAAGGCAAATAAACTAACATTTTTTAATGGTACCATGAAATAAAGTAACTGATAATAAAGGGTTAAAATCGAAAAACAGTAACGTTTATATATAAGTAACTGAAACTCGACGAAACGAAATATCCTGAGACAAAATTTCTCAACTTGCGCTTTATTCCCATAATCATTTGGACTGGACAATCAAAGTTTGGCGCATTTTATCTGTCTACGGTGACGAAACGAAATTCGATTTTACCCCTTATCTACGGACTTAATATAATTCCATTAATACAATCCTGTTTGCTATTAAATTAAATGGGTATTTACTAGTTCTGACAATTTTACAAAAGTCATATACGTACCATCGAAATATGATTGGTTAAGTCGCTTTCATATAACGGTAAATATGAATGTCTTAGTTCTTTCATAGAAATTATTTTTGCTGCAATCTTTTATTTTTAGCTATGGAAGCGGTGCTTTTAAATACCGTTAAAAAATAAAGGAGAAACGGCTAATGTTTGGCTCGTATTAGCTGCTCTTGTTCTAGTAAACTCAACATCAGCATCTGATTCAATCTAATCATTCATCCAATTGTAAACGAACCCATTTTTCTCTGGTTGATAAGTGGATAAATATTTTTGAAGTAAACTTTTTGTCCCCTTGTCTCCAAACTTTTCGGTATTTGGTATATCGCATAATCTTTAAAACTCTAGTATTTTTTGGTAATGCTTGATTTTTACGATTTCAGCATTACAACTTTTAGTTCTTCAACCAAGAATGAAGAGGCAAGAAGAAAAAGCAGATGAAGGACCATCTCTTTTAACTCTAATAAAAGACCCTTACATAATGCTTGCAGCAGGTAACATGGCTTATGTAATTTAATAATGTTCAACAACTTGTCAAGATATTACATTTCTAACAAATGATTTTAATTTTTAGGAGCAATTACATTTTCAAATATTGGAATAGCTGTTTTAGAGCCTTCTCTTCCATTGTGGATGATGGATACAATGGATGCATCAAAATGGCAACAGGGAGCAGCTTTTTTACCAGCTAGCATCTCTTATTTAATTGGAACCAATTTATTTGGTCCTCTTGGCCATAGGATGGGAAGGTAATTTTTATTTGTTTTATATGTTTACTTA
Source organism: Parasteatoda tepidariorum (assembly GCF_982258835.1). NCBI lineage: Eukaryota > Metazoa > Arthropoda > Arachnida > Araneae > Theridiidae > Parasteatoda > Parasteatoda tepidariorum. The sequence goes on from NC_141766.1 coordinate 48,426,430, forward strand.
TTTTATTGGAATTAAAGATTGTAAACAAGATTGTAGTACATATTTTCCATCTATTTTTTTCTAATCTATTTTTCCAAAGCACAGACACACGATTTGTTTACATTAACGTTCCTTTTCGAAGTTCTGTCCCCAAGGAAAATTTTTTAAAAAAGCCTTAGTTTAAGTGCACTTAGCACTTGACTGTGTGCACACTTGGTTAAGTGCACTTACACTTGATGCAATTTATTATAATTTAAAACTATATAATCATCTTGTCGTGAAGAATTATCTGGACTTTTGAACGGACAAGTAATTTAATTATTTCCAAAAGTTATTAATTTTTTTAAAAAAATTGCCAATTTGGCGACATTTTCCCTCCTAAATGAAAATTATTAAAATCACTGCTTTATTCTCAGTCTTTGCAAATTTAAATGAACCCAAGCAATGCAGCATTGGAGTAAGTTTTTAATTATTAAAAAATTAGACCGTAAACGTGTTTTAATTTTCACAAAACTGCAATTTTTCGCCATATTTACGTTTTGCTCCATTTCTTAAAATAGTCATAGACAGCACTGGCTTTAGATAAGCTAAGCTTGCCCAACAGTCATAAGTAACTGTTGCAAACTCACAACAGTTATAAAAATAGCATATTATTCGCAAAAAAAGCATCATCACATATGACGACGGAGCCTTCAAAAAACAGCCCTATATAATAAGACGTACGTTCGTTCGACGTAACGTTCGATATGGTGACCCTGGCTCCCCCAAACTTGGAAGAGCGGTAGATTAACCTCTCATACACGCTCAGTATAAGTATGAACTTGGTAGATATATGTGGTTGTCCGAAGAAATCAGTTTTTGAAGTGTGTTCTAAAACTGACGCGTGTGTTCTAGAACTGACTCGCTATCAGAGTTTGCTTCAAACTAGGGCGCATTGCAATGGATACTTTTGCAAAACTCCAGCAAGCCTCTGGAAATATTGTTTGTCAATAGGTCGGTTTTTTCTGTGGTTCGAGGCATTTTCAATAAAAAGGGAGTGCAGGGAGGATTAATCATGTATCAAAAGGACTTCAACAGCAGTAACCAATGTAAATGTTGACAGAATTTGAGTTTTAATGTTTCAAATCATTGGTTGACAGACAGAATTATTGGTGAATTGTTGAATTTGTATCACTTCACCGTTCGCAGGATTTTGAAAAATGAATTGTATTTGAGCTACGAAGAAGGATCCTGCCCCTGGGACAAAACATCGAAAACGGAAAAACGTCTTGTCACGTAGCAATGTCAATAAATGTGTTTTTGGCCAATTATCATATTCCTTTGGCTCTTCAACCAATTTAATCACTTGACTTGAGTCGTTTTGAGCTTTTCTTCGCCCCGAGAATAAAGATTCAATTAATGAATGCCCTTTTGGACACTGAAAAGCACTTAAATGGGCAGAAAAAGCATGTAAAAAAATAAGTGCTTTTAATATTTGTTTATCTTTGAGCGCTGATAGCCACTATTGGCCATCAGTTTGACCTTCTTCGTGGACTCATCACTTAGCTGTTCTTCATTGCTCAATTTGAAACCATGTAGGAAGAAAATAAAGAATGCTCCTCATGAGGTTTATAAAACGAGATAAGGCATTTAATTTTAATTTTCTAGAACAGTTATGGTTGGAATAATTATAGTTACATAGGAACAGTTTCTCCATAAAGAAAACTGTAGTCAAACATTTTTCTAAACCTTCATCTATATGAATATTATTAACATATGTTACCGTTAAAGTATATAATGCAGTTATTTCATAGAATACCTAGTTATTCCATGAAATAACTGATCGTATCCGTTAAAGTGTGTAATATTTTATTAATTTGACACTTTAACTAGTTATTCTATAAAATAACTAGGTATTCTATAAATTAACTAATGAGAGATAGTTAAAGTGTAAAATAAACAATTTATCTAAAATGAAATAACTAGGTATTCTATAAATAAACTAATGATAGACAATTAAAATAAAAAAGAAGCAATTTATCTAATTAATGCAACGTATAAATGGCATTTATGGAAACGTACCATAAAATCATTTGTTACAACAAGGATTACTAAAATGACACTTGGAATTACAAAGAACATTATTTCTAAAACAAAAAAATTTTTTGTTGACACACTGAGTTTTACACGAACATTTTTTAAATCCCTGACCAGTACCTAAACTTTGAGCTGTAGCATATAGATTATTTTACACTTTAAAAGGCTGCAGATCGTTATTCTATGAAATAACTAGTTAAACCATGAAATACAAGAGAGTTTTACACTTTAACGGACACGATCAGTTATTTCATGGAATAACTAGGCATTCTATAAAATAACAGATTTCATACTTTAACGGTAACATATACATTAGGATCGCATAGAAATCCGATTATATTCCTAATTAATATCTAATTTTTCATTACAGATGGCTGGCAGCTATGATAGGTTTAGTAACTATCGGCGTTTGCTTAATGTGTGTAAGTATTTTTAAGTAGTTAATCTAAGAAACATTTGTTTTTAGAATTTAAAATTATTCATTGCATATCTTGTTTTAATTTCAGGTTCCACTGGCCAAATCAGTCGAAGATTTAATACCGGCCAATGCTGGAATCGGATTCGCAATTGGTAATTTTGTCTTTGCAATAAAAATAAAAGAATATCAACAGTTAGTATACTCCAGAATTGTCTTCAGATCAGTCCGTCATCAATAGCCAATTAGTGTAGCTTTAGTACGATAATAGAGATTTTGGCTGGTTCGTCTAACGTTAATCATAACAATAAACTTATTCTACCCCTTAGCAACACTGCGATTTGTACTGAGATTTTCACGCATGCGCTGTGAAGCTCGAATAACGTTAACGTTTGTGTTGGGAGGAAACGTAACGCTTTGTAAAATCCCTTAATCCAAATCCAATCGATAGCTTAGCCTGAAATTTTCTTACATTTTTAGTCCCGCAGTGGACTAATGGTTGAGACACGCTTCCCAGCAAATCACCGAAGTCAAGCATCACTGTCTGCGGTCAGTGTGCGAATGTGTGACCACTTGGATCAGTCTGCTTAGGGACAGAGGGTGTGCGGTATTGGTCCTCGTTAAACTGTTCTACCGTAAAGTGCTCGACTTCACGTGCAGTTCGTCGGGCTACCGAAGCGGGGGTCGGGGGTGCAATCTCCTCTGCAGAGGATTAAAATTGTGATGGCATGTCTTCGGATTATCCTCAGGGATGCTTCCCAGACCGTCGCCAATAGCCTACTGTGCAGCCTAGTGTGCGTTTCTTGTTTTTCAGTGGCGCCATCTGTGACCAAGAATTCGACTTCTGTCACACCATACGTCGCACCCGTTTATAGGGCGGACCCATTCATTCATTCACAGATCGTAATTTTGACCTGAATCAGAGAACGATCGATCTCCAACCCAGTACCCCCAGAGGTATTGATTTGCTATGGGAACATGGAGGACTTTTGCGACTCGACAGATTTAACGTGCATCAGTCACTTTACTACACGGGGAGTTTTCGGCCGGCTGGGTTCGAACCCACGAACTCTCGGACATGGGTTCAGTGCCCTACCGACCAGGCTATCCCGGCCCAGAAAGGTTTATACAATCTGAAAATGAATTGGTCTCTTGAAAAAAATTTTTCGTTTGGGTTTTTATTTTCAAACGGTTCTTACTTAAAACACAACCCTCGTATAAACTTTTATAATTTATTTTATAAACAATCATCAAATTTTATATTTGAATTTTAGGAATGGTTGATTCATCAATGATGCCCATGCTCGGATATTTAGTTGATCTCAGACATACATCAGTATATGGGTGTGTTTATGCCATAGCCGATCTTGCATTTTGCTTAGGATTTATTATAGGTAAATATTTACTTCATTTTTAATTTTCTATCATGATTAACAGAAATCCGTTCGGCATTATTTTCAACGAATTGACCAAATACCAATTTTGTTAATATCTTACAATTTTTTGCTTCTAATGCACAGAAAAAATGAAACATCATTGATTAAATCAAGTGTTGTAGCACTAAAAATGAAATAAAATATTTATCGTGACTTTTATTTAAAATTTTACTAGCTTTGTCTTGGGATCGCAAAACTTAAATACGCTAACAGGAGGGTTCCATGTCTATAGCCTCTCTCTATCTCGCATCTCTTCTGTTGAGATGCATGGGAATATATTAACCCTTCCATAATACTTTTCGCATTTATAATGTCTAAAATATATCTTAAAATTTCCTATTTGCTTACTTTATGCAATATGTTTTATGCAGTTTTGAGTTCCACATAGTTTCCAAACGTATAAAATTTTTATCGGTTTGAGAATCAAAACAGAAACTAACAGATAACTATTCTTTATTTTATTTTATTAACTGTGTTAAACAGCTGACCCAATTCTTAGTTTACTACTATCAATATTCGACTCAATAGCCTTTTAATTTTGAACCCAACATAGAAGACAAGGGAACTCCTGGAACTTGTATTGGGAGAAATTTTTTCCTTCGTAGAGGCCTTTCTGAGGGAACTAACCGGCATTAGCGTTACACGGAGAGGATAACATCGAAAACCTCCCACGGTTAGGCTGACGGCTAACCACGGGAGTTTTTCGATGGGAGGTGAGTGCTCTATTCCCTGAGCCACCACGCCACTTACTGTATTAGTTAACATTATATTTCATAAAAGACGGGGAATATGAATGTCTATAAATGCTCATAAGGAAATAACTTTTGCCATCACCCTTGTTTCTTTGGAAATAAAAAAATAGTACTTTGAAGAAACGTTTACGACTACTAATGTTCAACTCCGGAGCATTGTAATTTTGAATCCGATCCAGAAGACAAGGGAACTCCCTTATCAAGTATTCGGACATTTTTTGATTGAATTAACCTGCATTTGCGTTACACCCATGGGGAGAAAAACCTCGAAAACCTCTCTCAATTAGCCCGTTGGCAAGGAGATTCTAGCCTATGATCCGTCTACAACTGAGAATACTTTACGTCAGCACTGTGCTTGATGCGAGCCAGGAGCAGAATTCGTAACAACTAGACACTTCAGGGATTCAAACATGGGTCACCTCATTTTGAGGTAGGCGCTCTATTCCTTGAGACTCTGTAACTCTTCTATCTACTCTTATGATTATCCACACGCTAATGGGAAATGCATGCCTACTGCTACCACACGTATGGAGCTTGCGCCACCTGTAGCCTATTTTGTTTGCCAATAACAATATGTAGTACAACAGTATTTGTCAATTAAGTACCTATATAAATTTTGTGGCCAGTCGTAAATTAATACAGTATAAAGTTGAATTCTACGTTTTTTGTACACATAATTTTATTTGAATAGACCACTAAAAACAACAATTATACACTGCCGCCTCTGAAAACATCAGTTGCAATGACTAGGTACTTAAACACCAAATTTCATTGAAATAAGATTAAACTACAATAAAATAAGATTAGATTGCACTAAAATAACATTAAAATAGAAAGCGATGGGTTTAAAAGTAAGATCTATTCTTATGGAACAATTTAAGTCGAAAAAGTTTGCCAATATATATAGAATGTTCCGTAATCACTACCCTTAATCTATAGAATCTTTGTCTACATAATATGCAGAGTCCTATACTTAGAGAACCCTTATCCGTGGATGTCAACCCATAAGTCCAAGTAATTTTATCAAAATCATACAAACCATTATCGAGGGAGACACGATTAAAACCACCGAAACTGTTATCCAAAAGAACGAAAGAAGAGGTGAAAAAGGATTATCAGAAACGGGTTTTCATGTTTTTGACTTCAACTTTCACACTAATGATTCGTAAGATTTTAAAATGGCATTTATTTTTTATCACTTAAAAATTAATTTGAGAGTAATAAGCAAAGGTTTAGACATTGGCTCTTAAAATAAACAGGGTGTTCTGTAAAGACCAACATTAATGTACATTTTTAAAAATCAAAAAAAGTCTACACACGGGGTCTTAAATTATTATTTAAGAGGGGAAAAACAAAACGGTTATCGAAATTGGACAAATTACAGTAAAGGAAGCGTATACAGTAAACATCAAAACGAGTTTAATTGGAGGTGGAAACTTGTTTCTAATAAACGTCGCTTAATCTCTTTATGCTTCCTCCCGCAAACTTATCTTAATATTTATTATGTCTGCTTTCTGTACTGTTTGCCAGATTTCGAAAGCGTTTTTGTTTTTTCATTGTTAAATGTTAATTTGCAACCCCAGAAGTGTTGTTACCCCTGTTTTTTTGTCACTTTTGATAAGGATTTTAAAAATACATAATTAAGGGCGGTATGTACGGAACACTCTGCATATTGAAGGTGTTCATAATGAACCACTCTGTATACAGAATATGTGCTGATTCTATATAACTTGAGCCCTTACAACAATTTACAAGAGAGATCTGAGCCCCTTCAATAATTCCAGATTGCATCGTTTCTTAATTTTGTTTCTTCGCAATCTCTCAGAAATTTGAATGTTTTAAGTATTAACTAAAAACTTCATTCAATCATTTGTAGTAATCTTAAACACTTCAAAGCAATGAGCAACGCTTCAAAATACAAATTCAGAATTTTTTTTTTTAATTAAAAAACAATTTACACAATATAAAAAAAAATTTTCTTCTAATTCTTTTAATTTATAGAGCAGAGAGAAATGCCTATACACAAATAGCTACTTCGAATCAAACTAGGCTAGGGAATAAAAAAACGTTCCTGAGATTTATTGGAAGTTGGCTATAATATATTTAACAGCTAGTGTTCACTTAGAGTATATTTTCTGTTTTTCAGGTCCAGTGTTCAGTGCAACGATTGTTCAACGATTTGGATTCGAAGGGTGAGATTATTTTAAATTAACACTGACTTTTTCTAATACAAAAAGAATATTATCGCATAATAGGACGGTAATATATTAACGTTTAAAAGTAACCAAAATTAAAAGATGTAAATTAAAGATTTTACCCTCTCTGCACCCAGAAAAGGAACTAAAATCTTTTCCTCTTATCAAAGAGCTTTTCTGAATAATGGTTACTATTTTTCATAGATCATAACAGGACATACTCTGCTCTAATGCAGCAGCGGTTGAGGTTATTTGAAGATTATTACATATCATGAGTCAGAGCTGACTTTACGTCAGAAGGGTTCTGGGTTCGAATCCCGGACAAGGCATGGAAGTTCTTTCATTCTCTGTACTATCTGTCCCTACTGTGGAAGCAACATCAACGCTGACCCACCTAAAATGGTGCCCAACAAATCTGCCCTAATAAGCTTGAATTGACAAATGTCAATCGAGTTGGGCATTGGAAAAAAATACATCCTATGAGTTTAAAAATTATTAACTTAGATTTTTAGCCTCAAGCTGCCCTCATGTTATGCAACATTATAGTAATTGATGAAGTGCAATAGAAATAGATATCAAAAATATCATCAGTGTTAGCACAGTGGTAAAGGCAACAGGCTGTCACTGCAAAAAATCAGATTCTATCCTCAGACGTGGATTGAATCCACGTCTGAGGTCCAATACAGCTTCTAAATGATGATTACCAGTTTATCTATAAAATAAAGGCCGCTGGTATGCAAAGCTGACTGCACATTGGCATCATCGTGCTGTTCGTTTCAAAATTGTAGAGCCTAAGTCTTCGTGACACCAATGGCGGAGAGACTGCTGGGAAAGTGCCTTGCAATTACTGCCAGGAATAGGTAAAAGAAATGTACCAGGTCCAGAAATTACTCCAGTTCCGGATACCAGGCAGTGGTGTAACCAGGATTTCATTTTCAAGGTGGAGGGTCTAAGAAATTTTAGTTAACTATGATGGAGATCTTATGAGGCAAGTAAAGTAATAAGTAAATAAAGCATCAGTAATTTTAAAGAAGTCGTATATTTAAAACACGATTTCTCAGAAACTATTCAACCGATTTCACTTAAATTTTGTATTTTGCCATGTAAAATTAGATACTTTAAAATGACGTAAAAATGTAGATATTACAGTTCAAATTCTTTCGAGTATTATTAAATAAAAAATAATAAATATTTACTATTTTTTTATCCTTGGAATATTTTTTTATCCATGGAATTATCCTTGGATATATAAATTTTATAATTCTGAGCAACAAATTTTCAATTTGCTTAAAAAGTTCTCGAAGATATGGCGAAATACGCAGAGAATAAAATTAACATTAGGGGGTCCAAACTTTGAATCGCTCTCCTGACCAAACTGTTAGGGCCATATTTCCCAGCTTGCGGCTACCCCTTAAATTTCAGAGTTTAAAAATCCGAATCCGTAACGTGCCATTTTTAAAAATCCGAATTTTTAAAAATAGCACGTTAGTTCCGAGAAAGTACGTTATTGTGTTTGATTTCATAACATAAAATATCGTCAGCACTAATTAATTAGCATATTTGAGGTCACCCCCTCGAACCATTAAGATGGAGTACTAGAACGTGAAGGTCCGATCATTAGATCAAAAGTTATTCAGGGCAGTTCGTTTATTTTGGTTCACTGTACATCAGACAGACAATTGGATCATCAATTGGAAATTAGACAGTCAAATATTCAAAAAAAAATTCAACAAATATTTAATTTTATAATTGGCATTGTTAATTGATAACATATCTGAAATTATAGGATTATAAAGGTAACTAGTCGTCATGAAAGTTTCGAGACATTAAAATATTTATTACATGTTAAACTTTAACCTTCTTGTGGTAAAACATTTTATCAAATACGGATTTCTCCGATATATACCAATTCCCTGTCAAATAAAATGAGACCGTTGAAGTATTCTGCAAGTATATATATATAAATTTTTGACAATTTTAGACTATCTTTTCACCATAAGTAAGTAAATTGCAAAGCCCCATCATGCGTATAGAAACTGTTCTTACGTAAAAAATTGTTGAAACCCCCTTTATTATGCTTCAATTCATTTTATAAAATTTATTATTCTTTAGAAATCTTTTGCGTTTTCGTCCTGTGGTCGAAAATCCTGATCTCCCTGTTAGATGCTTACGCAATGTTTAAACGGCTCCAAAGTGATTTTGCTAAGTGGGAAAGTAAGCAGTTCTACGTGAGTAGCCGCCAGTACGTTAAGTTTTTGGAAAAACACATTTAAGCTTTAAATATAGAACTCAGTTATTTCTCTATGTACTCGATTTCAAAAACATTTAAGAATATCTTATCCATTTTATCACAGTATATTTGCAATTATAAATACCTCAAATATTCGTTAAAAATTACACTCCTTTTTTAAATTAACTTAATTTTATTTATTGCAGAACCGTTTATGCAGTTGCATTATGCAGTTTATTGTACGCACCGCTAATGGTTTTACTGAGGAATCCTAAAGGACGAAAAGAGTTACAGGTAATTATTCTATAAATACACATCACATAAAAAATATATAAGTAATTGAAGTATCATGAAAAACCAATATGTTTCTATTTATTGGCAGTTTTTTCATTTTTTACAAATGAAATGCTTATAGTAATACAGGTTTTAAGTATATTTGACACCAAAGGTGTTTATATTTTGAAAAATCTTTTAATTTTGAAACAAGGATTTAATAAGGAATAACTTGAACGAATAATTTACATCTGAAAAGGGTTGTCTAGAATATGCTTTGATTATTTTTAACTTTTCAACCCTTTTAATCCCCAAAACACCTTCTCTTTGATATCACTACTAATTACCACTAAATACATTTTTGTCTTTTATCAAAACATCCCCAATTTTATATAATAAAATTAATTTATGTATTAAATATGAACCTCTTGAAAATGCATATTGATTAAACCAAGTCGATTATTCTGCCAATTAAATACAAATCATAATTCTCATATGACAAAATCTGACAGTATTTTTATTTCTGTCAAAGCTACCCGAGCACTTAAAGTGTGATATTTTATTTTTAAATTTATCCACAGGATTAACATAAGAAAAATGTTGCAATTTAAATGCAACATATTTATTCAGAGAAAATAAGAAAACGTAATTTCTGCAAATGCTTTTAACTCACAGTTTGAGATAGATAAATGTGAACAAGTAAGTTTAAAAAAGGATTTCATAACATTGTTTTAGGTAACAGGATCAATATGGAGAACAAAGTAATAAGAGCAGAGCAGATTAGTTCTTGAACGCGTCTAGTATATATTATGCCTTTACCCCCAACTTTCTTATTTGAGAGTTAGCAAAACAGAGATTCAAGAAGAGTTCATAAGCAAAAAGAACAAATTTGTCCTGACTTTTCCAGGTTAATTTTCTTAAGATTCAAGTTTTTTTTTAACGAAGTTTATATTTAATGGAAATATAAAGTAAATTCAACAAGCAGCACAATATCTTTGACTTAAACCAAATGGTTAAAACTAATTATTTAAATTATCAAATTTTCTAAAAATAAAATATCAATTTGAAATATTAATGTTAAAGTCAATAATTTATTATCCTTAATAGATTTTCATTGGTGTGAATAAAAAATATATTTTTAAAGCAATGAAAATAATTTCAAGTTTTTAAATTAACCATTTAAGCAGAGTTTTAAATCAATAATATATTTATATACATTGTATTAAGAAATTTCACCTGTATTAAAACTTATTTTACCCCAAAATAATTTCTTATAAAAAATAATTTTTATTAATTTTCATAATTCTTACCTAATAGTAAAAAGTTACTGAATTTTAAAAAGTTTTAAATTATAAAATAAAAAAACAAAAGCACTTTATTTCATGTGCAAAAAAAGGAACTGAAATTAATCGGCTAGTTAGTTCCATTAAGTAATTTAAACTAGCTTAAAAGTATTTTTAATAAGACATATTTTAAAATGTTATTTCTTAAGAACCATAAAAAGGGAAAATAAAGAAAGCTCTTTGACATGTCCTACAACTTATTATAGAATTTCCAAAGTTTCAGGAAATAGTTTTTCTAAATGTAGCAAAGTAAAGTATGAACACAGTAGAACCTTAATCAATCATTTCTCATGGTAAAAGAAATTATTTGTAATGAATTGGAACATGTTTATGGAATTATTACTATGCATGATTATAGTTGTATAAATTTTATTACATGTGAAATTTTTTGTTTAAAACATGTCTTTTGAATCACCTGAAAGATACTTGTGTAAAGTTAGCCAGATTAAAATACATTAGAATTAGTAGATTTATAATGTATGTTTTGGACAGTGTTTTAGTGTAAACCAGCCATATCCAGTCTTTTTTTCTTTTGTTTTAAAATTTTCACTTGATTTTTTTAAGAAATAAACTTAAGTTTTTGAAACAATTTAATATTAGTAACAAAAACATATTTAAAGGTTGTTTGCATGTTTACAATATAATTAGAGAAAATTTAATTTTATTTGCAGCCAGTACTTGAATCCAGTTCTTCAAAATATGCTTTACAAATGGATGATGATGATGAAACTGAAGACGACGAAATTTTAAAAAAACTTAAAGACCAACCTAATTGTTATTGAAAGTCATAATTCATTTTATTCTATGAATGTTCTGAAAAATATCTTGGTAAAACAAGTAATAAAATTAACTCAATAAAATATTTCCTTGAAATTAATAAATACATCACACTATAAAACAATTTCTTTTATTACATTATCATGTAATTCCAACATACATAGATCATTACTTAACAATATTAAATGCTTATCATATATTTTTAGTATAAGTAGTTTTGATTTTTAAGGCAGCAGATAAGTGAAACAATACATTAAATTTCAGACTAGATAAAATTTAAAAGAGATGAGATAAAGAAAATCTATTTAAAATTTTATACTTATAGTCATTTTTAAACAATTATAGAAGTGAATAACAAAATGTACAAAAGAATTAATAAAAGAGCGTTAAATTTAAATATAATTCATATTGGCCAATTGTTAGAAAAATATAGAATAGTACATCTTTAAAACATCAAAAATATTTACATTTTAAGAAATTGCATTAAATAAAGAAACTTTCCTCTTATCTTCATACTATAAATTCACTAATAGTATACTTTAAATGCAATAAGAAAACATTAAATACATAAATTTAAGCACATTAAATAAAAAGATAACTGTCATAAACTATATCATATACTTTGTAATTATTACAGAAAGCTTTAAATCTAATTTATGCTGAAAAATAATTGTCGAGAAAAACAAAGACTACAACTTTTTCATAATATATAAAAAGGATATATCTTAAGAAACTAAATAAAAACCAGTATAATTTTTTTTCGCTAAAAACTTTCACTTTCACTAGCAACTTATTTTAAATACTTTTTACTAACTTTTAAAAAGACATTTAAAACATATACTTAAGTATGTTAAAAAATTTAAAAAAAGAGTCTGTGTTTAATTTAGTCTCAAAACATTTCATAACACTATAAAAAATGAAAATAAAAAACAGTGTAACTCTCAGAATTTCTAACACATTATTTAACTTTTAATACTAAATGTACAAGTATTTGAAAATGCTAACTATTTTTACTCTAGTAGTTTATTGGGAATACAGAATTAAGAAATGATAAAGCATTATAACATTGAATATAACGCATCACAGATAAAATAAACCAAAAAACTTTTGTTTGATATGTAGTTATTGTTATATCTTTAAAGTATTAAGTTCAACAAAAAAAAGTATGGTAGAAGCTAGGTATAGAGTAGTGAGTTGTGTTAGAAAATATTAAAAAATAAATAATATTTAAATTCCAATAAAAGAGAAATCTGCGGTTAAATCAGAATTAAAGATTGCCAAAGTTTACCAAAAAGTTAAGAAATTGTTAAATTTTAGAATTAAAGACAGCAATTCATTTTTCATTCAACCAGCCAGCAGTATACCATAAATACAAAATTTTGTGAAAATGCTTTTAAGGTAACGTAAAAACAATATACTATTTTAACTTAATGTAGCTTTAATTTTTAAAATTATTCTTGCATTATGTTGGACTAATGTACTGAAAAACAACGCATATCTTACAGATACTATATGCCAGAGTAGGTGCATCATCCTTTTAATGCAGGGATCTTTAAGATGTGGCTCCCTGAGTTATTTCACCCAGTTAAAAACAACAGAAAATACTAAGACTTTAGAAGATAAGCAGTTGTTATACTTAATAAATTCAATCTTTAGCAGAATTCCTACTCGCAAAAATCACAATTTAATGCTAAAATTAACCTTTTCCTCTCTTGCTAATGAGCTTCTTTTCCTATATATAATATATTAAGTTTGTTGCAAACAGAGAGGAAAATAGATAATATAAGATAATTTGAATTAACATAACACCAACATAATTTGACACAAAAATGAGCTAATTTCCTTCTTTGCTAATGAATTACTTTGTCTATTTTATTTAGTATTGTATCAGTTGAATTATTATTTTATTCAGTCTCAGACAGTAATGAAAATGGATAAAATATATTTATTATATTTTGAATTGATTTCAGTCTATAATGTAAGACTAAGACGACACTAATCATAAATTTACGCAAAAATGAACCGATTGCCTGAATATTTAAATGAATTGTTTGCCTGCTGGATTAAATTAACTGTTCGCCTGCACGTTTACCTGAAAGTATTAATGTGCCCATCAGGTGGAAGACTCCTGATTTAATGCATCCAACAGAGTGAGTAAAAACTATATAAAAAGAGAATACTTATCAGAAATAAAATTTCATACCAAATGATGCTTAAACAAGGATTAAAAAATAACAGAAAAGTATTAATGAACTTTACATAACATTAACAAAACAAATGCAACTTTATATTTAAAAGAAATCAATACTTAAAAATTAAAAGCAATCTACGAAAAAATATAGAATCTAAAACACGAGAAAAGTATTTTTTATTCCATTATTAGTTACAAAATTAATTTTAAAAACACAAATTATAATTGAATTTAAACCAAAATTATATAATTTTTTTTTTATTTACAATGTAGGTCATTTTTAAAAAAATGAAGAAAATTAAATATAAGTCAAAACTCAATGATACCAATTTCTTCAGTAAAATTTATGCACTTATTTAAAGAATAATTAGAATACTGAATAGCTATAATTAATAGCTGAAAACGGTGTTAATGCTCAAAACATTACATTTAGAAATGTAAGAATTGATATTTGACGCAAGTGGAACAAAAATTTTGAAATTGAAAGTCAAACAAGTTTTCTTTTTGTTAAAAAAATAAATAATATGAAAACTAACACAGTACGTAATACCAAAACAAATATTAAATTTTTTTTTTTAAATTGTTAAACATAAAATAAAATTTTCTGTTGAAAGCAAAGGAGTATAAGATTTTAACTTTATATTAATTTAAAGTTAAAATAGTTAAATTTTTTAGTTACTGACACGATTAAAAAAAATTGTTACATCATAAATAATGTCCATCATTCATTATCGTCAACGAATATTATCTTTTTGAAAACAAAGGTATTAATATGCTTAATACTTCTATTTGTACATTTCTTGGTATAAATTTTATAGCAAAAAGAAAGAAAAAAAGAGAGAGAGTGCAACAGAGAGAAATTCTATCATTTATATACAATGATTTGTCCAAATACTTTCTTCTAGTTTACAATTAATAAAAATATAAATCCACTGACAGCCATCAGTATTATATAGGCACATAATAAAAATCTTTTTAGATCCTTAACACAAGATCAACAACCATTCTCTCTTTAAACTTGTTATGAGAATAAAATAAACAGCATGTTGCATAAACTAGTGCAAAAGCTAAAGCAAATGTTAAATCTTTGGATTCTACCATTTGGAAAAAAAGGGTAGTAAAGCTCTGCTTCTCGACGCTCACAGCATTTAACACAGAAATGCTTTCCTTGTAACAAAATAAGGCAGGTATCACATTTTAAATGCTTGTGCTACCTAAAAGAGAACCATAAATTAAAATACAATACACAAAAACTAGAAAGAAATAGACAGATTGTGTATGTTTTTCAAAATAGAAATACAAATTTCTGAATAATACATATTTGTACAAAAGAAAGAAAATAAAGAAATGTGAGTAACCTGAATCCATAAAAAGAAAATTAGCTTTCAATTTCATCAGTGCCACTAGAATCCTTTCATGCAAAGTCATAGGTCACCTCAATTCAAGCACCTCAGAGCTTAGCATTTTGAATAGTTGGAATTTTTATTTTATTAAGAATCATCTCATAAATGAACATACTTTACAATATTTAGCTGAAATAACTGCTAAACAAAAACTGCATAATAATTTAGCTAATTAGAATTTTTATTGTTACAAATGTAGCAGATACAAGTCAAAGAGACACAAGCAGGAAAAAAATTGGATGCTTCAACATAGATTTTCCTAGCTACAAACTTGTATGGTTGTTGAGGGAACATTTTTTTAAGTGGCAACAAACATGTTTTCATGTATAAACCTTAGACTTAAAAAAAAAAAAAAAAAAAAAAAGAGATCCATTTGAGCCACAAAGACATAATAATCCAGTTTATAAGAACAATCAGTTAACCCATCAATTGCCAAGTCTCCCATTTTTGAAACCTCTGATTAAGATTTTATTTTTCAATATTGTGTCTACAATGATAAGCAAAAGCCTCCAATCGCTATATTTTTTTTAGCTTTTTCGGTCTTTGGCTGCTTAAATGGGAGAAAAACAAATTACAATATTTTTGTGTTCAAAAGTACCAGGCCAGATATAGATTTTAAATTAATTGAAATAAATTTTATAAATATAAGTTGAAATTTAATAATTCCGTAATAATTATTCAGTTTACATAAACATAGAAATGTGTCTTTGGAGTTACATTTATGTATAACAAAATTATCAGAAGAAAGCATATTCTTCAATGAAACTTTGTTTTAAGTATTATTTGGAAAGTCAACTATAAATGACCTGATTACTAGCAATCAAAGTGGATATGGTTTAAAATGTAAACCTAAAAGTGATCGACAGTGAAAAACAATGAAGAAAGACATCTGTATAATAAAAAAGCAAATAAATGTAAAATATCAAGAAAACTGTAACTCAAATTGCACTGAAGTTAAAAAAGAATTCTTCATATTTACTGCAATATTGTTACAAGATATTTACATAACGTAAAATTTCATGGACAAATAGTCATAAAAAAGCCATTAATTAGTTAAAAAATTTCAGACCGCTAGGTTAGTTTGCCTTAGTCTGGAATGAAACTTTTGAACAAGGAAATATTGCAGTCTTTTCCTTTTATGTTTACAAATCTTAATACATACGATAATAAATAAGTAATAATGCGATAATTGAATTTGGTTATAACAATGATTAAAAAAAAATATTTGTTTTTACTCTTTTAAAAAGCCAAAATCTGAATATTTTTTTAAGAAAGTTAACAGACAAGACTTTCGCCCTCTGCTGTATTTTGATGTTTTTTTCAATGAATACTAATGGTATTAATCTTTATTGGCATTTTGTACAAAGAATTTGCAATGTAATTTCTATATTTAACAATTTTTCAGACTTATTCAAAAATATATTTAATATTTTAATAGGAAAATAAAGTCCATGAAATTATTAATTCTTGTTAGGGAGTTTATAAACATTGTATATAAATAACAATAGCCCAGTTTAGCAGCATATCTGACAGAGGCCTAGAAAATTATTTTATAGAGGTTTTTCTGCTTGGTTTAGAAAGGTCCCAAAGTTTGAGTCTTCGGATGAGTAAAAGTAATGGCATGTTGATCTTTAAAGCCAAAATTACAAAAATAAACATTAGAAAGTTGAAAATAATTTCATATTTTATAACCTCAGCACATAATATAACATTTGTATAAAATTATATAATACCAGCGCTGCCACTCAAATCTGAAAAAAAAATAATTCCATTTACAAATCATGCACAATATATTAAGAGGAAACACTGTACTCTTGTGTGAGCTATAATAGGCTAACTATACTAGTTTTAATAGCTGGAAAAACTTAAAGATATAAGGAACAGGTTAACATACTTAAAACAAATAATGCTATAGTAAATTAAATAGTTTAGTATAGCAGAAATATCATTCTCAAAAATCTCATAGAATGCACATTGAGTTTAAGAAACAAAAATGAGAAATGAAATTCCCTGTATTTTCCCAGTTTGTAAGGAAAAACTCAAATTCCCTGCATTTTATAGGTTTTCCCTGTGGAGTGGCAACTTTGAATACTTGTTATGCATAACCAGCATTGAAACATCTGCATAAATACATAAAAGGCAATTGTTTTTAAGTGAAATTTATATCTTCTATAGAGTCTAAGCATAGCAGTGATTCAGACTCCAGCTAATCACTGAAGTACTAAGAAAAAGTATAATTAATTTTGCTTCAATCAAGGAGAAATGACTGAAACATAAGGAAATATATTCGGTTGAATAAAACATATATTTAAAATGAATGTAATGCTAAGAACTTTATTTAAAAAGACTTACACCTAATTTTAAACTTGTCCATTCAGCAGAAACATATATGTTTGAAGAAAAAAAAACTTAATATGCACTTAAACTTTCATATTCCCTCTCTTCAGGATCAACAGAAAAAAAAAGTAGACATGTTAATTTTTGAAACTGACTTGAGTCAATTTAATTTAAAATTATTTTTTTTCAATAGAAGCATTCACTATATATTAAAAAAAAAATATGAAACCTTAAGCTGGTTTATTTTTTTTTATTACTCAAGTTCTATATTTGTGCACTGTGTTCAAATGCCCATAAAAAATTTACATTTAGTGAAAAATTCAACATTCCTTGCATTATTTGGGGTATTACATTATAATTCATCGGTTGGGATAAAATTACAATTTACAAACCTTTTGGTTAACTTTTAAGTATAAAGATGTTATTCAGAAACAAATAAAACTAAAAAATTTATTTAAATGGGGAGAAGAAAAAAAACGATAAAAAGTGCATATTATTTGTCTTTTTGAGCATTTAAAAATTTTTATAAGAAAAAAAAAAGGACATTTTGTTTCATTCTACCCTGTCCCCTTCAATAGTTCCTATTATTCATAAGTGGTTTAGCCATGCTTGCTTCTGACTTACAAAATATACATCTTTTTGGTGAAAACAAAATCATGTCTTGTTTCTAGCATTAGAACAAGATACTATAACAGGAACAATAACCAGTTTTTTATTTTTAGTTGTAATAAAATTTTTTCAGGATTGAGTTTTCAATAAAACAAGTAGAACTGGCTTGGCGATTCATGCACTTTTAAACATACATCTAAATAAAATCTTGCTTTTAGCCTAAGTCTTTAGGAAAAATGCTTACTGTGAAACTTTTTTTGACTAAAATGATGATTTTTATGAATATACTTTTGACTTCAAGTAAAAACTATCTGGAAGGTAGGAGAAAAAAACATAAAAAATATAGGATTTCTTTTAAAAAAAAAAATTCAACTGGGCATAACATATTAAATAAAAAGTCATTATTATAAATGTGCATTTTGTAACATTATTTTTACATGAAAACAATAATAAGCTTACTTATTTCATTAGCACTACTTTGATTAGGGTGTATATGGAGGAGGTGGAGGTAGATTGTTCAAATATGCAGCATTTTGCTCATGAATATGAGACCATGATTGTGAATGTGGCAAACCAATGGAAAATGTTTCTTCCTGATGATCGTCTAATAGCATAGAAACATCATTACTTCTAGTAAGATGATCACATCTAAAAAGATTTGCAGCAGTAGCTAAGACAGCTATAATTCCAGCAGTAGCTACCAAATAGTAACTAACACCAAAAGTGATTTCTACTCTGGTAGTTGGGTATAATTTTGTAAGTTCTTGTTGTTGCTCCATTAGATCTGACACATAGTAGCAAAGACCAATGATTGTCACAATTGAAATTACTACAAAAAAGAAATAAAGCAAAAAAATGTTATTATAAAATCATGCTAGTATTAAATATTAACAATATGTTTAATAATAATAATGGATGATATTTTGTTTGGAAGTAACCTAGTTCACCCAGGACATTGGAAGAAAGTAGGGGGGGGGGGAAACACCAGAAAGAAACTTCACAAAATGGGAGAAAAAAATTACAATTGACTAATACAGTTATTTAAGGATAACTAATAAGTTTTAAAATTTAAAAACTTGTAGCATTCATTTTTTTAAAAATTCCTATTATTTATTTTAATTTCATGCAAAAATTTGATTTCTATATAACCTATTATATAAATTTCTTTTCAATTTTTGATTTCTGTCATTCTTATTTTCTTAATACACTTCTTTCTAGATTAATTATGTGTACTTAAATTATTTTCAGCTTACTGAATAATTTATTTAAAGATAGATTTACGTATAAAATAAAATATTATTAAAATTAATTCAAAAATTATTAATTTGTTAAAATTTCTACAGACGGTCAAATTTTTGTAGCAAGTTTTTTTTTTTAGGACCAATGTATTTTTTTAGTATTTTTAGATATTCAGAAAATTTAAAATAAAAAATATAAAAAGCTAAAAATCTGGCAAAGGGTGGAAAAGTTTCATTCCCATGTAATATGGATTTTTTACAGCTTTCAATTCAGCTGAAGTTAAAGTTTTATTACAACAGTCAATTTTTAACTTTTGTATTAAAGTACTTCCATGCTTGTCCTGATTTCAATATGCTTTTTTTTTCAACTACTGAAAATATTCTCCTGGCTGCATCTCTTAAGGCACATCATGAATTGCTAAAAACACTTTCGAACTTGATATATATTTTAGAATATCATTAATTGTGAACTTATTTTAAACCAAGCACAATTTAACTCCTAGGGGAAAATGTTTGATGCTTATTTTTAATAGTTAACTTAAATTTTAAAACCTAAAATAATGCTTTTAGATTTTAGTTGTTTTTATGGCTGAGCACAAGACAATTAATAAAATGGATAAAAATACAGTGAATTTACCAGAAAAAATACTGCCAATAGCACATCTTCTGGTACAGTGTATAACATGATTTTTAACACCTGTAATGTCAAAATAAAACTGGCAAAAACTGAAGAATATTGTTAGGAAACATAAGCCAATATTAACTCTCTGTACGGTCACGATGGTAGGAGTAAGACAATTCTTCATGTCTGTAAAATATAAAGAATGCTAATTATTGTAAAATGATAATTAAAATACTGGAAGCATTTTGAAATAAATAAAATATAACAATCAATTTTTAGGTTTACAATTCAAGTCACAATACAAATGTTAAAATATTCCATAATCACATCAGGTATGCTCACTTTGCTTCTTAATGGATGTAAAGGACTTTTTATTAATCAGCAAAACCATGCTAAAAAAAATAATTGGGATAATTGGAAGTTAAAATTACCGAAGTTAAACAATTTTAAAATTTCAATATAAAAATAAAAAGGTTTCAGATTAAATATCGAAAATTTAAAGTGCACAGTTGATGTAATAAAAAAGTCTTGGAAACTCCGAATTGATTTTTTAAGAATAATCATTGTACTCTATTACAATTCATATTCAGATGATTTTGATGCCATTATCAAGTCATAAAGCTGCATATCTTTCCATTCATAAGATAAAGCACATCTAATAATTTTACAATCAAAATTTTACAATCAAAATTCTTACCATAATTACTTTTTGCTTTGTTTTAGCAAAGGATTTAACCCTAGTATCAGAAAATGTAAGTTTTAATCAAAGTAAACCAGATATAGTAATCTTTGAGCCAGACATTGGTGTTCAGTTCACAGCCTAGAACAGACATTTCCATAAACAAACCATGTTTCTTATTGCTGAGAATCAAATTCAGTATTAGGATAAGACAATGACCTAACACAAATTGACAAGTAATAGTATCTGGATTCACTAAAACTACATTCAAAATAGAAATGAAAATATTCGAAATGTTTAATATCCGAGTGCAACTAATAAAACTACCAATTAAAATGTCAACACAAAAAGTATTCCTAAACTAAAATATTTGAAAAATCAAATGTCCAAAGAAAAAAAAAAGAGAAAACTTTGTAAATGCAAAAGAAACAAAAATTAATTTGCAACTTAACCAAACTTGCATTTTAAATTTAAAAAATAGCTAGGCTGGTTGACTTCTTTTGATGTTAAAAACTGATTTACGTTATTCCATATTAAGTTTGAATGCTTGCATTGGATTTCAACTAGTGATTTGATTGTGTGAAACAAGTTGTAATGCAAAATCGGAGAAAACTAATCATTTCCTCAGATTATAAAGGCAACTTATCCTTGCACATTTTTCTTGAAATTCAGTTTAAAATTGCAATAGTAATACAAATAAAGAAAATAAAAGTATAAATAAAAACAAAGAATGTAAAAATAAAAGAAAGAAAAAGAATTTTAAATCAAATAACAGTATACAAAATTATGAAAATTTTCATGAAAATGTTAAAAAAAAATGAAGTTTTGGACATAAATTAAAAATTTAAACGAAGAAAATTTAAAAAAAAAAAAAAGAATGGGCTTAAAAAAATAAAAATTTAAATAGCAAAATTGAAAATAATCTTGTATTTTCTAATATTCTTGAGACTGATTATGGTAATGGGGTGCAACATTATCAGTCATGTTGACAGAATTGTGCAAATCCAAGATTATGAAAAAAAAAAAAAATATTCCAACTTCAGGAAATTTTACAAAATTTTTCAACTATTTTGCTGTTAACATGACAAATATAAAAGGAATTAATAAAATGAATCACCAAATGTCATAGAATAGTGCTGGATATAGCGCTAACTAACGTAAACAAGGACTATGCATAATTCTTGAAAAAATTTCTAATGTTTTTAATAAAATAAATAAATAAAAAGAATATTCATAATAAAGCAAATACAGATATAGTTCATATACCAAAATTGTGAAGTTACCACCCACCTGACAAGCTGAAATTATCTCATGAAAAACAAATGTACTATTTTTATTAATATTGTGGTTTAATAATAGAATTTATCATAAATTTTGTAAATACTTTAAACGATTCTTCATCAAGCAACAGTTGGAATGCAATCAAAATATATGCATTATGTAGCAAATTTATTTCAAATCATGTCTAAAATGCCTTCTGAAAAAATTATAGTATCCCTTTTTCAAAATTCCAATTCTTTATTCACATTACTGTATGCATCACACAACAGTACGTATCACACCATTGCATAACTGTTAAACAGATCCTTAAATGTTAGGTAAATACATTAAATTGGTTGCAAAATTAACCCAAACTACGCTATGGAATTTTTTAAAATTGTAGAGATTTTTTTCTATTTTAATAAAAATTAGTTAACTTGAATATTGGTTAAATCAGTTAACTGGGATATTGGCTGAATAACTTTTAAGTTGAATCAGTTAACTGTTTTGGCAAGATTTCAACATTGATTTTCATAATTTTGGTTTATACTTTTCCAAGGTAAATACATTAAATTGGTTGCAAAATTAACCCAAACTACACTAAAGAATTTTTTAAAAATTTAGAGATTTTTTACTTTTTTAATAAAAATTAGTTAACTTGAATATTGGTTAAATCAGTTAACTAGGATATTGACTGAATAACTTTTAAGTTGAATCAGTTAACTGTTTTGGCAAGATTTCAACATTGATTTTCATAATTTTGGTTTATACTTTTCCAATAAAAATTTTAAAACTGAATACATTTATAAACAATTTTGAACAAGACATGAAAAAATATAATTTTTTACCATCATTTAATCCATAATATGCTAGAGAAGCATGAGATATATTTCCAGAATTTAAGGAAATAATGCCCGAATCACCAGGATTCACATACAAAAATTGTTCAGCACCAAGCACTTGATGTCTACAGCCTCCGCCTTTCAGATAATACCAATTTGGAAGAGACAATGCCATAATTAGCAATAAAATCAACATGGCACTAAATATGGCAGCAATTACATTTCTTTCACGCTCATTACTTGAACGAGCTGTTTGATTAACAAAATTAGCAGGTATAACTGAAAGCATGTTGCCACTCTTTTGAAGACCTTTAAAGAAAAGAAAAAAAAGAACATTAGAAATGGAAATAAATTTAAGTTAAGATATATTTCAACATTACAGAATAATATTTGAAGTTTTCTTTAAAAATCATTCCTAAAATTAATTTGAGAGCTTAATCTGATTTCTATTTGCATTTAGTTACCAAGAATTAAGAAATTGTCTCGGGTCCCACAAACCTAATGCTTCTAAAAAAAGATGTATAAAAATTAATTGATATTTCAGAGGCAATTGGGAAAAATTATTTAGTTTACTATGTTCATGGGAAATCAATATTATTCATTGTTAAAAATTACAAAATGTTACAATTAGAAAGTAAAATTTTTTTATATGGTTTTTGATAATTTTTAACAAGCTGTTTTTATACATAGTAAACTCCTGCAAATCCAGACTCTTGCAACCCAAATAGATAAATTCTTCATGAAAATTATAAATTAATCTCTTTATATTATTAGTTATATAACTATAGAATAAACAACAGATCAATCAATAATATAAAAGAAACGTTAAATATATATTTTAATTTAGGTGAGGACCATGCAAAATTTGATAAAATAAATTGACATAACCTTTTCTAGAACTAGAGTTATTAAAATGAATATATTGAAAATTAGAAAAGATATGATGCTTGCAAAAGAACAAACATAACAAAGATTTGAGCATAATCAAATATCAATAATGCCATCATGTTAAAATAAGATTTACAATTCATGAAAAACAAATCGTGATAAAGCATATCAGCAAAAGTATGTATCACATGCATGTTTGCAATTTGTCATATTGCTTTATCTTTTAAATTAGTTTTGCAATGTCAAAAAATGATTTGCATAACAATATAGCAACTTATACGCTCAAACACATTTTGAATCTTTCCACATTTAATGAATAAAATAGTGATATAATGATAGAGCACAGAATATTTAGTTTCCCCCTTTATAACATGGAAAAAAAAAAGAGTACTTCAATAACAGTTAAAATTAAGGATGAAAAGAATTTTTAGCAATATCAATAATCCATATCAGTTTAGCTTAGCAAGATTCTATTGAAAATAGGATCTTCTGCTCTTCATATAATTGAAGGTAAAAGATTTTGGAGCTAGACTGAAAGACTTTGGAGGTAGACAGATAATTTATCATATGGTACATTACAGTTTTTCATTTTCAAACAAAATAAATGTTTCAGAACAATATTTTCTAAAATAAGTTTTAGATAATTTTTTACAAACTGTTATTATAAATATACTACTTCATTTTAAGTATTTTAATAAAATATAGACAGATTTGCTTATTCTATAGATCTGAATAACATAAGTTTATATAGATACGTAATGTAGTAGAATTGGGATAGGTGTATGTTGAATAATTTTTAGCCATTTATTTCAATTTTCTTTTACAAAAAATAATATAATTTTAATAATTTTTGGAGCAAGAACACAGTAAGGTTATAAAAGAACATATATTTGACAATATCTTATCGTTTGAGATGTATCTAACAAAAACATGAAACCTACTCTAACAGAGCTACAAAAATGTAGAACGTAAAAAATGCAAAAAAATTGAAACTACTAGGTTAAAAAAAGAAAAATCTGGTATGAAAGAAATACTATACTTGCTAAAAATTTGTAACACTGTACAGTGGGCAAAATAAAAAAGGGACCACCCTGAATATCTATTGTTCGAATGATCGGATCTTCATATTCTGGGAACTCATTCTTAATGGTTCGACTGGATAACCTCAATTATGCTAACTAATTAGTGCAGACGATATTTTAAGTTACGGAATCAGATACAATATTTTACTTTCCTGGAATAAACATACTTATTTTAAAAAAAACAGATTCCGATTTCTGACCCCCAAAATATAGGGCAAAGTAGCAATCTGTGAAATATGGTCTCCATAGTTTAATCAGGAGAGAGATTCAAAGTTTGGATCCCCCTAATGTTAATTTTACTTTTCACATGTTTCGCCATATCTGGAGAACTTTTTGAGTCAACTGAAAAAGTTTTGCACACAATCATAAAATACGTCTATCCAAAGATAATTTCAAACAAAAAATAAATTTTAGTAAATATTTATCATTTTTTAATAAATAATAGATAAAAAAAATATAATATTGCAAGGTATAAATTTTTTTACATAATTCAAAAAAAAATTGCTAGTACCTTTCACGCCTTACTGACAGTAGTTGGCATAAATAGGTACTGATACAGAAATATCCCTTTTTTTTAAAATTGCAATTTAAGATTTTAACCCCTTTTTATAAAACAAAATCTGGTATAAAACATAGTACTAAGTAAAAATAGTAGAGTGGCCGTAATTCCAATGAAAAATGTAACATATCATTAAACTGCGAAAAAAACTGAGACTTTCAAAATTTTGTGCATTTTATTTTCAATGCAAGATACTATGGAAATAAAAATTATTAATATTAGAACGTATTTTTGGACTGTTTTTAATTTATCAAACTTAATTTTAATTCTCATTTATTTACTACTTCAAAGGAGGAAAACAAGCACCATTTATAATGCTATCACGTCTGTAATATACGTATCGGATAACTTCAACAATAAATAATAAGCGTAAGTTAAAGTTAATAACTTTAATAAGAGTACACAGTTGTAGCATACGTAAATTAAAATTTAGAAAAAATGACGTAAATTCAAACCGAGAGGGAAACTAAATGGATTATAAGCTATCAAGCGTGAAATAAAAACCTAGTTTTATCAAGAACAAATCTAAAAAACATTTTATTTAGAAAATGATCAGTGTTTTAAAATTACAAATAGCTTGTTTTGAAAGAAAGACTTTTCCTTACGATTAAGTATCTGCACTTATTACTTGGATATAGATACTAAAAAAGTGTGCCAAAAATATAACTTTCTAACACTTGACATTAGTAAAACAAATTATCACATCATGTTGTTTGATTTATAAGTGTTTTTATTTACTTTAAAGAAATAAACTTTACTACATAACTAATGTACACGTGAATAATATCTAACTATATGAAAGGCACCAATTATTTTGCAAAAGTAAATAAACAATTTAAAGAAATAAAAACAGTTGAGGTTACCGTTTAAATATAAGTTAATGAAGTTAATGCTCCTATAACATAGGCTACCAACGTCAACATGGTTGGTTTAATTTGAACACGATGTTCAAACTTGCCCGGCCTGTGTGCAAAAATTAAATAAAAAATTAGTAAATAAATAAAATGAAATAAAAACCAAACAAAAGGAAAAACTTATTTTTATCTAGTGATAGAATTTAAACGACGTGCTACCCTATTTTATGAAGAGTAGTCCCGCAGTAGACTGTTCGCTAAGACAGGGTTCCAAGCAGACCACCAAAGTTGCGGTCAGAGTGCGGGTGGGTGACCACTTTGATCAGCCTTCGAATAGCCCGATGGTGTGTGGTAATGCGTGTGTGGTCCACGTTAAACAGTTCCATAGTAAAGTGCTCAACTTCACTCTCAGATCGTCAGAGTACCAAAGCGGGGGTACCATTTCTTCTGCAGGAGGAAATTGGTAATGGCAAGTTTTCGAATCATCCTCAGAAAGGCTTCGCAAACAGCCGCCCATAACTCATTGAGCAGCTCTAGTGCGACGTAAATAATTCACAGCTATAACAACAACTAGAAGAATAAACTTTGAAATTACTAAATTAACATGAAATACCTGTTCCGCGACTGAAATGGGAAGTTTTCCCCCTCTTCTGAGGTGAGTCTCCGTCTTGAATTTACTTAGGTTGTTGTTGTTGTTGTTAATATACATCGCACTAGAGCTGCACAATGGGCTATTGGCGACAGTCTGGGAAACATCCCGGAGGATGATCCGAAGACATGCCATCACAATTTTGATCCGCTGCGGAGGGGATGTCACCCCCGCTACGTTAGCCCGACGACCTGCACGCGAAGTCGAGCACTTTACGGTAGCACAGTTTAACGAGGACCAATACCGCACACCCTCGGTCCCTACGCAGACTGATCCAAGTGGTCACCCACCCGCACACTGACCGTAACCAGTGATGCTTGACTTCGGTGATCTGCTGGGAACCGTGTCTTTACGATCAGTCCACTGCGGGACTATAAAGTTCTGTTATAAAATTATTTCAGAAAGCAAATGAATGATTATAAAATTTGTAAAGGGGACGTAGTTGGTCCCACCTGAGTTATCGAAG
Organism: Parasteatoda tepidariorum; assembly: GCF_982258835.1. NCBI lineage: Eukaryota > Metazoa > Arthropoda > Arachnida > Araneae > Theridiidae > Parasteatoda > Parasteatoda tepidariorum. Next base: position 48,453,585 of record NC_141766.1, read on the forward strand.
CTCTGGGGCTGTTCATTAAAAATGCTTCCCTTATTTTTTCAAAAATATTTTTCAATATCTTTTTTAGAATTCCCAATTCCCCTTCATGGCGCATTGAATAAATATATACTTACAAAACAGAAACAAAGCTCTCCGTTATAGATCATAATTTAATTTTTTTTTTATGTTTGAACCATGTAACTTAATAATAATTCAGAGAATACAAAACGAAGATAACAGTATTTTCCGCTTTTTAAAATATAAAAGTATACAAAGTAAATTGAAAAAAATATTGAAATAAGTAGTATTAATATATTTCTACAGCTGATTTTAAATGTTTTAATTTTAACTACACTCATGTCCATAAATTAAGGATAATGAAGTTCAGGCACAGAAAGAGACAGAAGCCAAGCAAATTTGACTAATTTGTAAAGTCTATGTATTAAACAAAAGGTAAAGAGCAAAAAAGATGATATATGTTTGCTGTAATTAATAAAAATTGCGATTTTTACTCCCTGGAGCAAATTTCAAAAAAGAACATATTTACAAAAAACAGTATAACATGGTTACTATGATGGTTAATACGGAGTACAGGCCGTACAACGCCTAGGCATGCTGAGTATCAAATTATCAATCTGATCTTGGGGAATATTACACCACTCATCAAGCAATGCCCTCCGAAAGTCCAGTAGACAGGTAGGTGGGGGTTGACGGGCTGCAATTCGTCAGCCAAGCATATCCCACACATGCTCTATTGGATTCAAGTCCGGTGAGTATGCTGGCCAATCCATACGGGTGATATCCTCCGATTGAAAGCATTCGTCTACAATGTTTGCAAGGTGAGGACGGGCGTTGTCGTCCATAAACAGAAATTCAGCAATGAATTTCCATAAACAGAATTCCATAACATGTCCATAAACAGAAATTCAGTTCTGGAACCAAGAGTAATTCCTCCCCAAACGAGCCACCCTGCACCACCGTAACGGTGTCGTTCAATGGTGTTGTCTTGGTGGTAACGGGTACCTGGCGCTCTCCATATGAAAGTCCGACGAGAATCAGACTGCAAACTAAATACAAAACAAATGAAATAAAACAAAAATACGACCACCGAAGCCGACGTCTTCAGGGGGTACCGGCCCCGGTAGCCATTAAAAACAAAACCATTTCTATTTGAGGGAGAAGCAAAAGCTTAAAATATCTCCCTCAGTTTAGTTGTGTTCAGTTAATTCAGTTTAATTGTGTAAGCATTCTATTAATTTATCTACGTATCTCCTTCTCCTGACCTTTTCATATCATTTTTAAACTTTTACTGCGCATTATTATAGGGGGCGTTATTTTTCAGTTTTTAGTGTTTTCTTTTCCTCCGCTTTTGAAGTTGATTCTTGACCTGTGACTGTGAGTTTTTAATTTTCTGATGATTTTTATTGATTTTCTTTTTGTAATTTGTTTATTCTTTTGAATGTATCTTGTTTTTCCTGGACCTCTATACAAAACCATCGGGGTACTGAGGGAGATATTTTAAGCTTTTGCTTCTCCCTCAAATAGAAATGGTTTTGTTTTTAATGGCTACCGGGGCCGGTACCCCCTGAAGACGTCGGCTTCGGTGGTCGTATTTTTGTTTTATTTCATTTGTTTTGTATTGATACTTTTTTCTGAAATTTCTGCTGCTTTTTAGCGCGTTTTTTTCAAAGAAGTTTTTTCCTTTTGATCTTAATTATTTGTGTTTTCTTTCAGTACTGCAAACTAAACCTGGACTCGTCGGAAAACATCACACAAGGCCACTGTTGTGGTGTCCACAATGCATGCTCTCTACTCCAGGCTAATCGCAGGCGACAGTGAGTTGCGGTAAGTGGAACACATCTGACAGGCCTACGAGCATATAGACCAATGTGCCCTAAGCGTCTGTACACGGTCTGCCTTGAAACCGCCGTACCGGTAGCTGAAGAGACAGGTCTGATGCTGTGCTCCGTCTGTTTCTTTTGGCAGTAACTGCCAAATACCTGTCTTTATTCGGCGTTGTAACTCGGGGGCTACCTGTGCTGTAACGTCTACTCACATTACCATCATCTTGGAATGGTTGCCAAAGCCTGGAGATGACACTCTGGGTGATTCCAAGTTCCTCGGATGCTTCCAGCTGGGTATGTCCACATTCCAGTCGTCCGATGATTCTGCCACGTAAAAAATCACCCAAATGCTTCCTTTGTGCCATAACTATGCGGTTATTGCACTGAAAGGCTTTTAAAGCGCTTGTGAACAATTTTACTCTTTTGCCACCATTCCTTATATAGCCCTCTCGTCATTGTGACGTAATACAAGCGTCATCTAGTGCTTTCCTGTAATTTGCATATTCTTCTTCGGCATGTGTGTGATAATTCTACAGGTGAAATTTTAATTTTAGAGTTTGATTTCCGTGTGATTCTGAGTTATCCTTAATTTATGGACATGAGTGTAGAAAGCATGATGCCATTTTTCTTGGATACACCTTTCACCATCATTCATCACAATGAAACATCCCCCCCCCCCGTACTTTAAGTGTGAACAGAATTTCTGGAACTCTTATTATATTCGTGTTTTTTCTTTGTTTGTTTGTTTTGTTCATTTACGTCGCACTAGAGCTGCGCAATGGGCTATTGGCGACGGTCTGGGAAACATCCCTGAGGATGATCCGAAGACATGCCATCACAATTTTGATCCTCTGCAGAGGGGAAGGCACCCCCGCTTCGGTAGCCCAATGACCTGCACGCGAAGTCGAGCACTTTACGGTAGCACAGTTTAACGAGGACCAATACCGCACACCCTCGGTCCCTACGCAGACTGATCCAAGTGGTCACCCACCCTCACACTGACCGCAGCCAGTGATGCTTGACTTCGGTGATCTGCTGGGAACCGTGTCTTAACGATCAGTCCACTACGGGACTATTATATTCGTGACTACTCTTTCTGTACTACACTACATTAAAGATATCTCTAAAGATCAAGACACTTCTTTAGCAGTGAAATCTATACCAAACACAGTCCATAAAAAACTGCGTTCTTTTTTGGCGATTTCAGTTTTATTTTTAAACTAGCTCTTATTTTTGGCGCGGATGAGAGATGATATTTTACCAACATTTTCCTGAACTGATATCGTATTCAAATTTCTGTCTTCGCTTTCTGAATTTATTAAGTCTGTTAGTATTATGGAATTGTCCTGCCTCTAACAACACCTCCTAGAAGAGAGAAGGCCTCCGCACGGATCAATTTACCAGTCAAAGGTAACGAACATATACTGTCGAGAGGATAGAAATAAGAAAGATGTCCCAACGTTCGGGATACGAAGCTGGGCAGTGGGGGGCATATGACAGGATGTTACTACTTTCAGACTACTAAATAATCAGATTTTTCGATTATGGAAACCCATGTGGACGCCTTTGCTCTTCTAGGTAGTGTTGCCTCTAGATGCTTGTAGTGAAGTATTGCACCCAACTTAATTTTTTATTCTGACTTAAATGAATCAAGTCGTTAGGATGAAAAATAGCAATGTTATAAAGGATTTAGGGAGTGTGAAATATGAAAAGTTTAATTTTGCAATATATACATATCCACAATTTTGAAACTTTTTACGCTGTTCTTCGAAGCTCTCGTCACCAAGGGAAAAAAAAAGCAGTAGTTTAAGTTCCTTGCACTTGAAACAATGAGTTGATTCTAAACTATATATATAATCTTGCCATGTAAATTATCTGAGCTTTCGAGCAGGCAAATAACTTAAATATTTTGAAAATTATGAAATTTTTTTCTTAAAAACATCCAATTTGGCGACATTTTTCCAACTAGATAAACATTATAAAAATCACTGCCTTATTCTCAGTATTTGCACATTTTTTTTTTTTTGCTTTTTTTTTGAGCCCAGGTAATGCAGTACTCCAATAAGTTTTTAAATATTAAAAAATTCGACCACAAAAGCTTTACATTTTTATAAAACTGTCCCCATATCGACGTTTTGAGCCATTTTCAAAATCAGCATAGACAGCGCTGGCATTAGATAAGCTGAACTTGATCTAACAGTCAGGAAAAACTGCTGGCATACTCCTACTGGCATGATGAGGCAATTTTGCTACTCCATTACAAAGACTCTCTCCACAGCTTAAATCCCAGCTTTACTGGACTCTTTTGGCTGGGAAGTTTTGTACCACCCTGCAATACAGCCCAGACCTTGAGCTAAGTTATTTTCATGTTTTTTGATATTTCAAACTGCCCTTACTTAAAAAACAGCCCTCGTATATATATATATATATATATATATATATATATATATATATATATATATATATATATATATATATATATATATATATATATATATATACACAAATTAACATGAAAAACATGAATAAAATAAAAATAAAAAACTAAATGGTAGAGAAACAAGAATGGTAAAGGCAAATAGTCGTTGTCAAGACACATCTAATTGCCATAAATAATGCGATATTTCTGAATAAAGAATAATTATCCTAAGATAAAAATTATTCTTTATATGTGTCGATATCGCAAAAACCTAATGTTGTAAAAAATCATGAAATAAAAGAAAAATGTAAAAGGAAATCAAACTTACCGGCGTGAATTAAAACGCGGTTTAGGTTTAAAAGTACAATAATAAAACAGTTAACAAAAATCGCGAAGATGTAAAATATTGCTTATAGCTTGAATCGAATATAATAAATTTAAAAAAACATTTGATCGAGGAAGAAGAAAAAATGTCTAGGTAAAATATTAGTGCTGCCATCTATGAGAAACAATTAGTAAAAAGGTAATAAAATTGAAATAAAAATAAAAATGTTTAACGGATTGAATAAATTAGCAGTCTTAAAAAAAAAAAAAAAAAAAAAAAAAAATCATTAATAGGGAAATTAATTTAAAAGTCAGTCTGTCAGGATAGAAAGCCGTTTATAGACTCATCCTTCATTCAAAAAATCTAACATAATTTTACAGAATACACATATCCATCTTTCATAGGGTGACTTATTTAAAAATCAGAGCCTGCATACAGGAATAGAAAACCGTTTATAGGATTTATTCTTCATTCAAACAACCTTACATAATTTTAAAGTATACACGTATCACCTGCATTCATTTGGGGTGGTTCTTTACGAACCAGAGCCCATTCCACTTATACAAAAATAAAAATAATTAAATAAATAAATAAATAAATAAATAAATAAATAAATAAACTGTTTATTATACTGGACAATTAAAATTAAATTAATTTTAAGAGGCTACAAATATTAAAAAGTAACTAAAAAATATTTAACTAATCCAGTATAAAAGGTCATACATCCAAACTATTCCGTCCAGTGGCTTTAGGAATAGTTTATCATAGTTAGTTCCTACCTTGAAAAAATCAGAGCTTATTCTTAAAACAGAAAAATTAAATAAAAATTAAAAATTAATGTACCAAGTTTTTTAAGATTTTTTTAAAATAGAAATTAAGAAATGAACTAGGAAAATGGCTATTAATTAAATCGTTTTTATATATATCAGTATCTAATAAAAACTCGTTATAGTTAGAATTATTCCTGTAAAATCTATGAATTTGATTGGCAATAATATTAGAAAAAACCTTATTGGCTAAGTTAGAGTTGAAATCTATGCATTTTTTAACTGGAATATACTTATATATATATATATATATATATATATATATATATATATATATATATATATATATATATATAATCTGGCAATCTTGTTGCGAGAATATTTTTGAATCATTCTTGAAAAATTTCCTGTTCATGTAAGTACATCTGATTTCGCTACTCGCTTTATAGATTTTGTTTTATGCTGTTTTTTCTTTTTCTTTTATTTTCTGTTTTTACGTGTTATTTTTACTTATTGTGTTCTATTTTATTTGTTGTAATTTTGGTAAAAAAAATTTTTTGAGTGCTCCTCACACTATTGTATTAATATATTTTGCTTTGGCTATATCATACAATATCAGAATGCACTCTTTTTTGCGGATATAATCGTGTGGGCTGATGAAAAGATTATATCTTTTATTTTCCGGTTTTTTTTAAAAATATCATCCTTTTTTTTAATCAGTTGTTTGTTATTTTTTTTCATTACTATCCCCCCCCCCCTTTTTTCATATGTCTATAATTTTTCTTCATTTTATCTTCATTTTGAACTTATCTAATGAGTTCTGTTTACTTGCAGCTTATGCGCAATAAATGAAACTTATTGTTTTTCTTCACTTTCCTCGTGTTTTCTTGTATTTATTTATTTTGTTGTATGTATGTATGTAAACTGCTGTTTGTAGAAAATGCAACACCATGAAAGAATCATCAGAATCAAATGAAATTTAATGCAGAAACGACTTGTACTGATACAAATAAATGATGAAATTTTCAAAACAAAAGAAACAAATTAAGCGTCCGAAATCAGTATTTGGTGCAGCCACCACGCGCTGCAATAAGTGCTGCTATACGACGTGGCATGGAGTCAAACAGATGTTGAATATCTGCTTGAGGAAGAGAATTCCATATCGCTTGTATGCGCAACCAAAGTTCGTCTTTGGAAACTGCAGGACGCGGATCACGAGTGAGACGCCGACCAACCATATCCCACACGTGCTCAATAGGCGACATATCCGGCGAATAAGCAGGCCAAGGAAGAAGTTGCATGCGTTGTGCTGAACAGAAGTCTCTAACAGTCCGCGCAACATGTGGGCGTGCATTATCCTGCTGAAAGATAGCTCCAGGGATGCCTTGAAGGAAAGGAACGACTTCGGGCTGTAGCACTTCACGGACGTATCTGTTGCTATTGAGATTACCCTCAATTCGTATCAAATTGGATCGTCCATGATACGAAATCGCACCCCAGACCATAACTCCGGGTGTTCGACCACTATGTCGTTCAATAATACACTCAGGAAGGCAGCGTTGACCGGCATAACGTCTAACACGAACACGGCCATCATGGGTCCACAAATTGAAGCGTGATTCATCTGAAAAGACAACTTGGTGCCAATCAGCTCGCCAGTCTCTGTGCTCAAGAGCCCACTGCCGACGCAGCCGTCGATGATCCGCCGTGAGGGGAATCCTGTATAACGGCACCCTTGCACGCAATCCACGGCGCAGCAGACGACGACGAATTGACGAAGCCGACAATTGTACACCTGTAGCAGTAGACCAATGTGCTGCCAGCTGCCTGGAGGAAGCTGTGCGATCATTCACCGCCATGCGGAGCAGGTGTCGATCATCGCGCTCTGACGTCACCTTCTGTCGTCCAGTGCCTGTTTTTCGAGTTGTTCGGTGCTCGTCGGTCCACTGCTTCCAAACTCGCATCACTGTGGAACTGTTCCGCTGCATACGAGCTGCTATTGCGCAATAGGAAAATCCTCCTTCTCGAAGGCCGATTATCCTCCCTCGTTCAAACTCCGTAAGTTGCTTGAATTTCTTATTCTTCCGTCGTGGAGGCATACTCAGGTCTCACTAAACGTTTGCCACTAACAAATAATCATAGACTATTTTCAACGTCCCGCTACAGCACTTTATTTATACGCTTTCAGCATCAATTCAGAGGGCGCTGCGCGCGCCACGCACGCGCGATGGCTCTGAAACTTTATTAATTTGCATAATATCCTATAATTGACATTTGCTGCGAATTTCATTTGATTCTGATGATTCCTTCATGGTGTTGCATTTTCTACAAACAGCAGTTTATGTATGTATGTGTATATATATATATATATATATATATATATATATATATATATATCTATACACGAAAGTCCACTTAAACCAAAAATACACAAACGAAAATCTCATTAGAAGTTTGAGAAAACTTTTGTATAAATGGCTTAATAATTTAACTTAATTGAAAAGCAGAATTATGTAGTTAGGTTAATAAATCAGTTATTATAGTTTTTATTAATTTTTTGATTCATATAATAGGTTGCGAATTTGTTTCAGATAAATATCGAAACTAACTATCTTGAAATGTAACGATTTCGTAAAGAAAAAACTTATAAGGAAACTGACTTGATCGCTATCCCTCGCCAACCATCGAAACTGCTGATGCAAAAGCCTTTCAGATTACTTCATTAATTCATTTTATCAAAGTCAAGTTTCTATTCATTAATGTTTTTTTAGTTTGTTTTAATTGCATTTGTCCTCTTTTTTTCAATCACCAATCCTTGAAACTGCTTGCTCAGTTCTTTTCGCCTACTCCTTTCACCTATTCTGGAAAAAAACAAATGAGCGAGCGGCAAACAAATCAAAAATTGGAGATTCATTCTTCAGAAAACATATTTTACATTTTATTTACTCCACATAAAAGAAAAAATTTTAAACGAAGTATGGCATTTTAATTTATTTTATGACCGACGATGAACAGCCGGTCCAATTCTGAGTTTACGATTAATATTAAACTCCATAGCCTTGTAATTTTGAACCCAACCCAGAAGACAAAGGAACTGCTGGATTAAGCATTAACCTTCGTAGAGGAAATTTGTTCCGCATTTGCGTTACATAAAGAGGAAAACAACGAAAACCTCCCATTATTTAACCAATGATCCGTCTACTACTGGCACTAGAGCTGCACAATGGGCTATTGGCGACGGTCTGGGAAACATCCCTGAGGATGATCCGAAGACAAGCCATCACAATTTTGATCCTCTGCAGAGGGGGTGGCACCCCTGCTTCGGTAGCCCAACGACCTGCACGACAAGTCGAGCACTTTACGGTAGAACAGTTTAACGAGGACCAATACCGCACACCCTCAGTCCCTACGCAGACTGATCCAAGTGGTCACCCACCCGCACACTGACCGTAGCCAGTGGTGCTCGACTTCGGTGACCTGCTGGGAAGTGTGTCTTAACGATCAGCCCACTGCGGGACCATCAGACGTTGTAACTACATACTAATAATTCTCCAGCATATAGTTTTTAAATAAACTACATTACGTGATGCAATAAAAAATGTGAACATAACTGAAAAATTTTGTTGACATAACTGAAAAACTAATGATAACTAATGATAACATAAAAAACTAATGATAACATAAGTTTTATTAAGGATGGGCTACAGCCCTGTTCGGCAGCCCGCACGGTTATTATTTACTAAGCCTCGGAACTGTTTGTTTAGTTCGTTTCAGAATACTTTGTTGGTACATCTCGCATGTCTTAAAATTAAAATCATATACAATCATAACTGCGCTTGATTTCCCTTTTACATCGAAAGATCCGAAAAACCGTCGATATGAAGAATTGGATTATTTTATAATTGGTTTTTCTGTTACATCGAAAAATCCAAAACGTCTGTATAAACTATTGGATTATTTTATTATTAGTTTTTCTTTTACGTCAAAAAAATCCGAAAAACCGTCGATATAGACTATTCGATTATTTTTTAATTAATTTTTTTTACATCGAAAAATCCGAAAAACCGTCGATATAAACTATTCGATTATTTTTTAATTAATTTTTTTTACATCGAAAAATCCGAAAAACCGTCGATATAAACTATTCGATTATTTTTTAATTAATTTTTTTTACATCGAAAAATCCGAAAAACCGTCGATATGAACTATGGATTATTTAAAACAATTCGAAATTTAAACAAAATGAAACGCTTTATCATTTACAGACATAAGAGTACGATGAGGGGGAAATGTACAAAATTCCATTTTGTTTCATCAAATATGATTTGAGTAATGACAGTGAGAAGCAATTTCGACGAAAATTTTCCTTAGGATTTCTTTCAAGGTCAACAATGCGTTAATTTTTAATATCAAAATTTTTATCTATCATTTCTGAATTGTTCTCCATTTTGTGTAATAATTTTTTGTTAAATTATACAAGCCATTAAAAAGTTCTTTTGCAGATTTTGATGTATTATTAACGTAAATCATGTTAATTGGTATAAAATCTTTAAATGTTTAGGTCTCTTTATTAGTCAACAATGTGTTAATTTTTAAATTTAATTTTTAATTTATCATTTCTGAACCAATCTCCATTTTATGTAATAATTATTTGTTAAAGTTTTCAAGTTATTAAAAAGTTCTTTTGCAGCTTTTGATGTATTATTAATGAGTATAGTTAAGATAAAAGGATAAAAAGCGAGCAGCAATAAAGGAAAGAATGGCCCATCGTAAAAGATACTGCAGTAACCGCTAAAAGTGCCAATAAAAAAGTCAAGTCTAGCGGTCGTTTTTTATGTTTCTTTAAGCCCAACAAATTTGCAGAAAAGAAAACTCTTATATCACATCTTATTGAATAAATATATTTCAGACAAAATTATCTAGATATTAGTGTTTAGGTCTTATATTAATTTTCCATCTCAGCAAAAATAAATGAAAACTAACAAAATGTTAAAAGATGTAAATTTCTGTCAATTTTTAAGCTCTTAGCGAAACATTTTGTGGTATATTTTTCGTTAGTCGGGATCAAAAATGGTATTGATCAGACATCACTAAGTTTCTAACTTCCGGATATGGATGTTTATGCTTAGGCGTATCGTCGGAGGGCACATGGGGGGTATGTGCCCTCCGACGATACGAACTATTGGACCTTCGATAAATTTCTAAAGCTTCAGTGTTAAGTTATTTTTTATTAACGAAAAGTTAATAATTTAGATATAAATAATTTAACGAAATAATTCCATTATAATCATTTTCATGCTACTGATGGCTATCATAAAAACCAGATAATTTTTTTAAAAAATATGTTCCAATTTGAACTTTATGTTTTCAATGAAACAAAATTTAATCATTATTGTTCTTTTATATTTGTAGGAAGCAATTATTTTGTTTAATTCATGCGCTATATCATGTTTTTTATAATAACGATTTCCTTTATTAAGAGTAAAAATTTTAACGAAACTTTTCAATACTGTCAAACAGTTATAAATCGTTTTTTTAAATTTATTTACTATTTTTTTATTTATCTAATCGTGCTGACACTTTTAAAGAGGTTGGCTTAATTATCCTTTTTCTACAAGTTTCACCATATAATTCGTTACCGTTTTGTTAAAATTTTTGCTGAAAGTGGAGCAGTTGGTTTCTGGTTATGCTTAATATTCTTAAAATTTTTTTACTAATAAATGAATTTATTTAATAAATTTTTGCTAATATATATAAAATGCTAATAAATAAATGCAAGCTACCCCTTTATTTATTATTAATTCGATTTAAAACTTAAGACGCGCTTCAACAGAATGAGTCTTTAACTATTTTATTTGATTATCAAATAACTTTTGAAAATTTGGCACTGATGGCACCAAATTCATACAAATATTAAAAAGTAATAGAATACACTGGGAAACTATTCTTTTTTGTTGCATGAGATTTATTAACGGATCTTATACAGTTTTGCAATGCTAATTTAAAATCTGCAATCGGTTTCTTTCTACAAGCTATAGTTCTTATGTAATTTAATAATACAGTCCAAACCACTGCACTTGGCTAGGCAGTGGACATGTAAAAACAGCTATTTTTTTTCCGACAAAAATGAGATGAGCTTAGCTGAAGTTCTAAGTGATATTTTTGTGATCACAGTAACATCAGTTTTAGAAAATATATTTACAAAAAAATTTATTTCCTTTAAATACAGTTTTCTTCTTTAATGATCTGACGTAAATAGAAAGAGCTGACTATAACGCGTTTTTATACCCAGAATTTTGCGCATTTTTAGAATATTTATTATTTTCTTCTACTAAATTTTTTACGTAATTTAGTGGCTGGTGCGGCCTTCTCCAGAGCATATTTCCATTTTGTCCTGTTTGATTCCAATATTTAGTTTTAAGTATTTCCAGATTTTTTTCAACGCAGTTAATAGGTAGTAGCTTTTGTCTTTTTCCAATTTGTACACGAAATGGGTTAGGCTAAAAAATGTCTTTTGACACTTATATTTTCTTTCATCCTAATGAGGAACTAAAGCTTAAACATCCATCAAACTATCCATTCAAATAAATTAAGAAACTTAGAGATACTTAATGGTATAAAATTTCATTTGCTTCAAGCCACTTCGAGTGCTCAAAAATAGGTGCTCATTCTGAAGATTCACCAGACGTGAATGAAGAAGGTAAAAATGATTTTAATGAAAAACCGTAAAGTTACCTACGAAAAAAATTGGAAAATAAAGATGAAAAACGAAACCAGAAGAACCGCAGTAGATGAGATTGAAGCATAAAAAGAAAAAGGAGAATAAAAGGGGAAAAAATAAAACTAGAAAAACCGCAGTGGCCGAAAGAGGCAATTCGAAGTAAAATATATATCTACGTGCTATGTAGAGGTGATGAGGAGATCATATCTTTAACAAGGGGATAGTCAAGGCGTGTCTTAAACACAAATTCTTTAAACGATTCCATGGCTAAACGAAATGAGTTTCTCACCACCTCTCCATAGCATATGGATATGCATTTTGCCCCGATTAGCTTGTTTGTTTACCTTTATTTACCATATTTTGTCGCAACTTTACGTTTCTTGTTTCAAATCCTTTTTGTTTTCCTCATTAACGTTAGGCGAGTCTTGAGAATGGGCGCCTAATTTTGAGAGTTCAAAACACGTCGACTTTAATTGCCATCTTCATATTTTCTTAAGCAAATGAAGTTTTATATCGTCAAGTGCCTTTCCGCTTTCTTGGGATTATTCATTTAAAAGTTGAAGATGTTCTTTAGATCGTTCAAAGTTAAAATAAGCAAAAGATAGTATTTTACAACATTTGGGTTGCAATAGTAATTACGCGTGTGTAATGTCTACACCAATTTAATATATAAATATATATATATATATATACATATGTGTGTGTGTGTGTGTGTAACAAAAGCAAACTAAAAAACAAGCAGAAATGTTTAAAAAAAATGTCATATTATCTAATTAAAGAGAGGAGCATTCGAAGTAAAAAAAATATTAGAAAACGTTTACTAACACTGGAAACAAAATTTTAATAACAAAAAACGAGTAAACGGTACAAACAATAGCAGCAACTTCTGCTATAATTTAACAGAAAATATATACTAATTAAAAATAAATAATCGCATCACAGTTTACAATACTTCGAGTAAAACTTTTAGCTAGAAAAAGGAAATGTTCAAAACATTCAAACCACGTAAATGTATTCCATCATCTCTTAGATATGAATTCGGGTGGAACATAGGATGAACCACATGATCGACACCTGGGGTGAAACTCATCTTTCTTCGGTATATGCCAGCATGAAGCACATCTCATTTTATACTTTTTGTATCTAACAAGAAAAAAGTGTTACAAATTAAGTTATGGTGAAACAATATATAGATTTCGCTTTGATTGGATAGATATAAATGATTGAAAATGCAATTTTGAACCAAAAGATTAATAAAGAATTACCGAAATTTCCCTAAATTCGCAATAAATCATACACTTGGTAGATAGGTATAGTGCGGTTTTCAGGAGAACTTCTCCAGACACCCGTCTCGCGTCGTGCGGGTACTATGGTTACGAGGAAAGGTCATTTCGAATAGGGGTGTGGGGTGAATAGTTTTGTCTTAATCTTAAAGTAGGTCGTCCTGAGTAAACCAATTGACACTTTCTTTCCTCCATTTCACCCCCATTAGGAATGTGCTCTCGCTTGTTACCATAGCAGCAGACAGCCCAGCCCCAGACTTTCAATCTGGAGGAGTTCTTCTCAAAGCAGCACTATAGGTACTTAATTTCGCGTCGCACTAGAAATGCAAAATAGGCTATTATCGACGGTCTGGGAAACATCCCTGAAGATGATTCGAGAACAAGCCATCACAATTTTGATCCTCTGCTCCCCTGCTTTGGTAGGCGATGACCTGCGCTCGAAGTCGAACACTTTACGAGGACCGATATCTCACACCCTCAGTCCCTACGCAGGCTGTTCAAAGTGGTCACCCACAAGCTTTCTGACCACAGCCAGTGATGCTTGACTTCGGTGTTCGATTGGGAACAATGTCTTTACGATCAGTTCACTGCGGGACTATAATACAGTTGGAACAGTCACGGTTAAGTAATAAAAAAAATTATCGGTATGCTTTTTATTCTGAACACAGCTGAAAAGGCGTGTTTAAGAAAACAGCTCAAAACGCATGTTTAAGAATATAAACATATTTAAGAAAATGGAAACGGCTCAAAATGCGTGTTGAAAAAAAAATGAAGTTAGTTTGAAATGTGTGTTGGAAAGAATGCTAACATGGAAAGACGCGTGTTAAACAAAATTGACATCCCACACAAAGTGCCATCTAAAAGGTCAACCCAAGTTTAACAGCTTAACTAAAAATTTCGTAATTACTTTTCCTTACATTTTTAAACACTAAGCCTAATCATTACGGGGCAAGTCCCAGTTCTTCGCGTTGGGGTGGCTTGATATATGACAGAAAAAACTTTTCAGGTGATCTCTTTGTAATCAGAACACTAAACAATAATGCGGTTTTTAAAAATCTAAATCAACGTAAATCTAGCAACCACTATTATAAATAGATAGTACTTGCGACAACCTTGTAAAAACAACTGTTGTTTAAAGTCATTTTAAAAAAGACTAATTAAAAAAAGAATATTAAGTGGTTTAGGCTAATAGACAACATCATATGGCGAATTTGGATTCATTAGTTAATCTTTAACTAAGAATTTTTATAAGAAATGTTTGCATAAAGGAATAAAGTGCTATTGCTATATTAGTGGTATATAAGTTTATGCTTTAATGTATTATTCTTTCCATTAAAAGTTTAAGGTTATTTTTCACACCACTACTGGAAATGATTCAAAAACTTACATAAAAAGCCACTTGCTTCATACCCTCTCGTTGTCAAGCTTTTAAAACGCTAGCCAAGTTACCGAAGATTATGAAAGTTTTAGATTTTAATTGTGTACCACTCAATAAAGTATTTTTCAAAAAGCTCTGCCTCTACCTTAAAAATTCGTTTGATTTCTAGCAGACTTGCTGGTATGGCAAGTCGCATAAGCAACTACAATAGTTAAATTTTTTTTAATTTTTTGTTCTTTGTAATTTTTCTTCGTAACTTGCTTGCTTATTAAATATGATAATTTACGTGAAAAATCAAATCTGCAGCACTCGCTGACGATCTGGTGCTGGGTTTCTGCTGCCAGGTTTATAATAAATATCATATTCAATATTAAGTGCCTTAAATATTAAAAAAAAATTGAAACCAAGATTTTATGTTACATTTCGCGCTATTTCTTGTTAGTGAGGGGAAATTTGATCATTCGAATTTTTTTTTTGTGCGTTGTTTACAGTGCGACACATTGTTTTCAACTCAAATTATTAGAAACTTTAAATGTTGATATTCACCTTATACCGCATGCATTGCACAATGGCGTTCCATCTTCAGCATCTCTCCAAAGAGGTGTTTTTTTGACACTGCATGAAGCACAATGTTTCTCTGTAAAATTTCCAGATTGTTTATTCGCGAGCCACAAATGCTCTAAAATAGTTAAAAATTATTATTATAATATCTATAAATATCATTTTAAACTTATATAAAATACAATATAGCTGACCATTTTTTAAAAGATTTTGATGCTAAGCATTAAGCGAAAAACGGTAAATTTGGTATGACCAAAAATTAAACAAGTGTTCAATGAGCCGTGAGAGGATGGGGCATTCGCCTTCCAATGAGGTGAACCGGGTTCAAATCCCAGCTGTAGCTCGTCTGTAGGAAGTCCGCATCCGGCTTACACCGACCACAGCGCGGACATAAGATATCTTCTGTGGTAGACGGATTATGGGTTAGAGTCCCCTTGCCGTCAGGCAAACCGCGAGAGGTTTTCGTGGTTTTTTTCTCTCAATGTAACGAAATTAAGGGTTAGTTCCATCAAAAAACCCTCCACACAGGCAAATTTCTCCTAAAACTTGATCCAAAAGTTCCAAAGTCTTCTGGATTGGGTTCAAAATTACAAGGTACTAGAGTTAAACATTAGTAGTCGTAAACCCAAAAAATTGGGTCGGCTGCTCAACGATGGTAATAAAATTTAAAATAAAATATAATTCCAAGATAAATTGAAGATAAGTTTTTATGTATATCGTAAAAAGTCAAACTTCCGTATACGATACGAATTCTGCATCCGGCGTGCACCGACCATAGTGCTGACGTGAAATATCCTCAGTGTTAGACGGATCATGGGTTAGAGTCCCCTTGACGTCAGGCTAACCGTGGGAGGTTCTCGTGGTCTTCCTCTCCATGTAACGCAAATGCGGGTTGGCTCCATCAAGAAGTCCTCCAAGAAGGCAAATTTCTCCTAATACTCGATCCATGAGTTCCCTTGTCTTCTGGATTGGGTTCAAAATTACAAGGCTACGGAGTTGAACATTAGTAGTCGTAAACCCATAAAATTGGGTCGACTGTTCAACGACGGTTATAAAATAAAACTTCCGTATAAAGCCGTGATGGCTCAAGGGATAGAGCGTTCGCTTTCCAATGAGGTGAACCGGGTTCGAGTTCCAGAGATGGCTGGTTGATACGAATCCCTCAATTTTCCATAGATTTGAATTTTCCTTCATTAAAACAAAGAGATAGCAGCAATATCAGTCATTTGGGTCCAACTGATTAAGTCAGCCGGTTGCGATATCGCAGTGGTTAAGGCAATAGACTATCATTGTGAAGAACTGGGGTTCGATCCACAGTGGCGGCTTGAAGCTAAACGAGATTTAGACAGATGGGTAACAGCTTATCTAGGAAGTAAAGGTAGCCCGTGCGTAATGCTTGCCACAATTATGCCGTTGGTCACAAAATTGTGGATCTCTTACCTCCATGATCTCTCTGGCCCAAACGGGCTGTTATGGGAGTGATTTTTATAATTAAGTTGAGAGAGTGATAGAAAATTCGCATCGCTTAATGTTGATTTCACTTTTTTTTTGCAAACTCAAATCTCGGAAGCGTTTTAAGCTACATAAAAAATTCTTGCACATAAATAATAAACTCAATTATCCTATAATTTCGCTTAACGAAATAATTTTTTTTATTTATTTATAATATTAGCGAAAAAATTTTGAATATCAAATCGCAAATTTTTACGTCATTTTAAATTATGTAATTTTTTTTTAAAAAATCTGTAAAATAGTATCTGAGTAATAAGATTTCAAAAAGGACGTAATTTTAAATTTCCATTTTACAATAATAATTTAACAAATTTAGTAAAGAGTTTTTTTTTTCATTATGATTGCATAGCGTTAAGTTATGTAATTTTTTTTTTACCATTCAATACTAAAATATTTCACTTTTTTTATAATAATTAATTAAAAGCAAGAAATTATTATTACAAATATTTCTGCTGGGAAATTGTCTTTAGATAAAAGAACTTTATCTAAAGTTCAAAAAGTAGTGTGCAAAAGCTAATTCTAAGGTAAATCGGAAGTCGTTACGGTCCTTCAAAGGAAGGCATTGGCCCACATTGGGCCGTCTGGTCAAATATGATGACGATGAAAAAGCTTTGATTTCATACTGCAAAACCCTATGGCAGAATATTTTCGAGCTTTCTGCGACATACCTCTCTAATACTAATATCTTTCTGCAAGATACTTTTAAAAATAACAAATATACATGTTACTAAATTAAAATTACAAAAGCATCAACTTTTCGGATCAAATAAAATAATTTAATTAAAAATGTAATATATTTTTTATTCTAATATTATGGGTGATATTCTCGCATTTTTTGGGGGGAAAACACACTAATTTCCTTTTCCGCATTTTGTAAATCATCATCACATCATTAAAAAAAAAATCGTGAAATCCGTAGCAGTAAATCGATCGCTTCAAAAAAGGGTTACTAAATACGTTTTTTTATTTCGAAATTCAGTTGTCGTAATAAATAATATCCCATTAAAAATATCGTATTTTGAAACTACAGTGCACTCCCTATTATCCGGGTTAATCGTAGGGACAGGTCGCACGGACAATCGAAAAACACGGATAAACCAAAAACTCCTTTTATTAAAGAAAAAGTCAATATCAATACAAAAAATATAAAAATTACTGACATTTGCATGCTGTATAACATCAAACTAGGAATTTTCCTTTGAAAAAAATGTGTAATGCTCCATATATTGTCACATATTTTACGAACCGCATTAATGTCACCGTAATCAAATACTCCCATATAATCTAATAAAGTTTCCACAGAGCAGCAGAATGAGAAATTGTATTTCCTTCATTTACTACATCTTCTGCATCTGTTACTCATCATTATTTGATTTAACAACATAACGATGTCTTCATCTGTCAAATACTGGAAGCCAGGCTCACATGCATCATTTTGAAACCAATCTTCTAAATTTTCTTCATCAAGCATTTCGAAACCTTCGATTTCTTTTGCTTGTTTAAGAATACTATTATCATATTCTTCTTGAGTATCTGAAGAAGATTGTTCAACAAGGGGCATCATCTTTCTCCACGATCGTGATAACGTAGACGATTTTACCTTTGACGATGTTGCTGATATTCCATATACTGCAATCCAATAACGAATATTGCTTCTAAAAATTTGATAGTGTTAAAACTAATTTTTTAAACTTGAAAATGTTTCTGTTTAAATTTTTTGTTGACTCCGGAATAAGCACGGATAATCCGCAAACCGGATAATCCGCACACGGATAATCGAGAGTGTACTGTATGTGGAAATCAATAGTAATAACTGCATTAAAAAAATTAGAACGAAATTTTCTGCAGTAAAGAAAAGCAATTTTTTGACTTCATTAATTTTTATTTTTTATTGTTCTCAAATGAGAATAGAAAAATTATGCGCGAGGAAGGCATCTTTTTAATATAATCCTGAAGAAAAGAAAAAATCGTCCGAAAAAAAAAACAACTTTTCAGTTTTCAAATTAAAAATCAGTCTGCAAGAACTCGGTAACGTTCTGCGACAATGTCGCCACGATTCTGCCACGGGACTGCAAAAGAAGTAGAAAATTGAGATGTCTAAACTTTCGATCTTTCTCTTTGAAAAAGCGTATTTTATTTTAATGTTGCTTGTGGGATTGTTGTCGGGAAAAGTTTGTTGAATTGGATATTTTTATTTAATTTTATAACTAGCGGGCTCCGTCAACCACTGAAGATATTTTAAGTCAGCATTGTGGTCAGTGCAAGCCGGGAGCAGAATTGGTATTAATCAGCCACGGCGGGATTTGAACCTGGGTCACATTCTTGGGAGGCAAAAGATTTGTCTCCTGAGCCCACGGCTCTGACAAAACTATTATAAAATATTTTCTAAATTAAAAACAAATTCTGGAGAAAAAATAATGACTTGGGGTTAGATATATCAAGGCATGACTTTCTTTTACTTTGAACTAAAAATTAACATATCGTGAATTTCATACAGGAATTTAACATAAGCAACGACATTTTTTAAATGCAAACATTTTACATTTTTAAGAAACAATGGAAAGAACTTATATATATAAACCTTCTTTAGAGCTAAAATTCGAAGAAACTTAAGATACTTTGACGTTTAGCATGTATTATAAAAATTATGTTAATGACTTGAAACAACTTTTAATAGGCAGTTAAGTATGCTCTCTTAAAAATTATGCAAGATTAAAGACATTGAAAAAGTATTTAAAAAATATTTTAAAACTTTTTAACAAAAAAAATTTGGAGTTTTTTATGAAAAAAATATTTTAACCGAAAATATATTAAATACTTACCATTATTCAGGTGCTAGAATGAATTTACGAAACATGCAATTCTCAAACTAATTACCAGGGCCGTCTTTAAACTATTTGAGGCCCTGGGCACATTAGGATCATGGGGCCCCTATGACCTTGAGAAAACACTATTTAGTTACAATAGATAAAGAAAGACAAACAAGGTTCTAAATTTATTTTTATTTAGTTACTAGCTATAAAAAAATAGGAAATATAAAAAATAATCTACAAAAGTAACTCGCTTAACTTAAAATCCTTAGATTAATTCTATGTTGATTGCAAAGGTACCCTTCTAGATTTAAGATGAGCAAAATCGTTAATCACTTCTTCAAAATCTATGGTATTGAGAATATCACATTCTATGGACATCAGCGACAAACTATTTAATCTCTCTTGAAGCATTGTACTTCTTAATTCATTTTTTATTCGTTTCAATTTGGAGAAGGAGCGTTCTCCGCTGCAGTTAGTTACCATCATGCTTAAAAATATTCTCAATGCAATTTCTACGTTAGGAAATGTGTCTTCAATTTTGTTTTGCTTTAATAGATTATATACTTCCTGTACACTGTTAGATGCTTCATTTTCACTCTGAACATTTATTAAGTATTCTTTTAAATGTTGACATTCTATTTCTAACTCTTTTTCATTTACATCTTCGTGATAGATTTGAGAAAATTCTTTGCATCCTTGTCGTATCTCTTCGGAATTCAGAGTTTTTAAGTGAAAAAATAAACTAAAACGTTGACTGACGATCTCATATGAACTTTGTCGCTGTTTTAGATGAACACTCAAGGTATCGATTATTGGGAGAAAGGTTTCTACGTTGAATCGCTCTTTTCCATTCAATTGGACTGATGGCGCAGAGCCATCAAAAAAACTCTGCCGTGAGCTTCTACGTCTTCTTCTTTGAGATAGATCCTTGTAGTCAGATTCTGGGTTATTTTCTTTGGCAGATGATTCGAAGTTATCAAATTTATCCCTGAGGTTAGTAATAAAATCATAAAGTGAAGTCAACAAATTGGTTGCAACGTCCAGTGTTATTGTTTCTTTCTGAAGATAATTACTTGTTTTGTCTATTCTTTCCAATATAGTGCTCCAGATTTCCGTCAGTATAATAAATTCTAGATTTCCCATTTTTCTAGACAGACTAAGGGCTTTGTCTCTTGTTTCTCGTGCCTGTTCAGTATCGTTTGCGATGGTGATTAAAGCTTCTAATATTCTTTTATAACCCCCATGCAAAGCACTTACTGCATCAGCTCGGGCTGACCATCTGGTTTGTGAAAGACTCTTAACAACTTTTTTTGAACCTAAATGTTCTGTTAACATATTCCATCTGTGGGTAGAGCCCGAAAAAAAGTTGTACACTTTCTGAACTATTTCAAAAAACTGTGATGCCTCCGGTACACACCCAGCAGCATGGACACCTACCAAGTTTAGTGAATGTCCTGCACATGGTATAAAGGTGGCAAATTCACATTTTTCCTTGATTCTTGTTTGTAGACCACTATACTTTCCCGACATATTTGAAGCATTGTCGTAGCTTTGTCCTCTGCAATCTTTTATGGGAATATCATGTATCTCTAAAAAATTTAAGATGGTCTCCGCTAAATACTTAGATTTATGTTCTTTAATAGGTATAAATTTCAAAAACCTTTCAACAGGAACACAGTCTTTTACGTATCGAATGATGAAAGTTAGCTGGTCAATATGAGACAGATCGGGCGTACTGTCAACGCTTATGGAAAAATATTTTGCTGATTTAACTTCATTTATAATTTTTTTTAGAACCTGTTTTCCCATTACTTCAATAAACTCATTACAGATATTTGCTGATAAATAAGAAATGTTACCCTTTCCAGGATTCCCAAATTTTTTTAAGTGATCTGCAAGAAATGGATCAAATTCACTCAATAATTCCACACAACCCAAATAATTTCCATTGTTTGGAGATCCTAGGATTTCATTGTCGCCGCGAAATGGAAGCCCTCTCGATGCCAAAAATTTTACAACAGCTACAATCCGTTTAAGTACGTTTCTCCAGTAATCCACTTCCTTTTGATGTTGAGATAATAAGTCTATATCTACTCTACCAACCGCTTTACTTCGTGCCAGATAAGTCATCATAGATTGCTTATGCGCTGGGCTATTTTCATGTGTTAAAATTATGTGATTAATATGCTTCCAATCATTACATCCATTCCGAGAGCAAAGATTAACATCAGTTGGGTTAAATAAGCAGCATGAAAAACAAAATACAGAGCATTTGGAAGGCGAATACAGCAACCATTTTCTTTCGACGCTTTCATTGTTCTTTAATTTGCGAATAAATAATGCTTTGTTGAAATATCTCGTTACTAATTTATTACCATCTTTGTATGTTCTGGATGCCTCGGAAAAGTCAGAATCTTTATTTTGAAAATATACTGGTCCCTTACGAATTAAAATTTCGCGATTTATTTCAACAAACTTTTCGTGAAAATAATCGGCGGGATCGTGCGATATTAATTCTTCTGTGTTGGAAAACTGCTGTTCAATTGACACAGTTGGAGTTGTCGGTTTTAGTGAAGTCACTGAAGTCGTTGCACTTTCGTCGTAGGAATAGTCGCTTTCTGATTCAATCTCTTTTTCAAAATTGGAACATGAAGGTTTAGAAATTCCCGCAATTTGTAATTGAGCTGAGTCATCATGTGGAACATTTATGAGTTGATTGCTACTTACAGAAGTTTCTCCAGTAGTAGTAGTAAAATATGATGTTAATTTTGGTAACTTTTCAATTACTTCTTTCTGATGTAGAGCTTTTTTCCTTTTTTCAGATCCACTAGGATATGACCGTTTCGACATTTTATATTATAATTCACTATTTAATTAATTTTATAACGAAAATATTCGCTAACACAAAACAGACAAAACGACGATTTAATCAAACAATACTATTTTTTTTATCAGAGCTCGAGCACAGTCAGTAACAAACTAACAACTACAAACAAAACAAACGCCACAACATCGCAGACAAATACTTGAAGGGAATTCCCGTTCGTCAAGTCAAACGACGATCGGGAATCGGGAATTCCCCTTTTTTGTCTTTGGTATTACGAATGACGTTCGAATAGGTTTCTTTAAGACATAAACCACACCGCATCAAATAATTCTTTTTTTAATTTAATAATTTTTTTTAAAATTGTATTCTTATACTTACATATAGGTATTTAAATTAACCTAAACATACTAATATCGGAAAAACTCATTTTTGAGAGAGAGTGGAGTATTATACCCTGTTTATTTATTAGTTTGATCTTTCTTTTTGACAGATGTCAAATCTGAAATCGATATAACTTTGCAACGACGAACAATATCTTCTTATTTTAATAATATTAAAAATTGATAATAATCATAAGAATAGACACACAACATAAAAGTACCTGTTAAGGACTCAAGCATTTTCCGAAAGTCTTAAGTGGTTTTTATTGCTTCGAGGTAAAATTTAAATAGAAAAACTGAAAACAATGGTTTCTTACCTACCCAATGTTTTTATGTCTAGTGCAATAAAATTGATTGACGAATGAATTTATTTATTTTGAATAGTTTAAAACATACATACAGCCACATATTTAGCCAACACATTTTTTACACCAATAGATATTTTCTGTTTCCCATCACTGACCCATCTGTCAAAAAGTTCAAGCTATGTTGTACAAGGTATAGCTATCCGCATGCGGCAAACTAAAGCTAATATAATAAGCGTAGGTATTGTAGTAAGTCATTATCATCAGATTTTTCAAAATTAATGTTTTTCGGTAATAATGTATCGGTTATCATTTGGTAATCTGGCAGGAACTAGGGGGCCCCATTCGATCGCGGGGCCCTGGGCACGTGCCCATAGTGCCCAGTGGGGAAGAGGGGCCTGCTAATTACCAAGTTGTAACTAAGTGCGTTAATTAGAAATCGAGTAATCTAATGCGTAAGGCGAAAAAGTTTGAATTGAGAAAATCAGATTTAAAAGCAAAAATTTGGATAAATAACTTTAAACAAAATATTTCAGTTTGATTCCAGTTTAGAAAATGGGTTTCTAATTTTTCTGTTTTCAGTAAGTATATTTCACTTTTTTTTATAATAATTTAGGTTTATAATAATTTATTATAATTTAGGTTTGAGTACATTTGCTATTGGCTCTGGAAGTTTTTAGAGAATTAACTTATACTTGGTGTGTTGAATTACTCAGAATAAAACATATTCTTTATTTTTCGAAAGATCAAAACTTTTGTTCGAAAATACATTCTGGTTCCCTTCAAATACTATCTGTTTAAATTTAATTTTAAAAAAATTACTTTCTGGTCGCCCAAATATATATAATAATTCGTTATGCTATATTTTTATCAATAAAAGTACAGTGCTCAAAATGATAAACTGATCAGTCTGAATAACTTTTGATTTAATGATCGGATTTTTACGTTCTAGGATTCAATCCAAATGAGGTGACCTCAAATACGCTAATTAAAAAAGGAAAACGATATTTTAATTCACGAAATATGTCACAAAGACGAATTTTTTTTGAATAAACATACCCTTTTTGCGACGGATTCGGATTTGTGATTCCCAAAATATAGGGAGTAGCTGCAATATGGAAAATAGGGTCTCCATAGTATGGTCAGGACAGCTGTCCGAAGTTTGAACCCCTTAATGTTAATTTTATTTTATGCGTATTTCGCCATATCTGGAGAACTTTTTTAAGCGAATTGAAAACTTTTTGCACATAACTATAAAATTCGTCTATCGGAAGACGATTCCATGAAAAATAGAACTTTTTAGTAAAAATTTATTTATTTTTATTATTTTGTTTCATAATAGTCGAAACAATTTTCAATTGTATGGTATAAATTTTTTTCACACTTTGAAGTATGCAATTTTTTATGGCAAAATACGAAATTTAAAACGAAACTGGTCAAATAGTTCATGAGAAATTGAATTTTAAAAATTTAGCTTTTTTAAAATTCATTTCATTTAGAAACTATCCGACCTATTTTGTTCACGTTTTGTACTTAGCAATTTAAAATTACATTCTTTAAAATTATGTAAAAAATTATATACCTTACAATTTAAAAAATTTCCACTCTTATTATATAAAATAATAAAAAATCATAAATATTTACTATAAGTTATATTTTCCATGGAATCATCTTTGAATAAATGAATTTTATAATTGTGTTCAAAAAGTTTTCAATTCGCTTCAAAAGTTCTCGAGATATTGCAAAACACGCAAAAAAATAAAATTAACATGAAGGAGTACAAAGTTTGGACTGCTCTCCTGAACAAACTAAGAGGACCATATTTTCCAAATAGAGGTTTTCCCCTATATTTTGGGGATGAGAAATCCGAATCTGTCTGAAAAAAAAGCATGTTTATTCAGAGAAAGTACGTTTTCGTGTCTGATTTCATAACTTAAAATATCGTCGGTACTAATTAATTAGCATATTTGAGGTCACTGCCTTGAAGCATTAAGATTGAGTTTTAGAACGTGAAGATCCGATTATTAGATTAAGAGTTATTCAGGGTGGTCCGTTTTTTATTTTGCGCACTGTACAACAAAAATCAGATAACCATCCTACATGTAAAATTTTTACCTTCATTGCTAGAAGTGTAGTTGTTACTTATATCTTCCTCTTCAGAGCTATCCGGGTATGGCTTAAAAACTCTTTTTGGTCTTGGTAGACTGGTGAATCGTGAAAATAAAAAAGAATCAATATGAGGCTGAAAAACTACAGAATTTTTAATGACTACTCCTAATAAATACTTTAAAAATCTTTAGACAACATACTATTCACGGTCGGGATTAATGTTAGTGGAAAAATCATGTTATCAAGTTGTAAAGAATCATGATCAAGCCCAATTGGAGGAAAACAAAAATAATCAATGTGCATTTTTGGGGGGAATTAAAAACATATTTCCCTTTTGCAATTCTTTCATACATTCCTCTCCAGTAAATTTTTTAATTTTATGAAAGAGCTTTGATTTAAAAAGGATATTTAATTTTCATAAAACCTGGGAAATTAATTTATTTTACGTAAGATGGAATCGTAAATAGTAACATTTTATGGAGTAAACTGATAATCAGGTTTATGGTAAAGAAAGCTAAATATTTCCAACATTTTCAAACCAAAGTCTCAGTGTACACTGTAAAAATACTCGGTAAATATTTAACCAATATTTGGTGCAAATTTTCTCATTGCACTAAAGTTTGGTTAAATGAAAGGGTATTTTATTTCGGTTACACCGAAAACTGGTAAGTATGATCGAGAAATATTTCCATGGTGCCACTGATGGCACCAAAACTTAATAAAAGACACAAAGCTTGTAAAATAGCTAACTGAATGATACGCTATGTTTTTTACAGCTCGGTCTCGATGTATCGGAACAGCTAAGGCATGTTGCTGTTAATTAAATACTGATTTATGGTGCCATTTTGCCCGACATTTGGTACAAATTATACCTAATAACAGTGTAACTTTCCTCATTTTAGGTGATTTTAAAACACCCATCTTTGGTGCAACCTCCTCCTGATATTTGGAGCTAGTAGAAACAAAATTGAGCTCCATTTTATGTACCAAGCCATTAAATGCCAAATATTGGTGCAACTAAGTTCGGAATTTTTAACAGAATTTACGTCGCACTAGAGCTGCACAATGGGCTATTAGCGACGGTCTGGGAAGCATCCCGGAGGATAATCCGAAGACATGCCATCACAATTTTAATCCGCTGCAGAGGAGATTGCACCTCCGCTTCGGTCGCCCGACGAACTGCACGTGAAGTCGAGCACTTTACGGTTGAACAGTTTAACGAGGACCAATATCGCACACCCTCGGTCCCTACTCAGACTGATCCAAGTGGTCACCCACCCGCACACTGACCGCAGCCAGTGATGCTTGACTTCGGTGATCTGCTGGGAACCGTGTCTTAACGATCAGTCCACTGCGGAACGTTCATATTTTGTAAAGCATAGTCATTTTTATAAATATTGTCGAAGCTGTTAGACGTTTATTAAGAGAGAGGACTTAATAAGGCTCATGTATATTCTATACAACGCATGCATACCATTTTTAGTTAAAATTTCAAAAAAAAAAGTTTTATAATACGCATGAAAAGCTATCACTAAATAATGCATTTCATTTTTCAAAAAGTGTGCAGAGGGTCAACTGAAATATGTTACCTGAAAGTTGGTTTAATAATTAACTTCCATTCTCCATCCACCAACTTGTTATCCATCCTGATGGTCACACCTCGAAACGTTGGATCACTTAAATCTGAGGATCGCTGAGGTATGAAATTCTTCCTTTTTCTACATCCAACAATATTCGAGTTTGAACTTTCTGAAATGAACAATTCTCCTGATCTCTCCAAATCCAAAGAACTAGAGCCTGGAGAAGAACAAAATGTCTCCGAGAAATAGCCACTCTCTTTGGTATCAAAAGTTGAAGAGCTAGATCTAAAAAGGAACATTTTAAATAAATACGGTTTTGGTACTTCCCCTGTGGTGTTAACTATGTTTCATATCCAACCGATTTCTTACGAAAGATTTAGTATAGTACACAAAATTTCTCGTAGTTTCTAATAACACTTGGACAAGTAAAGCTTACGAGTCATTTGTCAGAACTTATTATGATAAACACAAAAGTTATCATAATATTGTAAATGAACAGCTTTATTGTGTTTAGTTAATAGTAACTACAGTTGCAACTGTATGCATTATACTGCATTTTGTTAATTTTTTAATCTTCATTTGTAAAAAATCCTTACGTGTTACATAAAATTTAGTTTGCATTTTGGAATGACATCATCATTGCTGATATAAATCAATTAAAATTTTACAAACAAGAAGAAAAAAAATTTTTTTTGCAGATAATTCGCGGAAAAATGAAAAATTCGCTCGTTAGAGCTTAAAATGCTCTGTCTGCCTCATGTGAAGCACAATTCACCTACATTTAGATTCCGTATTGACTGCTCCTCGAGAAAGACAAACGCTTGTTGGTGCCATTCTACACCTATTCTATGAAGAACTTCTGCTTTCAACAAGTTACCAATTGAAAATCTGTCTGAAGCTAATTCCATCAAGTTATGTTTTGTAGAACGAAAATGGAGAAATTAAAAAGATCATCTGAATTTATTAAAAAAGAAAAAAAAAAGCTAGCTTTAAACAAAGTAGACAAATATGTATAATGTATATTTGTGACGGATCGGCAAGTTAAAACCTTATAAACCTTATAAACCGGATAAAACCTTACGGCGGGCCACAGTTGGCCCGCGGGCCGTAGTTTGCCCATCCCTGCTCTACACCCTGCAGTATTAAATACATTTATAAGTTCTATTAGTAATATAAAAACATAACAAAACTAAGTAATATTCGTGTTGTATTTTAATAAACTTTTGAGTTTTGACAGTTATTGGTAATTTTTATTATTTTACACGACGAATATACACGTCATTTGCCCCGTTATAAAGATCTTGTTCGACGTGTATACACATCACACGCACCGCCATAGAGATTTGGTTCAACCTATATACACGTAGTGCGCACAACGATAGATATTTGGTTTAACGAGTATACTCGTTATACGCACCTTAATTGAAATTTAGTTCGACGTGTATACACGTCAAACGTGCTTAAGAGGGCTACGTTTAAATAAAAACATAGTATTAAAAACAATTTCTAAATATTAAAACCGAAAGCTTTCAACTTGTTTGACAAAATTGAATCAAGTTAGTAAACAGAAAAAGATAAAAAAAAAGAGACATTAGGCCACTATAGGTTAATCAATACACTATAGGTAAGTACAATTCAGCATTATTCATAAATACTGCACTGGCATGTTAAGTATTGATCCGCAGTTTGAAAATATTTAGGCATATATATGTATAAATATATAGATTTTTTTACATGTATAAATGTATAGACATATATATGCATAAATACACATATTTTTTTAAAAATTTAAATCACTCTTAACTTACGCATTCAGCATTACATTTAAAAAAATTATTTACTGCTTCGAAAAACTTGTAGCCATTAAAATTTCTTCAAAAGGCAAAACATTTTAAAAATCAAATCTTAAATATACAAATTGTTATGCTTTTCAAAATAATATTTTCATAAAATTGTAAATAAATTCAGCATTAGATTATTATATCAGATTAGCATAAAAGCACGAGTGTTAAGTCATTATCAATTAAGTACATAATGTAAATTTTTAGTAAGGATGTAAATTAATTTAATTAAATCAATATTTAAAAATATCGTTCAAACGATGGCATTTATTAAATCGCTTAATACAGAAACCACAATTTGAAATATCTTAAAAAGCTCTTAAATAATGTAATCAAAATCACTTACTGATTAATGAAGCTATAAGTTCCATAGCTAGAATTCAGAGCCATGTTTAACAATCGAGACGATGACAGTTGTTTATTTTTGTTTGAAAAGAAAACAGAAAAATTCATGGCAATCTAGCTTAAAGTCTATCACAAATCGTATGAAATCTACAGAAGTAATGCGCATAGTCGTTTCATATCAGTTTCGAACGATATAAAAATGAAATACCCTACCAATAGTTTTGGTTCGTGGTAATTCTGACAAAAATATTATTTAATTGACAATTTGCACACTCAATCTTTTTTGGCGACTCATTTTGTGAATAACAATAGTTGAACGCCAAGATCGACAAGCGCTAGGAAGTTTCACGCCAAGAAACAAAGCATGTCGCAACAGGTTCGCCTAGTATTAGCATCAGAATTTAACGAAATTTATTTTATATGCTGTTAAGCTTCTCAATAAACATATACATAACTCGTATTTATAATAGGATTAGTTTAGTTTATACAAATCAAAATTGTTTCTAGAGGTGTGTCTTCCGGTAAAACTCAGAGAGGCAAAATAAAACGAACACTGCCACTGAGTCTTTAATAACTAATCCTTCCAAATTTCGAAAACTTATAAACTGTTAATTTACTTCATCTTTTATGATTGCACATTAATTTACTATCTTTTATAATTACACAGTTGTACAATATTTAATAATTACATTGTAATGAGCATCTGATAAAGAAAATAAACTATGTTGTGCAAATGAAGAAAAAAAAAGAAAAGAAACAATTTAAGTGCCCAACCCTTTTGATTTTCTTCCTCACAAGTCTATTTCAGATATTTGAAATTAGAAGCGCTGCAATTGTTTGTATGTGATTTAAGCGAAGTGCTTAATGTTTTGAATCCGATATGTTATTTTAAATCGTGAGTTAGTTGAAAGTTTCGTCATAATAAAAATAATATTTATTTTGAATAAAAGTTTGCTATTAATTTTATTTTCATTTTAAGGAATAAATGTGATTTTATGCTTAATGCATGCCATGCGTAGAAAAATTACCTACGATTTTTCTATTAAATTTCATTTCATATGTTTTTTCAAACAGTTATAATTACAATAATTACAATACAATACAATATAATAATTATTACACTAGTTTATTTTTTTTTTGTTGCACATACATATGAAGGGGGTCCCGCAGTGGACTGATCGTTAAGACACGGTTCCCTGCAGATCACCGAAGTCAAGTATCACTGGCTACGGTCAGTGTGCGAATGGGTGACCACTTGGATCAGTCTGCATCGGGACCAAGGGTGTGCGGTATTGGTCCTCGTTAAACTGTGCTACCGTAAAGTGCTCGACTTCGCGTGCAGGTCGTTGGGCTACCGAAGCGGGGGTGCCATCCCCTCTGCTGAGAATCAAAATTGTGATGGCATGTCTTCGGATCATCCTCCAGGATGTTTCCCAGACCGTCGCCAATAGCCCAATAGCTCTAGTGTGACGTAAATTAACAACAACAACATATGCAGGGGTGAGTGGTGCTCAATACAAAGCACGGCTTATAAAGCCTTGTCAAGTTGAAGAACATATTGCTCAAGTTAGGGAAAGGCGTCACAAAGGTTGGAGGTTGGAGTTGGATTCGAACCTGTTTCCTCCTCACTGAAGATCATTAGGTGGAAGAGCGAAATAACTGCGCCGGGAAAACTTCATTAAAAAATGATAATAAAATTAAAGTTTTTCCATATATTTTTTCCTTTTTTTAATTGGATGCTTTTTTTTTAAATAAACAAATAAAATTCTGTTTCTTGCACACTCATACAACTCAAAATTATGGATAAATTTTGATTTTTTTTAAAATTTTGCTTTGCATTAAAATCTCTTCCCCGAGAAGCTATTTAAAATTAATGGCAGATGATAGAAGTATCAGTTTTTAATGTATACTGTTGTAGTAATTTATTTGCTGCTGTTGATGTAGTTCACTTAGGTCGCACTAGAGCTGCGCAATGGGCTATTGGCGATGGCTCGGAAAACATCCCTTGGGATGATCCGAAGACCTGATATAGCAGTTTTGATTTTCTGCAGAGGGATGGCACCCCCGCTTCGGTAGCTCGATGATTGCGTTCGAAATCGAACACTTAACGCTAGAACAATTTAACGAGCACCAATACCGCACATCCTCAAACCCTTCGCAGACTGATTCAAGTTGTCAACCATCCGCACACTAAGCGCAGCCAGTGCTGCTTGACTGTGGTGATCTGCTGAGAAACATGTCTTAATGATCAGTCCACTGTGGAAGAGAAATTTATTAAGATCGCACTAGAGCTGCTGAATGGGCTATTGGCGACGGGTTGGGAAACATCCCTGAGGATGATCCGATGACACGCTATCACTAGTTTGATCCTCTGCTGAGGGGATGGCACCCCCACTTCGATAGCTCGACGACCTGCGTTCGAAGACGAGCACTTTACGGTAGAACAGTTTAACGAGAACCAATACCGCATGCCCTCGATCCCATCGCAGGCTGATCAAAATGGTCACTCACTCGCACACTGAGAGCAGCCAGCGATGCTTGACTTCGGTGATCTGCTAGGAACCGTGTCGTAACGACCAGTTTACTATTGGACTTTCAAATGAATATTAGTATAAGAAGCAATTTCAACTGCAGACTGGACCAGCAGCCTATGCTGTAAATTGGTTTGGTTTTGATTTGTTTTTAGCGTCAAGCTAGAGCTACTTTTATCAGAAGTGTTATAGAACATCACTGGCTACGGTCAGTGTGCGGGTGGGTGACCACTTGGATCAGTCTGCGTAGGGACCGAGGGTGTGCGGTATTGGTCCTCGTTAAACTGTTCAACTGTAAAGTGCTCGACTTCGCGTGCAGGTCGTCGGGCTACCGAAGCGGGGGTGCCATCCCCTCTGCGGAGGATCAAAATTGTAATGGCATGTCTTCGGCTTATCCTCAGGGATGTTTCCCAGACCGTCGCCATTAGCCCTTTGTGCAGCTCTAGTGCGACGTAAATGAACAACAACAACCAAAGTCAAGCATCACTGTCTGCGGTTGTGTTCCGGTGGGTGACCATTTGGATCCGTCTGTGAAGGGTCAGAGGGTGTGCGGTATTGGTCTTCGTTAAATTAATCTAGCGTGAAGTGCTCGACTTCGTGTAGGTCACCGGGCTCGCCAATAGCTCATTGTGCAGGTATAGTGAAGTAAATGAACTACAACTACAACATTAACAACTGGGAAGCATCCATTAAGCATGATCCGAAGAAATGCCATCACAATTTTGATCCTTTGCAGAGGGGATGGCTTCTCTGCTTCTATTTTTCAAATGTATAACAAAGAAAGATGTTGGTTCATGTCCATATCTCAGTGTTTATAAATGATGTAAAAAGTGTTCAAAAGAATGACAGAGAAAATCTTCGAAGTCAAAATTGTTAAAAAAAACCTCAACGCTTACAAACAATTACCATACAAGTGCATAAGTGAAGTAAACTCGACTTAATAGCAGTAATCAAATCATGCAGTAGTTGCTAAATCAAATTTAAGGGGGCCATCTTGTCTGAGCTGTATCGCTCGCCGAACGTTGTAGAAAGCGTGGAGGTAACGGGTTCATATCCAGATGTAACTCTGGATGGACTCTTCGTGTTGACCTTCGTTATATTGTTCTATCTGTCCCTCTACTTGTCAAAGGTTTATAAGCCTAAATTGAGCACACAAGCCAGTAAATGTAAGTAATTTCAATGAAACAATAAATCAAATGGAAAATGCACAGGTCCCGCAGTGGACTGATCGTCAAGACACGGTTCCCAGCAGATCACTGAAGTCAAGCATCAATGACTACGGTCAGTGTGCGGGTGGGTGACCACTTGGATCAGCCTGTGTAGGGACCGAGGGTGTGCGGTATTGGTCCTCGCTAAACTGTGCTACCGTAAAGTACTCGACTTCGCGTTCAGGTGGTTGGGCTACCGAAGCGGGGGTGCCATCCCCTCTGCAGAGGATCAAAATTGTGATGGCATGTCTCTCAGACCGTCGCCAATAGCCCATTGTGAAGCTCAAATGCGACGTAAATGAACTACAACAACAACTATTTAACGATAAGAATTAAGAAATTAAATAAAATAAATAATAAAAAGACAAAGAGGTGAGTACATTAGAAAAAAAAGAATGTTAATTAGAATGATAAAAAAACCAATCACTCTTACTTTACATGTTAATTCTCCCATATTCAATATTCTATCTACTTTTATTTATTTAGTGTTACACATATATAACCAGGTTCAGTACAAAGCTGACTTATAAACCCTTGTTAGATCATACACTATCTACCAATAAGTATTTGGACACGTGTGGTTGAAAAGAAAACAAACTTTATTCATAAACAATAGTTGGTAGAGCCTCCACGAGAGGCAATTACAGCGTGATCCCTCCGGGACATACTTTCCACAAGTCCTTGTGTGTGTCAGTTAGTGGTACATTTTCTTCCACTCGGCTAGGAGAAGACTTGTAAGTTCCTTCACCTATTTGGTACGGGTAGTA
Source organism: Parasteatoda tepidariorum (assembly GCF_982258835.1). Lineage (NCBI taxonomy): Eukaryota > Metazoa > Arthropoda > Arachnida > Araneae > Theridiidae > Parasteatoda > Parasteatoda tepidariorum. Next base: position 48,487,080 of record NC_141766.1, read on the forward strand.
CACCCCTTAATTCGGCTATTCAACTCGTCCCAGAAGTTCTCGATAGGGTTCAGGCATGGGCTCTGGGCAGGCCAGTCCATTCGATTAACCCCATTGCCTTGTCCCATTGCCACCATACCAAGCCTTGGTGACCCTCGCAACATGACAACTGGCATTGTTGTCCTGGAAGTAATAGGGGTCCACCCCGTAAAACTGACACAACGTAGGCATCCGAAATAGTGCAGTAGGCATCTTGCACGGAACTAATGCCGATACTCATGCTCATATGTGGTGGTTATCTTAGCATCAGCCCCGCTAGGGGCTCTAACTAATTAATCTGAGTGGGAATAAATAATAAATCGCCGAAGCGCAACTTAAAGGTGAAAGTTGGGGTTCAGTAACATTTACTGAGAGAAAATTAAAATAAAGTAGCGGGATTAAACAAACAAATTTAAGAGAGAGAAAATGTTTTTGTGGCAGACTGCCTCACCTCCCCCCGAGGTATTACCCCCGAGCTTCTCAGGTGCACAGTAGCCACATAGCCTCAGAGAAATAGGAAAAACACATGATAATAAATGCGCAAAAATATATACAAGTATTTACAACTATTTACAAAATTTACGGGACAAAACTCCATCGGATAGGAAGAAGGCGGTTGCCGGGCTATATTTTATGTTGTCGTTGATGAGCTCAAAGTCCAAGCTTTTAAAGTAGTTGCAAGTATGACAAGAGAGTGCATCTCTGAAGAAACTTGCACATAGTTCAGCTATGTGTGTTCATCTATTTTGTTGATTTTTAAATCTCTTCTTAGATCTTTCGTTCTCATGGATCTGGGGGCTCCAGTGATGTGTTTGAGAAATTTATTTTGAGAACTCTCCAGTTTCTTCTTTTGAGTTGCAGTCAGGGCCGGATTAACCTATAGGCACACTAGGCACGTGCCTAGGGCCTACGAAATTCAGGGGCCTACGAAAAACTTGGGAGAAAAAAATTTGCTGACAAAAATAATTTAGCTTTAAAAACAACAAGTGTATTTTGCACAAAATTATGAAGATACAAATAAAAATATAATATTTTTCGGTAATAAATTATTTTGCAGAATCTTATGGTATAATATATTACTTTTTTGGATTCAACGAAATCTTGTATTATGCTGTCGAATTCCAAACTACGCAAAATGTCGTATTCAATAGACATAAGTGCGAGCGATGCCAAACGATCTTGATTCATTGTTGAACGCAAATAATTTTTTATCAATTTTAATCAGGAGAAAGATTTTTCTCCTTCTGCATTTGATCCAAGAATCGACAAATATATTCTTAATGCAATGTGAACGTTAGGATAAGTACTAACGATCGAACTAATCATAATGGTATTATCGATATCAACTGCAATATCGGCAGTATGTCGGTATTGCAGATGAAGTTCGATAAACAAATTTGTAAATTAAAATCCATATTAATAAAAATGTTAAAAAAATATGCAAGAAAATTTTAGCATATATTTTGAAAAGAGGAAAGGAAGGGAAAGCCCAAAAACGGCTATGCCTAGGGCCCACGAAAGGTATAATCCGGCTCTGTGCCTAGGGCCTACGAAAGGTATAATCCGGCTCTGGTTGCAGTGGTTGTGCTCCATGCAGGGGCTGCGTAGCTGATGATAGGTCTAATGCATTAGAGGTATAGCGTTCGTTTTGTTTTGAGTGCAAGTTCTGAGTTATAGTTTAATATCGGTTTCAGAGCTATATAGGCTCCTTGCGCTTTGCTAAGAATATTATCAATATGGGAGTTCCAATTTAAAGTACTAGTAAGATTTACGCCTGACTAATGCCGATGTTGTTCCCTACACGATATAAACCGGAGGAGGGCGTGACGTATCTCAGGACCGCAGATATAGTCATTTGCATAGGTGTCCAAATACTTATTGGTAGACAGAGTTTTGCATTGATTTTGTAAATAAACACTTTTTCCGTTACACGTTGTTTTTTGCGTTTGTGTCTTAACATGTCTCTTTAAACCCATACATTCCTGGGCAAAATATACATGTTTTAGTCTCTTCCAAGTTTGTCCCATGATTGTAGAATCAACTTGTATATATTCCCTGTATATACTTTATATATAAGTATTTTTGAGTTCAACTATTTTAATAAAGGCACTTTTTTCTTTCCTACAAATTGCTGCCTTTTCGTAACAGTAATTCGAGATGAGTTAAACGCTATAATAGGTAATTGAAACACTTAAGCAAAACTAAAAAGATCTTCTTAATTCTATTATTATCTAAAAACAATTATTTAAAAAAAAAGGATTCATACGGTTTATTTAAATAATGAAAAGTATTTACAAAACAAAGAAGATTGCATTTTATAACGATTGCAATCTAACAATATTTTAAAACTTCCAAATAAGCATATCGAGTCTCAAGTTTTAAATTATTTATTTAAAAAGTGAATGGTAATAAAAAGAGCTGCGAACTTTACACAGCATTATATTATATAATAACCGGTATAGAATAGCTCACCCATTTATGGGTTTACTACTAACAATTTGCAACTCCGCATCCATCTAAATTTGAATTCAACCCAGAAGACAACGGAACTTCTAGATTAAGGATTGGGATAAACTACATTTTGATGAAACTAACCCACATTTACGTTACATGCACCAAAAAAATTTCGAAAATTTGTCAGAGTTAGTCTGAAGGCAAGGCTATTTTAGCCAAGGATTCATCAACCACTGTAAATATTTTACGTCAGCACTGTGGTTGGAGCGAGTCAGAAGAAGAAGTTGTGTTTATTAGCTTGCGGCGACTGAACTTAGCTTAATCGTAACCGCGACAGTTACGATCCGTAACTGTCTCTGTCATTCGCCAGAAGAATCCTAACCACCATTGTAGAATGACGCGCTGTTCTTGTTTCATATTTTCCCTTTTTATACTTAATACTTAAATGTAAAATAAATACTAATTAAAATGTAAATTCAATCTATTCATCTCCTGTACACAACCAACCACCACAGTAGTGACAGCCGGACGTTCAAATATTAAATAAAAGAAAAAAGATTGCCAATGTGCAAGATTGAAAACTATATTGAATTAAACGATTTTAATAGCAATTATATACGCTATGTATGTGTAGTGATAATAATCACTAAATGAATAAAAATTTGATAATAAAAAATAAAGAAACATAAACTTCACAATATTGTCTTCAAATTTAATTTTTTTTTATTTTATTTATTACTAGGTTTTTTTTCTGTAAGAAAAACTTGAATGATATTGTTTTAATAATCTTAATAAGTGAGGAAGGTGAGAACGAAACGCAGTTATTATTTAAATATAAGTTGTAAAAAGGTAAAATCATTCTGTAAACAAGCATTGCTTTCCATAAGTATTCAAAAAAGGTAGTTGAAGAGTGAACTACTTAATGGGTTTCATCAATCAAACTGTCAATACCCAGACTTACCACATAGAGTGTGAAAAATTCTCTTAACAGCAAACAGAAAAAAAGGTAGGCATTCCCTTTGTCTGACCCTCGCCCTTTTAAGGTACATTTCTGGTAAATATGCTTGACGTTTTAAGAGTAAAACTATTTCAAGCAAGCGCCACCAAGAGGGTTAAGGAGATTATGTTTCAAATGGTTGTTGTATTTGTAGTTCATTTACGTCGCACTAGAGCTGCACAATGGGCTATTGGCGACTGTCTGGCAAACATCCCTGAGGATGATCCGAAGACATGCCATCACAATTTAGATCCTCTGCAGAGGGGATGGCACCCCCGCTTCGGTAGCCCAACGACCTGCACGCGAAGTCGAGCACTTCGGTAGCACAGTTTAACGAGGACCAATACCGCACACCCTTGGTCCCTACGCAGACTGATCCAAGTGGTCACCCACCCGAACACTGACCGTAGCCAGTGATGCTTGACTTCGGTGATCTGCTGGGAACCCTGTCTTAACGATCAGTCCACTGCCGGACATGTTTCAAATGGAATAACAAGTTTCGCTTTGGATATCGGAAGTTTCATAAAAACGCCACCGTGGCTTTTCAATTTTTTTTTCTTAATTTATGTCGAAGTGTATACTGTATATTAATTTAATTTCATTATATATATATATATATATATATATATACATAATTACATTTTAATATGCAGTCAAATGACGCTGAAAATACTCACGCAGATAAGGTTGCACTTAAATTACCTCCCTTTTGGCGTACAAATATTAAACTTTGGTTTTTATAAGTTGAAAGTGCATTTACTTTATCTAACATAACACGGGATAAAACTAAATACGCAAGTCTTATTGCACATATCGATGCAGAAACGCTATCTCATATATCAGATTTGTTATTTTCAACCCCTGCGACTAATAAATATGATACTTTAAAAGAACGTCTCATCACCGAATTTTTGGATTCTGAAAATAAACGCATTCGAAAACTACTTTCAGAACTTCAATTAGGTGACCCAAAACCCTCTCTTCTCCTACGACAAATGCGAGAAGTTGCTACCGATTCAGTAACTGAGGATTTTCTTAAAAAAAATATGGCTACAACGTTTACCCCCCCGATGTACAATCTATTTTATCAATTGTAACTCATCAAACGTCGGTTAAATTGACTTTACTAGCTGATAAAATACTTGAAATTTCCCCCATCCAGCAAATTCCATTAAACAAAATGAAACTGAAACCGATCTAAAAAATAATTCATTTGTTGCTCTTCAAAATCAAATTTCAGAGCTCAGCTTACAAGTAGCAAAAATGCCGGCGGCAACAATACCGGCGCCGATCAAATTCTCGTGGCTGTTCAAACTCAAGGACAAGAAATAAATCAGAAGAACGTTCATTTTGTTTTTATCATTTTCGGTCTGGAAAAAAAGCGGTAAAATGTAAACAGCCTTGTTCTTTTAATTCGGGAAACGAATAAGTGCCACGTCATCTGTTTTGCCTGCAGATTCCGTGACTAATAAATTAGGCAACAGATTATTCATATATGATAAAAATAAAAACTCAAATTTTCTTATAGATTCGGGAAGCGCATGCTGCGTTCTGCCTATTTCTAACAGTAAATATAAATATACGCCTAGCAGCAGCATAATGCCGCGAATAATTCACCAATTAAAACTTACGGAACGAAACATATAAAATTATCATTTAATCTCCGTCGTTCATTTGGCTGGGATTTCATTCTCGCCTCGCCAATAATTAGTGCTGATTTTTAAACGCATTATGCATTACTTGTTGATCTGAAGAATAAACGTCTCATTGATTCAAACACTTCTTTAAAGTCGAGCGGCTATTTTGCTAATTCTTCTCAGTGCTCAGTTAAAACTATATCTAATAATATGCCTTTTCAAAATGTATTACAAGAATTCTCGGATATTACTAATCCCTCGCAAGAAAGAAAATCTATTAAACATTCTACCGTTCATCGCATTGAAACAACAGGTTCACCTGTACATTGTAAGCCACGTCACTTACATCCGAAAGTTTTCGAAGCAGTTAAGCGCGAATTTTCAATAATGTGCGAAAAAGATATATGTCGTCCTTCAAAAAGTCCCTGGTCTTCTCCGTTACACGTTGTTATTAAAAATTCGAATTTAAGACCAGTTGGAGATTATCGACTCTTAAATTCAAAAACCGCCCCAGATAGATATGCCATTCCCTATTTGCATGATTTTGCACATGCTCTCTACGGAAAATCAAAATTTTCAAAATTAGATATCGTCCGAGCATACTATCATATCCCAGTTAATGAAGCTGATATTCCTAAAACCGCGATAGCCACCCCTTTCGGCTTATTCGAGTTTCCTTTTCTGAATTTCGGACTTTGTAATGCTGCCCAGGCATTTCAACGTTTTATGGATGAAATATTTCGAGATCTACCTTTCTGCTATTGGTACTTAGATGATATTTTAGTCTTTAGCAATTCAGAACAAGAGCATATTCAGCATCTTACAGAAGTTTTTAAAAGACTCCGAAATTACAGTCTCGCATTAAATATTTCAAAATGCATACTTGGGGTACCTTTCAAAAGCCAAATACGATCAAAGAGTTTAAGCGATTTTTAGGCTTATTAAATTTTTATCGCAGGCAGCTACCTAACGCGGCAGCAATTCAAAAACCCTTATATGATCTGTTAAAAGATAGTCCAGCTCGAAACAAAATCATTGAATGGACCTCAACCGCTACGGAAGCTTTCGATAGCTGTAAAGTGTTACTTCGAAATTCAATGCTTCTTTCCCCCCCCCCCTCGTCCTCGTCTTTCACGTCGATGCTTCTTATTTCGCCGTTGGTGGGGCATTGCACCAACTGATAGGTAACGATTCGCAACCTCTCAGATTTTTTTCAAAAAACTTACTCCTAGGGAAACGCGTTACAGCGCTTATGATAGGGAATTGCTCGCGGTATATTTGTCAATTAAACATTTTAGACATATGCTTGAAGCACGTTTATTCACTATATACACTGATCATAAACCCTTAAGGTATGCCTTCCGACAGAAATGGGACAAATATTCGCCACTTCAACACCGTCACCTTGATTTCACCAGTCAGTTCAGCACCGACATCCGTTTTATTAAAGGCGCAGAAAATATATCTACTGATATGTTATCTGGAGTTGAAACAATTCGTACTCCTACTGCAGTGGACTATGACGAAATAGCCGATTCGCAACTTGATGGTCCTGAACTGAAATTAATTTTGAGTACAAACTCGTCACTAGAACTACAAGAAGATGTAATTCCCGGCTCCTCCAAGAAACTTTTTTGTGACACAAATTCTCAAATTCTTCGCCCATATATTTCACAGTCGCATCTTCGTATCATTTTCAATACTTTTCACAAATTGTCACACCCTGGAACTCAAGCTACATCAAAACTGATCCGTTCCAAATTTGTGTGGCCTTCCATCACAAAGACTGTGTGAAGTGGACTCGAGAGTGTCTTGCCTGTCAGCGATCTAAAATTAACAGACAAGCTGGAAGTCGGGTTAAGTCAATACCCATTCCTTCAAAAAGATTCGATCATGTACGCTTGGATCTCATCGGACCGCTTCCGCAATCTCAAGGATTTCAATATTGTCTCACGTGCAGTGACCGTTATACATGTTGGCCAGAAGTTATCCTGGTAACAGACATGCCAGCAACCACAATAGCATCAGCGTTTTTCACCGGCTGGATTGTCCGTTTTGGCACACCAACCTACATCACGACTGATAGAGGAACAAATTTTGAATCCTCATTGTTCCTCAGCCTGACGAAATTGCTTGGAATTGAACGTTGCCGAACAAAAAGTTTCACCCTCAAAGCAATGGCCTGATAGAAAATTTTCATCGGCCACTCAAAGCCGCTTTGAAGTGCCATGCGACAACAGACTGAACAGATGTTCTACCAGTGGTTCTCCTCGGTTTGCGTTCCACAGTTAAAGAGAGTATCGATGAACTCTCTATGACTCCAACTGAACTAGTCTATGGCGAACATTTACGCTTACCAGGTGATTTCTTCATTCCAACTCCAAATGATGGCTCCAAATGATGGCGGGGGAGTGAGCGGCGACTGAACTTAGCTTAATCGTAGCCGCGAGAGTTACGATCAGTAACTGTCTCTGTCATTCACCAGAAGAATCCTAACCACCATTGTAGAACGACGCGCTGCTCTTGTTTCATATTTTCCCTTTTTATACTTAATACTTAAATGCAAAATAAATACTAATAAAAATATAAATTCAATCTATTCATCTCCTGGACACAACCAACCACCACAAGTTATTGCTGGGATTCGTCACCTTTTTGCAAGCCGACAAGCCACAGAAGCTCTTTAACCTCTTCAGACCCAAAGTACATATTAGTGCCCTTCACCAAATACAGGGCACCAATAACCTGAAAAAGTGAAAAAAAAGTGGTGCCGAATTTTTCTTAAGGAAGCTTAACATTTCATTAGGATAACTTGCAATTTAGTTTTATAAAATTAGTTTGGAAGTTTTCACACCGCGATAAACGAAATGAAAATATTTTTGACAGATATAAATATTTCAAAGTATGCCAACATTTCAAAATTTGGCTACAACTTTAACGGTTTTCAGGCCAAGCTTAGTTAAAATATATCACATCTGAAGAGATTAGCAATATTAACGCATTTTAATATTTTTTAAGGACTGTAGGAATCTTGCAGAATGGAGTCGCAATGGCTCAGGGGATAGAGCGTTCGCCTTCCAATGAGGTGAACCGGGTTCGATCCCGGTGATGGCTGGTCAATATGAATTCCGCATCGGGCTTGCAACGACAACAATTCTGACATGAAATATCTTCAGTGGTAGACGGATCATGGGTTGGAGTCCCCTTGCCGTCAGGCTAACCGAGAGAGGTTCTCGTGGTCTTCCTCTGCAGGAAATGCAAATGCGGGTTTGTTTCACCAAAAGAAGTCCTCAACGAAGGCAAATTTCTCCCAATACTTGATCCAAGAGTTTCCTTGTCTTCTGGATTGGGTTCAAAATTACAAGGCTACGTTGTTGCACATTAGTAGTCGTAAACCAAAAAATTGGATCGGCTGTTCAACGACGGTTATAAAATAAAAATAGAATGTATATAAAGGGGCTCGGCCAAGGAGACCCCCATAAATTTGATTATACCACTACTACATGGTTTGATACACCATTAATACCATTAAGTCTAGCCTACTTTTGTTTTTCACTTGTATGCTAACTGCTTATAAGCATTGAGGTTTTTTTTACAGTTTTGACGCACAAATCTTCTCTAAAGACCTTCTCTGTCACGTTCTTTTTCTATTGGACACTTTTTACATTATTTAAGAACTCTGAGATGTGGACATAAATCAACATCTTTCTTTGTTATGCATTTGAAAAATCGAAGCGGAGAAGTTATCCCCTCTGTAAAGTATCAAAATTGCGATGACATGTTTTCGGATCATCCTCAGGTATGTTTCCAAGACCGTCACCAATAGCACATTGTGAGCCGTCGTGGCTCAGGAGATAGAGATCTCGCCTTCCAATGAGGTGGCCCTGTCTCGAATATCAGCAATGGTTGGTCAATACAAATTCCGCACCCGGCTCGCATCAACCACAGCGCTGATTTAACATATCTTCTGTGGTAGACGGATCATGCGTTAGAGTCCCCTTGCCGTCGCATGTGAGCCAGAAGGCCATAATCTTTGGCCAAAAGTCAAAAATTAACTTTTCAACTGAAATATGTGTAGGCAGTTTTATTGTAGCCCAAATTAAGTATTCATAATCATTCCAAGCATTATAATTTACTTTTTGGACCGACAAGAGTACAATGTAGTGAAAAATATGTTACAATTTTTTTTTTAAATTTAAATTTTAAATTTTTATTTCAGAAATATATATAGGAAATTCACCTTACTGTTATATTTTTATCAGAGTAATTAGTCTGAAATTATAGTACAATTTTTCAATTTGTTCGATTAGTTAATACTCTTGACAAACATAATATTTATATCTTATCATTTAACATTTTACAATGCTCGAATGACTTTCGAAACTTAGTTCCAAAAAGTTCCACGAGGTAATTAGCTAAACTTTTTTGTTGTTGTCTTCCTTGACGTTTCTTCTTTCGAAAAAACCTACCCCATTTTACCAGTATTGCAAAGGTGGACTAAATATACAGAAAAACAAAAATTATGTTTTTTTTCTTCATGTTTTCGCGTTATTTTGTAAGATTACTTCGGAAATATAATTTACTTTTCATTTTTAAGATAAAATGAAAATTTTCATTGCTATATTTAATTATTTAAACGTACTATATAATTTTTTTTATTTTTGCTCGCCATATTTCTGCGGCCATTTAGATATCTTGGGAATTTTTAGCGTATTTCAAAATTTCAACTATAAATTCAATTTACCTGCACAAAGAAACCTCTAAATAAAAAGCCTCAAATTTTGAAGCAAATTTTATCGAAACACTAATTTTGGCATCGAAACTTTGGATGCTGGACCACTGTGCGTCGGGTAAACCGAGGGAGGTTTTCTTCTCCATGTAATGCAAATGCAGTTTAGTTGCATCAAAAATCCTACCCGAGGGCAAAATTTCTTCCAATTCTTGATCGAAGAATTTTCTTGTCTTTTGAACTGGGTTCAAACATTGGTAGTCGTAAACTCAAAATTAGGTGCGCTATTCAACGAAGATTATAAAAATAAAATGTATATAAAATAACGAAGTACTTAGCTAAAATATTTGTGCAGAAAACTGCATTTTATAGATCAAAAGCTATTCAAGATATTATTTTCCTTTTATATGTACTTTTTAGATGTTAATAAAACATTTTATAAATGATTTATATATATAAGAGTAAGCGAAATCTTTTTTGGTATTCTAAAGACACATAAAAAAATTCTCCACTTTTACTAAACAAGAAATGGTTTTATCTGCGTTCCGCAAAACCGATTTCAACTGAGGTGAAGCCAGAGAAAATTGATATTATAATACACCAGACTTTTATTTCCGTTTGTTTTTAATACTTCCTTTAAGAAAACGAAACGGGGAAAACTTTTATGTTCGATTTTCGAGCTATTTAGTGTTGGACTTACATATTCTAGTTAACATATTTCCAGAATTGCTAATTCTTCAGGATTTCCAGGAATGTCATATATATATATATATATATATATGTAATACAAAAAATTGTAAATACTTTTGTATTAATAACAACATTAAAACTCTTTCGTTTTTATAAAATGTCTTTGGTAAAGAATAGGTGTAGAAATTCTATTTTGGGACTTCAAGGATGAAAACATACCATTGAATTATAATTAGATTTATATTTCAAAGGAGGAGTTATTTTAGAACCTTGTCCCTCTTTCACTTCCATATTAGGAAGCATTAAATGATTATCGATGATGCGTAGAGTTACAAAGTATGTACGATTTGAGCCTTTTCGCCTTTTTGTCCATGAGTATATAATGCAGGAGCAATTGTTTTTGCGTGCCTTTTGCTGTACGATGTTGCCAACATAACCTTCGCCACTACTGTCTAGATATTAGTCCACCCCCCTCCAACTGGGAGAGTGGGTGAGACTTCTGTTTACGCCATACTCCAGTAAATTAAGCCTGTTAAAGTCTATCGGCTTATTATTTCTACAAATGTAAATTAAAAGCACTATCAAAATAACGGAGTTGTTTCCCTAATCCTCGGGACGTTTTCTATGTCACCAAAGTCTATATCAGTGTCTTAAATAACTCCTACGTTATTTGTTGATGCTTTGAATTCTCTTATTTTATTAGCGTGAACATGTTTGATGTTGCCGTCGGAAAGTTGCACTAAGTAGCTATACGTAGATTTTCTTTCAATTATAGTTGCAGGACCTTTCCATCTGGCATAAACTTTGTTATCACTATCTGGAATTAAAACAACAACAAGGTCTCCTTCATTAAATTCCTTATGTCGAGTTCTTCGATTTCGATAACTGGCATACGCTGCTTGTTTCCCAGCAGCAGTCAAGCCAGCAAGTTCCGCTGCATTTTCTAACTTTATTTTCAAGTCATTCAGATAATCAGTGACAGATTTTAATTGACCAATTGGGATCAATGTTTCATCGGTCCACGTTGACTTCAATATGGACAATGGTCCGGTCGGACGTCGTCCGTAAGGCATTTGGAAAGGACTGACGCCGGTCGTAGCGTTCGGAACCTCCCGGTAAGTCCACAGCAGGAATGGAATATCCTTGTCCAATCTTTCGAATATTCTCTCATAGTATGGTGAATCATTCCTTTCAAAACAGCGTTAAAGCGTTCCACCAGGCCATTTGAACTTGGATGACCAGGAGTTGAAAATCTGGGTGATGAAGCAAGTCTACTTAAGAACTCCTTCGTCAGAGTAGAGGTGAAATTACTCCTCTGATCGGTAGCAACAAGTTTGGGTATCCCCGTACGTGAAAATATCTGAAGTAATGCATCACATGTTGATTTCGCTGTTAATGTTTTCAGTGGAAAGGCTTCTGGCCATCTAGTACATAGATCCACAGCACATAAGACGTATTTGTGACCTATAAAATTCACATGTATAGCTTGAAATGGTTAATCGGGGCGCATAACTGGCGTAATTGGTACTTCGTCTAACGGTTGCTTTTTGGCTTGTAACTGGCAGGCAACACATGTGCTGCAAAATTCGTCGATGTCCTTCATGCGAGGCCAATAAAAGGGGTATTTCAACCGTTCAGCAGTCTTCTTTTTACGTAGATGTCCTCCCCATAAGCTTGAATGAGCTAGTTCTAAAAGTTGCTTCCTTCGTGATATTGGAACAACTAGTTGATCTACATGTTCACCTAAAATAGTATCTCATCTCGGTGATACAAGTAATTATCAATTACTCGGAATCTATTAATTCCCTTTTTAGCATCTTGCCAACAAGAATTTAAACTGCTGTCCTTTCTCTGTTCATTACGAAATTTTTCAGAGTTCTATATTTTGTTCTGGTTAGCCATATCGTTTACTTCAGCTTCTGCAGTCATGCTTGCACAACATTTTATAGTTTCTTCAACTGTATCTTTAACCATATTCTGGATTTCCCAATTATCATTTTGAATATCGTATGACATGCTTAGATCGATATCATCATCTATCGTTTTGCTGCACGACAATTCACCATTTAGCGTATTACATTCCAATTTTTTATTTTTGGTTGCGCCTTCTATTAAATTTAGTCTCAATATTACAATTTAATTCATTTAGAGCACTTACGGATAATAATAAATCGCTTGACAAATTAGGTACCATTGCACAAGTAATGTAAATTGGTCCTTCAAATTTAAATCTTCTTCACATTTAGTTACTGGCAAGTTTATTAATGACGCTTTTAAAGTTTGTCCGAAAGTACATGTTAATACTACACTTCCAGGCGGTGTCTTGTATTTTTACGGAACCAAACAGCTCTTGATAACGAATATTTGTGAACCTGTATCAGCTACAGCAGGGGTCGCCAAACTTTTTTGATCATCGACCCCTACATAATTTTTCGAAATCTCCATCGACCCCCACAAAAGTATTTTTCTGTTAATTAAAGTAACACTCTATTAGATACTGTGTTTGTACATTTATTTTATGATTTTAAACATTTATTAAAGTAATAGTACATTGTGTAACAATAGTTTTATGAAAAATATATTAATATTGAAATTTAAATAACCTATTATTAAATAATAAGTAATTATGCATAAGTAGATATAATAAGTAAAGTAACTAAAGATTTACTGCTTCTTGATCAATGAGACGGGTGTGCCTGGTGTTTTTTTTTGCAAGGTTCGCTATATTGGGTTCAAAATTGGTCAATTTTAATTTTCGTCAAAATTGGTCAATTTTGTAATTTTCGTAAAAAAATACAAAGTGCGCTATAGTTTTGTCGCGGGCTGTACTAATCCATATTATTAATGCTTACCTTCTTTTTTGGGCATTGATAATTAAAATTTATATCTAAACCAAACGAATGGTTTTATCGAAACAATAATCATCCAAAACTATAAAAGTTTTAATAATGACACTGCAAATATTCAACACAGTTTGCAAAGATATCTGAAACTGCGTATGATATTTGCATTTGTAACGTCAATGCTCGTCACACGTGACATTTGGACAAACGCACTTATGCATATGACTTATTAACTGCGCTGTGTTCGTACCACTACGCGGTGGTACGTAAATACTTGTTTCACTCCAATAAATATACGTTTATTAATTTATGTTTTATAAAGAAACTGATATTGAGTCAATTATAAAAAAAATTCACAAATTTTACATTCTTAATTAGGTGTTTCGAATTCTACAATAATTACACAAATTGTAATAATAAAAAGGATTTTATTTCATTGTGGTTCAGTGGTTAAATCCAAACTGAAACTTAAGAAGAGAAGAAAAAATAATAAGAAAATTGTTTGCGCTCAGCGCCATCTGTTATCATAAATCCTCAACACTCCCCACTTGAACTCCTCCGAGTTCACTTAAATTTTAAACATAAAAATTAGACAAAAATAACATAAACATATTAAAAAAATAACATTTAAATGCAAATAAATTTGAAATGAGATGCAAATATTCACTTGAAAGAAAATAAAAAAAAAACATAATCTAATAAGAAAATTAAAATAAAAACATTATCATTGTTCATTTCAGTCATTGAGTTCTAAAGGATAAATAAGTTGTACTGGGCGTTTATATTCGCCGTTGGATTTGCGAATAAGGCAAGATCTTACACGTCCATCACGCCCTTGAAATACTTTTGTTATAATACCTATGTCCCATAATAGTTTTGATTTTGTGGTGCCCTCCATCATAACCACATCTCCCACTTTCAAACATTTTGTTTGGTTAGGAAAAGTGAAGTTGTGTGCAGATCTCAAATTAAACAAATAGCTCTCCTTCCAGCGCTTCCATAAATTAGCCAATAATGTAGCTTGGTATTCTTTTCTTTTTATAAGAATCTTTCTGGTGGATTCTCTATGGATGGTTTCTATGAAATGAGCTGGATACTCTGCCTTTTCTTTACCAGGGGTTAAAAATTTTGATGGGGTAAGAATTTCCGGTTCACCAATTTCGTTAGTGACGTAGGACAAGGGTCGAAGATTAACGATGGTTTCGATTTCAGTCAATATAGTGGTCATCTCTTCAAAATTTAAGAGAGCTTTTCGAAGTATTTTCTTTAAAGGCTCTTTGACACTTTTTACCAATCTTTCATAAAATCCTCCCCACCAAGGGGCAAGTTGGACGATGAATTTCCAGGATATTCTTTTAGCAGCAAGAAAGTTTTTGAACTCGGAATTTTCCAAAATATCAAATAATCTTTGAAGCTCTTTATCGGTACATTTAAAAGTCTTGGCGTTGTCGGAGTAGATTGTATGACAACCACCTCTTCTACAGAGAAATCTTCTGAATGCCAGCAGAAAAGTCGAAGTAGACATGTCTGTGACTAATTCAAGATGTATTGCTCTCGTGACTGCACATGTGAACAAGGCTATATATGATTTCTTTATTCCATTTTCACCCTTGATGTAGATTGGTCCGGCAAAATCAATTCCGCATACGGTAAAAGCAGGAGTTTCACTAATTCGATCTTTTGGAAGCTGTCCAGTCATTTGGGTAGAAGGCTTGGCTGTGTATCTGCGACAAATCAAACACTTCGAGACAACCTTTTTTACTAATTGTCTTCCTTTAGGCACCCAAAATCTTCTCCGAATTTGAACTAGAGTCCTCTCTACTCCAGAATGAAATACATTTTCGTGTTCTCGCTTGACAAGCAACTCTGCAAATTTAGACTGTCTTGGTATGATTATAGGCTTTTTCTCATCAAAAGAATAATCTCCTTCGTCCAATCTTCCTGTGATTCTCAGGATACCTTTTTCATCAAGATAAGGAGCTAAATTGAAAATAGTAGAAGAAGCTGGAATAGGCAAACTAGATTGGAGAGCTCGTATCTCACTTTCAAAGAATTTTGCTTGAGTAAGCTTTACTAGTATATCTTCAGAATTTCGGAGCTCTTCTGCAGTCAAAGTGTCCATATTCGGCTTAACTTTCTTTAAACAGTTCAAATATCGCTCTACCCACGCTACGATTCTAACAACTTTTTCGAGGCTGCTAAAGTTAGCGATATTTATCAACTCAAGTTCTTCACCATCTACACATTTCATAACGGTGATTTCATCTTTACGATACTCAATTTGTTCATCATTTTCTTTGAAGAGTTTCAATTCTGGCCACATTTCGGTCGGAAGCGACAACCAAGGTGGCCCCTTCCACCAAATGTCGGAATTTTTCAATATACTCATGGAAGCACCTCTACTAATAAGATCGGCAGGATTGTCAATTCCGGGGCAGTGGAACCAGTCCTTAGGTTGAGTAATCTCTTGAATTTCTTCCAATCGGTTACGCACAAATTGTTTAAAACGAATGGCGGGAGTTTTTATCCAACAACACACAATAGAGGAATCGCACCAAAAGAAACTGTCACACGGAATTTTTATGGCTCTAGTAATAGTTCGAAATAATCTAGCAGAGAGGAGGGCACCTAGTAGCTCAAGTCGTGGTAATGTAATCATTTTGAGGGGCGCAATTCTACTTTTAGCTGAAACAAAACATGTAGAAATATGCCCATCACTAGTTTCTGATCTGATATATGCTACTGTACCATAACCCTTTAAGCTGGCGTCAGAGAAGATATGTAATTGTGAACTTATAATTTCTTTGTTACCTGCTTCAAAAAAATAATAACGCGGTATTTTCAAATCATTAAGTTCACCGAATTGTTTACATATATCGCGCCACTGATTTTCCATATCTGAGGGTAGCTCTTGATCCCACTCCAATCCGCTTTTCCAAATGCTTTGAACTAGAGATTTTAGAAGCATTGTAAAGGGTCCCAAAAATCCTACTGGATCAAAAATACGCCCAATGATTTTCAAAATAAATCGTTTCGTTATTTGTCCTGTGTCTATCATTTTTAACAGATATTTGGACTCAAAGTAAAATACATCTCTTTCAGGATCCCAACAAACTCCCAAAACTTTAAATGGAAAACCTGATTGACCTAACGATTCCTTTTCATTCTGAACATCTATACCTGCATTCTTCCATAATTCGCGTAATTTTTTATCATTTGTTTGAAACTTTCTCAATACCATGCCCGCATCCCGAAATATTTCAACACAATCAGAACTTATTTGAAATGCTGTATCTGTACTGTCACTTCCCCCTATGACGTCGTCGACATATACCCTTTTATTTAGTAATTCATACGCAAGAGGCTTTGATTTTGCAAACTTTTTAATATGATCTTTAATAGTAGCCGCTAAGAGAAAAGGGCTACAGTTGATACCAAATAGTACGCGGCAAAATCTATAAATTACTGTAGACGAATCATTATCGGGGTCATCTGACCAAAGAAATCTTGTGACATCTCGATCTTCTACATTAATCCCTATTTGTAAGAAAGCTTGCTGAACGTCCCCTATAAAAGCAATCTTGTTTTCCCGAAACGCTAGCATAAGTTCATATATATCTGGGTATAAATTTGGCCCAATATACAAACAATCGTTAAGAGACAATTCATTTTTCTTATGCGCGGAACCGTCAAATACAATCCTTAATTTGCTAGTTAGTTTATCGTTTCTTATAACCGCCCTATGAGGTAAATAACATTGTTTATAATTTTGGGGATCAGTGTTTTTAACTTTCTCAATTATCCCTTCATTTTCGTAAGTTTTTATAACTTTTTTATATTCTTCAAATAAGGATTTATCATTTTTAAATCTTCTCTTTAATTTGTCAAACCTCTCTGAAGCCAGCTCAAAGTTATCATTTAACAAATGTTTTGTATTTGGTCTCCAGAGAAGTCGTACACTATACCTATTATTTTCAAAATGTAAATCAGAATTAAAATCTTTTAACAATTCACTTTTATTATCAACATTTTCTTCGTTCATAGTATTTATTCCTAATCCTTCAAGGTTCCAAAACAAAGAATAATCAACATCCGATATTATAGTATTGTTTACAATCCTACTTAATTGGCAATTATTCATGAATCTCCCTTGAACCACAAAACCAAATAAACTATCGGTTGCAACGAGCCCTTTTCCCAGCCTCAAAGACGTATCAAAGATTACGTCATGTAGGAAATCGGCGCCGATCAAAATGTCTATATCAGCTATTTCTCCGGTATCCGAAAGAAAAATATTATTTTTCCTTGCTAATTGTTTAATTCTCTCATGGGGTGCGGCTATTTTCCCACACGTTATTTTTTCTACTACAAATGCTTCAATGCACACATTTAATTTTTTATCGTTTTTGTTCTGAAGATTCACTTTCACTAAATCATAAGAACACCCCTTGGAAATTTTTTCTCCAAAACCGAAAACATGCAACCGTTCAGTTTTAATGGTCCTGAGGTTCAACTCATTACAAATATCCCGTTTCAAAAAACTGCGATGGCTACCAGAGTCAAATAAAATTCTAACCAACTTCTTTACATTACCACAAATCAAATACGCTAAAGAAGTCTGTAAATAGATCATTTCATTTTGTTTTCGTTTCGAAACACATGAAGCGGTAACGGATGCCAAAGTATCGTTTTTCTCTTTCGACTCATTATTTATTGCTGATTTATCACAAATTAATTCGCTATGCGGTTTCTTACATAATGTGCAAATACATTTATTCCAACATTTTTTGGATGTGTGATATTTCTTTAAGCACCGGAAACAGCGAAATTGATCTTTCAGCGTTTGTTTTTTTTCTTCGATGGTCAGAGAACAATCTTTCGATTCGTGATTTTTGGAATTACAAAACAAACAAAATATGTTGTTAGATGCCGAAACTAATGCTGAGGAAGATGAGAACTTTCGATTATAATTATGTTTACTATGGCTCTCCGACCGTTGCTGTGTTTCAAAATGAACACTTTGTTTTTTAGAACTATTAGACAACACATGTGAGGCTTCTCTACATTCTACCTCTTTTCTAATAAATGAAATTAATTCATCAATGTCAAAATCTACACTTGATTTTCTATTTTTATTATAATCTAAATTTAAATCCTCTGGTAGCTTTTGCAAAATAACAGGACAGAGTAAATTACCATAACTACCTTTTGTTACATTCATTGATTGCAAACTGCGAATGTGGATTTCACATTCGTCATAGAACTTACGTAGAGCTTTAATATCATATGAATTTCTTACAGAATTAATTGATAAAAGTTTATTCATATGACTACTAATAATTAAATCTTGCCTACCAAATCTTTCGGTAAGCAACTTAATAGAAGAATCATAATTACTTTCAGTTAATGAGAATCCAGAAATTGCACTCAAAGCAACTCCCCCTAAATACATCTTAAGATAATTAAATTTATCAATTTTTTTAAGACTCTCATTACTATGTATAGCTATGTTATAGCTATTCCAAAAACTGTGCCACTCACAAGCATCACCAAAAAATTTGTTTATCTCCAATTTAGGTAATTTAACGTTAGCAACGTGCGAGATATTTCTATAAGTTATATTTTCTTGTAAATTATTGTTACCACTATTAAGCGTTACTTCCTGTCTTGTAGTCTGGCATTTCAGTAAATATCTTTCAATTTTGCCTTTATAAGCCACTACTCGATCTTGATACTCTTGACTTTGTATGATTTCACTCTCTAATTCCTCGCTCTTATCAAAATAATTTTCAATTTTTAAATCAAGAGCCTTTAAAGTTTCGTTTTTTTCATTTAACTGATTTAGATAATCATACAAATCAGGATAATCAGGAAGTGTTTCTAATAACGATTTATCAATTTTATTTATTAATTTTGTAATCAGCTGTCTGATTACTGCTCTTTTGGACTTTAATTTTTCAAAATCATCCATTATAAACAGCTCGCACGTTACTATAATAAATACAATACAATTAATGCAATAAAATATCAAAATAAATTACCAACTTAAGGGAGACCAAAACAAAACAAATGTTAACTTACATTTCATGCAGGTGACCTATTCCCGGCCGATGCACCATGTTTCGAATTCTACAATAATTACACAAATTGTAATAATAAAAAGGATTTTATTTCATTGTGGTTCAGTGGTTAAATCCAAACTGAAACTTAAGAAGAGAAGAAAAAATAATAAGAAAATTGTTTGCGCTCAGCGCCATCTGTTATCATAAATCCTCAACATTAGGTATGTGTGATTTGCGTATTGAGAACTGTTTTTTTTTTCCGACCCACAATCGACCCTTCCGATTCGGATCGACCCCCATTCGCCCCCCTGTCTCAGATCGACCCCCGCATTTGTTAAATAGACCCATGGGGGTCTATATAGACCAGCGGTTCTTAACCTATGGGTCGCGACCCAAAATTGGGTCGCGAAGCATATTTCTTGGGTCGCGCTGAGTCGAACCAAAAAAGTTTGTAATAAACCAAATAATAAGTAATACCAACACCTCCTAGAAGAAGTCATTGTGGCTTACTCAGCCTAATTTTGACTTTTTTTTTGGGTCGCGACATGAACATATTTCTCAAATTTGGGTCGCGGCTTAAAAAGGTTAAGAACCACTGATATAGACCACTTTGGCGATCTCTGAGCTACAGCGTTCAAGATGTTGGAGTCTATTTTTAATTTTATTATAGGCAGTGCGTCAACATAATTATTTCCTTTATAGTTTTCTTGACCATTCAGAAATTTGACACGAGCGGTTAAAATGTCGTTCGGGGCATCATTTTCTTTCTTTTGTTTAAAATTAACATGTAAGAGTGTTCCATGAAAGGGAGAGTTGCAAATGTTACAGCATAGATTACAATTCCTACGACAATTTAATTCATAACAAACGAAACATCTGTTGAGTTCTTTTAATTTTTGAGTTCTTTTAATTTAACTGCAGACGATATTTTGTTTATATTTTTCATATTCCACTGCGGTTTGGCCTTGATCGGCGTGTTATATTTATTTCCGTCAGAATTCGTATTCTTTTTCCAAAAAGGCGTTTTTTCTTTTCTATTTTCGATTTCGGCCTGAGAAATGTTCGCTCTTTTGAAACTTTCTTTAATACTTTCGTAATCATCTAGTTTTTCAGCTAGTTCGTATGGCGTCGTAAACTTCAGTCAACCTTCTAAATAGTGATCTCTTGTTTCAGCAGGCACTCTAAATTTCAGTTGTTCCGTCACAATTAAATCTTTGAGTTGTTGGAATGTCTCTATTTTCAATTCTTTGATCCATTCGGTTAAATAACTAATGAGTTCTTGAGCATAATTTCTCCAAGATTTATCATTTGACTTGTGATGTCTGTAAAAGCACTGTTTAAGCCAGGGATGGGCAAACTTTTTTGGTCGTGGGCCAAAAAACTAGAAAAAAAGTTTGGTGGGTCTAGTAAAAACTTCTAAAAAAAATTCTAACTTCTGAAATAAAATGAAGTCAATTCATCATTGAACGCATGGGGCTCTACATCAACTTTGCGTTTCTCAGTTGCCATTTTGGGGTTAAAAAATTTTGCAAATAACTCAAAAAAGCAGTAGCCATTTTATACATTGAATAATTTCACCATTATTTACAATGACGTCGTATGTGTGCAATATTTCTATACGCTGTTAATAATGTTAGAACTCGCTCCGGCAGAAAAATCCGCTCTTTGGAACTTAAAAATGAGTAGTCTGCCTCATGTGAAGTACAATTCACCTATATTAGATTCCATATGTCAGCTCCTCGAGAAAGACAAACACTTGTTGGAGCTAATCTACGGCTATTCTGTATAGAACTTCTGCTTTCAACATTTCACCAATTGAAGCTGTCTGTGCTAACTATTTCCATCAATTTATGTTTTGTAGACCAAAAATAGAGAAAGTAAAAAGGTCATCAGTACTTTGTTAAAATAGAAAGAACAAAAATAGATTTAATCAAAGTAGACAAGAAAATGGATGTATAATGTATATTGTTTATATTCGCCACGATCGGCAAGTTAAAATTCTGTCCGTGGGCCGGATAAACTTTTCCGGCGGGCCACAGCTGGCCCGCGGGCCGTAGTTTGCCCATCCCTGGTTTAAGCTTTTCACTATTTAACTTATATCGTTTTAGGATAAGACTTTTAACAAATTCATAATTATTAGCATCCTTAGCTTCTTCTCTTGCTAGCATGTTTGACAGTTCTGCCGGTAAAAAAGCTTATAAGGTATGCTACCCAATCCTTTTTAGGTACCTGAGCCATCTCTGCTCTTCCTTCAAAATTTATTAAATATAATCCCATTTCGTCATTTTTGTCATCAAATTTAGGCGTTATTTGAGTTAGTTGAATTTTATGACTTACTTCAACTCTGGTTTCCGTTTCGTTTTCATGATTGAGATTTTCTTTAGACATTTCTTATTTTTTAATTTCTAATTCGCACTGATGAGCTTCACGAATCATTCTTTCTTTTCTTTCCTCTTCTCTTATTTTTTCTTCTCGTCTAATTTTTTCTTCTCTCTCTTGCTCTTCTCGTCGAATTCGTTCTTGTTCTATCTTGATTTTATCTTCCAGAATTCTATCCACTATAATCTTAACTTCATCTTCTTTATACGTTGTACTACTTTGAATTGCGTTTTTGATTTCCACAACTTTCATAGATAAGTCCGCATCTACACCAATTTCTTCGCATAGTTCTATCAATTCAGCTTTCCGGGCTTTTGCAAGAAATGCCATGATACCCCACTTCTGACACCAAACTGTAGGGTTCTTTTGATTCGAATAGGAAGAAATGATGGGGATTAATAGATAAAAATATTTATTAAGAAGAAATCAAGTTAAATGCGTACAATACAATTAAATCATCTTAAACATAACTAGAGCGTTTACTTATGTCTGCTCATATCCGTATCCCCCGTCAATTTGACTGAGATTCGGACAATGCGCAGGCGAGAGGGAACTGAGCATCCTGGAGGATGATCCGAAGACATGCCATCACAATTTTGATCCTCTGCGGAGGGGATGGCACTGTTCTACTGTAAAGTGCTCGACTTCACGTGCAGGTCGCCGGGCTACCGAAGCGGGGGTGCCACCCCTTCTGCAGAGGGTCAAACTTGTGATGGCATGTCTTCGGATCATCCTCAGGGGCGTTTTCCAGACCGTCGCCAATAGCCCATCGTGCAGCTCTAGTGCGACGTAAATTAACTACAACAATAACAACTTTTAAAAAGTCCCCTTATGAGCTACATCCAGAGTTCAATAGCACGCTCCCATTTCTTTAACCTTTCTTCAGGCAGTGGTTAGTATACTTACTACCTATTTTAAAAGTCATGATAAACTATTTGAGCACTTATAAATTAAGCTTTCATTTGTTAATAACTTTTACTGTGATATGCCAGTTTTAAAAATGAATAAAAAGTTGATATGTATATAATTATGACCATCGTTGAACGGCAGATCCAAGTTCAGGTTTACGACTAACGTTAAACTCCACAGCCTTGCAATTTTGAACCCAATGCAGAAGGCAAGGGAACTCCTGGATCAAGTATTAGGAGAACTTTTTAGTGGAACTGTAATGTCGTGCTGTCCAAATTCCAATAATTCTAGCAAAATATGAAATACTATTTTATTACATTCGTATGACTATAACTATGACTATTTACATATGAAAAAGAAATAATTTTAACTTAATACCTAGGAGTTCCAGACTCCTACAAAATAAAAGTCTTGCCTTCTCCTAGGCTAAACACACACTTCTTGCGATAAAAGAAAACTACCTCAATACTTACATAATTGTGCATTACGAACCATGACGTGTTGGTGGCATGACACCTCCTCCCCGACACCTAGTAATGAGAAATCTGACCCAAACAATAGGATATTACGTACAAAAATATATTTAACAGTTCATTGCAAATAAAACAGGTGAACAGATGACTTATTACAATTACTAACACGTAGAATATCCCTAAAGAATACAGATGAAAATAGTAGCAGGATGACAGATGTATAGTTTCCTGGTTATAACACATGATATATACGATTACAACACACAAATAAAATTTTTTATAAAACTTGTATAGATATATAACTACAGATGAAAAGAATCTTTGATACCAATATACTGCAATATAAATTAAATTTCAATAATACTCGTTTCAATAACTACAAACGAAAAGAAGTCTTGTTATAAACGGGTTATCATTTATGTTTGTTTTTTATAAGCACAGAAAAACATTGAATCATTTACTAGTCTTGATTGATCCTCAGCCTCTTTTAATTGAGCATCTCGCAGTGTGAAATATGCATATTGTACCTTTGAAGAGCCCACCGTTGCAACTTAGCAGATTGGGATGCTAATTGCTGCAAAAATATTAGAGGATTATGATTAGTTATAAATTCAATATTCGCATCAAACGCGAAATTTTCAAACTTTGTAATCGACAACATACTACAGCATACTCTTCACGTTCAATTGCAATCCAGTTTTGCTGCACTTAGTTCAGATTTTGGTTAGCAAAACTGATATGGCAAAGCTGACTGTTATCTCTTCGGGATAAACAAGTACCAACACCATAGGAACTTGCATTGCACTGTATAACATACGGTTTTTTAGGGATCGGAATATAGAGCGAGGGAGATTCACTCAACTTTTTCTTTAGTTTTTGGAATGATATTCGCTCCGGGCTCTTTAATTGACAATTTTCCCCTGTTTTATAATAATTTCCAACATCTTTTGAAACATTGAGCCAATAAAAAGATAATTTTATGAGCTCCCTAGTTTTTCCCATTCCTAAATGATTTTCATTATGAGCTAATAGAAGAACTTTATTCCTATAAATTTCAGGTAATACTAATTGATATATTGGTATCGCCACAAATTTTATCTTTATGAAACAATAAATCATTCCGCGAAAAGAAACTATTCTTTTTTATTCTAGCGTCTTTAAAAGAATTTTTTAATGTTAAACAATTTTTCTGCCTTTCTCGAAATTTATTCGCTTCCGAATATTCATCGCTATTACAGCATAATTTATTAGTATCCGATATTAAATAAACACCGCAGCCTGTTTCACTTTCTTCCGATTGAGAAAATGAATCATCTGCTCTTGATGAATTTTTATCCACGCTACTGACGAGTTGCTTTCTGAAATTGCCTTATCGATTTTGGCTGAATCATCCATCAGTTTGATAAATCAAAGAGCTATAAGCATCCGGAGTAATTAAACAAGGGATGTTTAAATTATCTGTTAAAGCAAACAAAATATTTGAACTATAAAATAGACAATCTCCAGGGTTTTTATAATAAACTGGCAATATTGCTAATTTCGTGTAGACTTGCAGATTGTAAAATTATTTTTTTTTAGCTTCGATTTCTAAATACGAAAGTAGGGACATATTCAAAATAGAAATCTCAGCTCCGCTATAAATGATCGCGTCTATTTGTCTACTTGCAACAGAAATAGAAACTTTTTGTATCTGGTACAAATTAATTTCATTTAAAGTTTTAAACTCTGCAAATGCGCAAAATTTACATTCGGTGATCTGCTGAGATCGTTAAGATACGGTTCTCAGCAGATCACCGAAGTCAAGCATCACTGGCTGCGGTCAGTGTGCGAGTGGCTAACCACTTGGATCAGTCTGCGTAGGTACCGAGGGTGTGCGGTATTGGTCCTCGCTAAACTGTGCTACCGTAAAGTGCTCGACTTCGCGTGCAGGTCGTTGGGCTACCGAAGCGGGGGTGCCATTCCCTCTGCAGAGGATCAAAATTGTGATGGCATGTCCTCGGTTCATTTTCAGGGATGTTTCCCAGACCGTCGCCAATAGCCCATTGTGCAGCTCTAGTGCGATTTAAATGAACTACAACTTACCCATGTGTGAGTTACTAGAATAGATAAAACATTCGCTCGTTGGGATAAAATATTTTTTTCTCTATTACGTGGGGTCTTTCTCAAAGGTGGTGGAACGTACTTAGTGTTTTTATTCGAATTGCGGTTGTTGATCAAATTACCATACAATTCAGAAAAATTTCTACTTTTAGAGGTAAACCAATTATAGCACAATTCAGTGTTCTGCCTTGGTTTAAGCCAAGTATCTAATTGTTTTATTCTAACATAACGTCGTGCTTCGTTGTCTATTGCACTTAATAATCTATTGCTAACTATTAATTCATCAGCATCTAAAATCCTTCGCATTTCTAAGTTCGCAATAAAAATCCCTCTGAGTCTACTAGCAGATTGCATATGTTTCTCATTTTTTGATCTTTTGGCGCTTTTCTAAGGAAGGTTCAAATTCTTTTAAAATTAAAACATTAACTTTATGATAATCTTTTATTCCTTTAGCATTTGCATAAACTACCAAATATGCCGCTCGTTTACCTAACAGATTAATATTTTGACTTTTGATTTCGTCCAGCACATTTTTTATTAAAAATTCTTTTTCAAGAGAAGTAAAAAATAAATTCCAATATTTGGATTTTACTATGAAAATAACAGTTTAAAGTTTTAACGCTTTTGATTAATATTTCTAAATTACAATTTTCAAGTAAAAACATTTCCTATGTTTAAGTTAGAACTATTAATCTCTACCTGAATTCTAGCTAATTCTAGTTGTGCTTTAAGCCTAGTTTCTACAAGTTCTAACGCTACTTCTGTTGTTTTGTTTTGATTCTTTTGTGCACTTAATAGTTCTCCTCCTTTATTCTCTCGTTCAATAAGTTCGGAAACTGTAGTAACTAAAGATTTTTTGAGTCTTTTTTAAATTGATCACTTTTTTCTATCAAAACATTTTTTTACTTCTGAACATAATTCTTCGGCAGCTAGTACCAAATCTTTTTTCATTCCCTTTATGTTAAACATAATTGTTCTGTTTGTTTCGTTTCTCAATACAATTTTAATTTCTTTAAATCACAGCTATTTAGCTCTCTTCAAGAATTTAATACTTCTCATAATTCAACACTTAAAATATTCTTCATACTTTATAGACAAAATATAACAAATGTCACACCTTGATTTATGCTCTGGCTCGCTCGAGAGAGCCTGCTGCGACCAATAATTTCAGCAAAATATGAAATACTACTTTATTTTATTTTCATGACTATAACTATGACTATGAATATTCATATATAAAGAAGAAATAATTTTGACTTAACACTTCGGAGTCCCAGACTCCTACAGATTGAACGCCTTGCTTTCTCCAAGGCTAAACACACACTTCTTGCGGTAAAAGAAAACTACCTCTATACTTACATGTTTGTTCATTATGTCACCATGACGTGTTGGTGGCATGACAGGAAAAACTAATCCGCATTTGCGTTACATGGAGATTATAACCACGAAAACCTCCCACGGTTAGCCTGATGGCAATATATATATAAGTTAAAATATAATGAATATATATATATATATATATATATATATATATATATATATATATATATATATATATATATATATATATATATATATATATGCTTTTAAAGCCTAAACATTGTAAGTTCGTAGTGTGGCCGGTGCTTCTTGAAAAAGATACAGGAAAATACGGGAATCATAATATAATTTTATTAAAGTAAGGGCCAGAGCCCCAGAATGACAACCTTACATGCTGGTGGATAGGTAGAGAATAGCACATTTGACCTTGGAAAGAGGGTTTTTATATCTTTCTGGACAATATATTTAAATGTTAATAGGTCTCAGTAGCGTGGGACTGATCAATTTCCCAAGCTACTAAAGCCACATCATCACATTTTTTGAGATAATTAGATCAATATTATTACTTTCTTGTGAGAAAGGTTTTTAAACGTTTGCGCGTTAGATAAATGCTCTATTTATTGGATTATATTTAATAAATAATTGTTTTAACATTATATATATATATACACCCTTGTGCAAATTAATTGAAACAAACTTTTTTTTTCGTGTTTCTTAAAGAAGATGTTTTCGGGTATATTACTATTCTGAGCAGTACATTACTATTCTGGGTAAAAAAGTTGTTCCAGAGTTGAAGAAACGATACCCTGATGGAACAGGGATTTTTCAACAGGATTTAGCTCCTTGCCATACGTCCAAAATTGTCAAGAAATTCATGTCTGAGAATCAAATTGAGACATTGGAATGGCCAGGGAACTCTCCAGATATCAACCCAATTGAGAATCTCTGGGCCATATGCAAGAATCGCCTATTAAATATGGACTGTACAACTATGGAGAAGCTAATCACGGCGTTAATTCATGTGTGGTATAAGGACACAAATATTATAAAAGACTGTAAAAAATTAGTGGAATCCATGCCGAATCGTTAATAAAGTCCAAATGTTAATAAAGTGTCCAAATGTCCATGTCCAAATGTTAATAAAGTGTCGTGGAGATTATATTATGTACTAAAAATTTTTGAGTTTGTATAAATTTAAATAAAATAGCATTTTCTCTTAGTTTTCTGAATTTATTGAGTTTGTTTCAATTAATTTGCACAAGGGTGTATATATATATACACACACACACACACACACACACATATATATATATATATATATATATATATATATATATATATATATATATATATATATATATATATATATATATTAATAAGTCGGAAAGCAAAAAAATGAAAATATATAATCTCTTCATCAGCTTACACGATTATATTCGCAAAAAGGAGTGCTTTCTAGTATTGTATTAATATAGCCAAAGCAAAATATATCATTACAATAGTGTGCGGAGCACTCAAAAAATGTAATTAAAATTTTCTTTTAATAATTTTTATCTTTATTGTGCTCTCTCTCTCTCTCTCTCTCTCCCTCTCTCTCTCTCTCTCTCTCTCTATATATATATATATATATATATATATATATATAACTGTTGTTGAATATCCGATCCAATTATGAGGTTACTACTACCTTTCAACTCTGTAACCTTCTAATTTTGAACCTAATCTAAAACACATGAGAACTCCTGGATCTACTATTGAAAGAAATTTTGCCTTCGTGAAAGACTTTTTGATGGAACTCAGAGCATTTGCGTAGCATGGAGAGGATAACCACGGAAACCGTCCACGGTTAGCCTGACGACAATAGGACTCTTACCCATGATCCGTCTACCACCGAGGACATTTTTACGCCAGCACTGTGGTCGGTGCGAGCCGGGTGCGGGATTCGTATCGACCAGTCATCGTTGGGATTCGATCCCGGTTCGTTGGAAGGCAAGCACTCTATCCCCTGAGCTACCACGGCTGTATAACATATATAAATCCTCTTGCAGACTGTCGCATCAATAAAATTTGTTTCATAAATTAAATATGAAAAAATAAAATTACTAAATAGTTAAATACTTTTTATTAATACAATATTTGCACGAATGTGAAAATTACACAATCGATTTTATTTAAAATTTATCTCTGACATTTTATTCCGAATCATCTTTAAAAGAATGCAAACTGGAATCACTGCGCAAAAAAGGCTTAAAATGTTGGCTAATTACAAACAATTCTAAAATTTTAGTCTTTAATTGTTCACTACTCTGTCAAATATTTCGCAAAAAGGTTAGTAGTTGGTTTTCACAAAAGTCAGTTATAAATGGAATGGTTTTGCTATCAGCTTTTCCCCGTTTCTTTCTTAATTTCCACCCTCCACCCCCAATAGTGGAGCAACTAAACCATCTCTGAATGTTCATTTTCTATAACGCGCAACATTTTAAACTTTGTTCCAAAATAAAGAATTTACGGATGATTTTCTTTATTCTTTCTAAATGAGCGTTTATCTTTTATTCAGTGTGAAACGATTCCAGAGATTTTTTTGTGTGTGCATAAAATGAAAAAGGTGAAAAGGTGCGCAAAAGTTTGTCGAGTGGCGCTGTCGGCGTTTTCGTTCCTTTGTTGAAATGATTGTAAAAGAAGAGTTCGCAAAGACCATGTGGCCCACGTTCTTCTTACTTCTTCAAGGTAAGTACAAGTATTCGTAACATGGAGAAGTATTCGTTTTTAAGTATTCGTTTCTTATATCTAAGTATTCGTTTTTTATAACTTTTTTGGCATTGCGTTTCAGAATATATTTTTAAATTAATTAATTTCCTTGAGATGGAGTAAAAAATGAGTACGCATCTCAACATACCCAGATGCTTATTTTTCTTTAATTTCTTTAGTAATTTTTTTATGCATTGTGTTTCGTAATTCCCGTTCATAATATAGATTTTAGAATCCTTACGTAAAATTAAGCAAAAAAAGCGGTACTTGGAATTATTAAGCGAATAAAAATAAAAAAAGTTTTCAAACTCTGACGAAATATTTCTAAAAGCGGCATTAAAATTATCAAAATGAGATTTTTTGCGGAAGAAACAACGAGAACTTAAAAGGATATTATTATAGTCTTCTAAAAGTTTCATCCGGCAACCAAACTGGTTTTAACATTTTTAAACGCGTCTTCTTCTATAGTGATTCATCATATTTCAATCAGCAAACTTGAACTTTAATTTGCGATGTAATCTCCTTTTTGACTGAATGCAAAATATATAAGTGTTTGAATAATACTAGACCTTGTATTTTAAAGAAACTCTTAAGAAAATTTCAATGAATAATCACAACACTTACATTTGAAAGATTTATAGCATAAATAAAAAAAGACATATTAATTTGAAATCTATATGCTAGGTAGTAAAAAATTCTATTAAATGAGGAATGGGAATTGAAGAATGAGAAATATATATTCCTCGCCATAATTTTTTCTCTTTTTTAATTTTGAATTATTAAATTTAGAAGATTGAGCTATTTTGGAATTAACCTGTATTGTTTTTGAGTAAAAAAGAACAAACGTCATACCTTACTCATTTGAAAGGTTTTTCACAAAATAATAATAAAAAAATTGATGCAATTCTTTGTAAATTTTTTATAGATTTTAAAATTTTATTTTTAATTTTTTTATTTATGTACGTTTTAAATTTCTTTCTTAAATTTCCCGTCCCCAAATGTTTTTTTCTTTTTAATTTTAAGCGAGTAAAATTGTCGAAAGTGAGTAATGTCAGAAAGAACTTTTTGTTGTTTTTTGGCACAGAAATTAACAAGTTCTCATTTAACATACTCATTTTTAAGGTTTTTTTCCTAAAAATAAGAAATAAGTATATGTTTAATGTGTTTAAATTTTGAAGTTAAAAATTTTATAAAAGATTAGACAATTATTTTTAAGAGATTATATAAAGATTTCTGATTTTCTCTTTTTTTAAAATTTTTATCTCTCAAATCATTTCGTTTGTTTCATATTCGATTCTTTTTTAAAATTTTAAATAGCGTATTAGCTTAAAAAAACGAGTAATTTTTGAATTAACATTACTCTTTTTTATAATACTATTAATAAATTTTGAGTTAGTCAGACCAAATAATCATGCAGGTAATTTCGTGTTTAACAATTGTTAAATGTTTATATTAACCTATTATTGACCGACAAAAAAAATGAAAAATACATACCTGAAAAATATTGATAATACATGTTTGTTTATGCTAATGAGACACTATGTCAGACTTCAAATTCATATATAAATATCTATGTAATAAATATATTATTATAGATAGAACTATCTGATTTCGGCGAAATAAATTTAATAACTAAAAAATGCGCTACATTTTCATCTCTGAGTTAAGAAATTTGTTTTATAAAGCCAAATAAGTACCCACCTGAAAAAGTGGTAATACGTATTTGTTTATGCTAAATGGATATTTATTTCTGTTAGCTACCACACGAGACACTATGTCAGTCTTCAAATCCATATGCAAATATCTATATAAATAATATATTATAATAGATAGAACTATCTGGTTTCAGCAAAATAAATTTAATAATTAAAAATGGTGCTACATTTTTCTCTTTGAGTTAAGAACTTTCTTTTATAAGGACGTTTATGAAAAGTGTTTCTCTTAGTTGTGAAAGTGTTAACATAAAAGTAAATTTTCAAAAAAGTCTTATTTTAACCCCTTAAAGCAAGAGTTTCGTTCGGAAAAGCTAGTAAAAAATGATCAAGTTTTTTTTGACAGGAAAATTAATATATAGATAAAGTGTAAGTTATTTTTTGCGATTTCAGTTGGAGGGAGGTTTACTTGGGAGCAGGTTGGTGTAAAAGTTCTTAAAAAATTACTGTGCAAACAAAAATTAAGCAATTTGATTGCATGTTTATTTCGAATTTCGAAAAATCAAAATCAAATTAAATCAATATATCAATTAATAATAAATTAATGATCAATAAATTAATTAATATATCAAATGGCAAATACATTAATATAACAAATAGCTGATCATCAAAATGCACCAAGTGGTTTACACACGAAAAGTGCTGCATAGTGATGTCATCTATGGTAAATCCATTTTTACTAGATCATCCTATTATCCATTTTTACTAGATCATCCTATTATCCATTTTTACTAGATCATCCTATTATCCATTTTTACTAGATCATTCTATTATCCATTTTTACTAGATCATCCTATTATCCATTTTTACTAGATCATCCTATTATCCATTTTTACTAGATCATCCTATTATCCATTTTTACTAGATCATCCTGTTATCCATTTTTACTAGATCATCCTATTATCCATTTTTACTAGATCAAATCTCAAACTGGCATTAGAAATTAAATAACGCGAAATACAAGATTGCCTGTGTAAGACACGGGCATGAGAAAATTTGTCTTTAACTTTGGCCCATTTCAGACACGGGTAAATGCGTTACGGGGTTTAAAAAATATATATATTTAAAAGAGAGAAAAAAAAACCCGATTTTCCTTCGAAATGATATCTTTAACTGTAGTGCGCAAAACGAAAAAGAATTGACAGTCCTGAATATTTTTTGATCCCTAACAATTGGATTTTCACATTCTAGGACTCAATCTTAATGGCTGGAGGGATGACCTCAAATATGTAAATTAATAAGTGCAGATGATATTTCAAGTTATGAAATCAGACAAAAAGATTTACTTTCTCTGAATAAACGTACCTTTTATTCCAATGGATTTGGATTTCTGACCCCAAAATATAAGGGGTAGCCGCAATCTAGGAAGTATGATCGATATAGTTTGGCCAGGAAAGCGCTTCTAAGTTTGAACTAACTTTGAAACTAAGCAAAAAATAACTTTTTGTTTATATTTATTATTTTTATTAATTTATTCATTATTATTTTGTTTTATTTCAATCATTATTATTTTATTTCAAAAGAGTCAGATACTTCAAATTCGATTTCTCAGAAACTATGCTACCGATTTGGGTCAAATTTTGTTTCTTGACATTTAAAATTAGATTCTCTAAAATGGAGTTAAAAATTGTATACCTTGCAATTCAAAATTTTTTCCACCATTCTTAAATGAAATAATGAAAAATAAATAGTTGCGAAAAAATAACTTTTTGCATGGAATTATCTTAGTATAAACGAATTTTATAATCGTGATAAAATATTTTCATTCGCTTAGAATGTTCTCGAGATACGTGAAACATTCGTGTAAAATTAACATTAAGGTATCCAAATTTTGGGCATCTCTCCTGACCAAACTTTTAATATCATATTTCCAAGAAAGCGGCTATCCCCTATTTTTTGGGGGGCAGAAATCCGAATCCGTCAAAAAAAGGTATGTTTATTCAGAGAAAGTACATTTTTGTGTAGGATTTCGTAACCTAAAATATCGTCTGCACTTATTAATTAGTAGAGCCCGGATTCTGATGACCTAAAAAATCTCAACTAATGCCCTTAAAAAGTGCAAAAAATGCCCTTAAAAAGGGCAAAAAATGCCCTTAAAAATGCAAAAATTGCGCAAAGAATGCCTTAAATAAAGTAAAAATATTGAATTAAACAAATGTTTTGCTCTTTAAAATTATTATGAGTCATTTAAAAAATATAAAACAATGCAATACTTGTTCTACGTTCATTAAAGTTTGAAAAATATGTTTTATATCCTAAAATAACAAAAAAAGGAAAATATATTGACACCAAAATATTTTTATTTCGTATAGAAACTTTAATGGATATAACAACTTCCATCTCATAATATTACTAAATATCAGAATTACATTGGATTATTAAATGTTTTTTGATAATTTGAAATGTAAACGAGCGTCTCTTGTCTGAAAGTAAATTTTCATTCCTGCAGAAGCTTCTTTCAACGTCTACTGATGTTATAGGTGTGTACTTGAAAAAGACGGTCTCACTTACTGACAATTCTTCTTCAATTTGAAAAGATTTTGCTTCACCTGTTAATATCCTATAGATTTTCTTCATTGTTTGGAAGCCAGTGTAATAATGAAAATTGATAAAAAATAATAAAAATAGGAAAAATTAACAAAAAAATTAAAAAAATGCATTAAAATGCAAAATAGGCCCAAAAATTTAAAGAAAAATGCCCTATAAATCTAAAAAAATGCTCTAAAAGACAAAAAATATCCAAAAATGCAAAAAATGCAAAAAAATGCAAATGTCATCAAAATCCGGGCCTTATTATTTAGTATATTTGAAGTCACCTACTGGAGCCATTAAAATTGAGTCCTAGAATGTCAAAATCCAATCATTAGATTAAAAGTTATTCAGCGTGGTCAGTTCTTTTTTCTTGGTGAGCTCAACATTTTTGAAATAGTTTACATATTGCTCAATTCAAACTTTTCTTTAAAATAAAATATGATGTGGCAAAACTGTCTACGTTATTAATGCAATTATTTAATTATAATAGTCTTCTATATTTTAATTAATCTTACATTGTCTTGCAATCTTGCATATTTATATCTTGCACGCGATAATTGTAAACTCCCTCATGATTTAAACGAAATGATGAAAAAATGGTACCGTATACCTTTTTAAAAACTTTTTTCAAAACACTTTTAAACATTTTATTTTTATGCATTTAACTGCAACGTTAGCTAAGCGACGAGAAAAGGCTTTCTAAGCATTATTGTTATCATTTTTTTTTATTATCATTATATTTGAAAAAATCTGAAAATTTTCGGTTCTTTAATTTATTTTCCATAAATTTCACGCTGATTTCACGCAATTAGACACTAGCTCTTTTTTTTTTTACTCTTAATTATTTCTTCGGAAAAGTTATTATTATAATCCAACAACTAATTAAAATGTACCAATAAACTAATATTTCTTTTCTTCTGACATTTCTCTTCAGAAAAATTAAATTGTTGATTTTTCTTATAAGTGGATATAGGTAAAAAAAAATAATGCTCTAGGGTTAATAAATACTAAAAAGAGCTGATTTTTTAACTCTAATGAAACTCTATGAGCGTTGAAAAGTACATATTTGCACTTTAGTTTCGTGGAATTATTCATTTAAAATTCACAACTCGTCCACTTTATGGAAAAATAAATCTTTAAAAATTAATTAGAAAAAAATATGCATTTTATTTTTGTAAAATTAAAATTTATTCTTTACTATTACGAAATTTAGAAAGAATAAAAAAAACTCATATAATTACTATAGAAACGAGTAAGAGAAATGAATATTTATATCAGAAGTTTTTGCATCGACGCACAAATATATTTTTAAAAACATAGAAACATTTAAGCTCAACTACCTATAATTTCAAAGAATGTTTGATGCTATTTATATTTTTCTTTGGTCAGCTGTTCACTAGTTTATTTATTTCAATTTCTATAAGATCAGCAAAAATTTTTCTGCTTTATTTATTTATCTATTTTTGATATCGAAACAGGAAAACTGTAATTAAATGCATTTTGGTTTGATTTGATATTTGTTCAGATAGTACTCAGACTTCATTAGAAAAGGACTTCACTGACTTCGACGTAAATTGGAACACAAAATTAAATTTAAAAAGCGAAGTTCTAAGCTTATTCCTTTCTTTAAAATTTTCTCTCTCTTTTGTTTGCTCGTAGGAAATTATAGTTGAATAAACAAAGGATATCAATCCCAATTTTAGGATGAAAAAAAAAGTATAAAACAGAAGATCGTATCGAAAAAAATATTAAAAAAGTTAAGACATCAAACTGTGATGTATTTTGCTATGAAACTTTTTGTAGAAAAAATATAAGCTATTTATTCAAAAAAAGAATAAATAAATAAATAAAACAAATCGGGAATATCAAAGTTTGCTGTAAATGTTCCATAAAGATACTTCTTAAAAGGTGATAAAACATTAACAGCAAGTAATTTTGAATTTTACAGATATTTTTGTTATTTGCAGTAAAAAATCACTACTTCCAAAATAGCTTATTCTTTAAAGTTTATAATTCAAAATTAAAAAGGAGAAAAAATTGTGGAGATAATATATATATATATATATATATATATATATATATATATATATATATATATATATATATATATATATATATATACACACATCACCGTTGTTGAATAGCCACTTCAATTTTGAGTTTACGACTACCAATGTTGAACTCCGTAGCCTTCTAATTTTTGACCTAATCTAAAAGTCAAGGCTACTCCTGGATCCAGCATTGAGAGAAATTGTACTTTCGCAGAGGACTTTCTGCTAACCCACATTTGCGTTACACGAAGAAAAAAACCGCGAAAATCTTCCACGGTTAGCCTGACGGCAAGGGGACTCTAGCCCATGATTCATCTACCACTGAGAATATTTATGTCAGCACAGTGGTGGGTGTGAGCCGGGTGCATAATTTATATAGACCAGCCATCGTTGGGATTCCGACCCGGGTCCCTTCATTGAAAAGCAGGAGCTCTCTCCCCTGAGCCACCACGGATCTAGATATTTAATTTACAAATATTTCTGGTCGATGGTAGTTAGTTGAAGCATTTTCTGTCCTCGATTTTTTTTTTTTTGTCAATCTTTAACATTTCTTAAAGGTGGTAATCCTGAGAGTGATTCCTTAAAGTTCGTATTTGTATTCAATTTTTATTTCATGTACACTCATTAATAAGCATATTTAAAATTAAATTTCTGAACCACTAAAACCGTAGGTTAGAATATAATCACACTATCCATAGACCAAAAGTTATTTAGGTGTTTCATTTTCCGCAATGAGACGAACAAAATACCAATGTTTCTTCGAATTAATTTTTTTTGGTAATAAATGTTGATTCTTTTTCGAAAATAAAATTTGAGATTTCGTATCTTTCATGCTTTCATAAAATTCTTTTTTCTCCGTCTGTCTCCACGTGAAGAATTGATCCGAACTATTCACGCTATTACTTTACACGCATACATACTTAGTAACTCAAACACAACCCATACGATAAGAACATTCTAATTAATTGAATAGAATACTAGAATAGATGTGCTTATAAATGCCTTAATATGATCCTATATAATGATAGTAGTAAAAAATAATTTAATTTCGCCATTGTTTTCAGATTTAGAATATATAGGTTTAATAAGTAAAATTCCATTAAAAAATAATTAAACTAAAAGCATTAGTGTGTCAGATTGGCTTAACGCATAATACAAACGCTACTTGTTGCTATGCAACGTTGTCTGCCAGTGTAGGGAATATTTTTTTAAATATAAAAATAATTAAACCAAAAAAATTTTAATATTTAAAAAAATAATTAAACAAAAATAATTAAACAAAAATGATTAAACAAAAATAATTTTAAACTAAAAGCATTAATATGTGAGATTGGCTTAACGCATAACACAAACGCTATGTGTTACTATTCAGAGTTGTTTGCTAGGGTACGAAACATTTTTTTTAAATATAAAAATAATTAAATCTAAAAAATTTTAATATTTAAAAAAATAATTAAACAAAAATAATTAAACAAAAATTATTAAACAAAAATAATTTTAAACTAAAAGCATTAATATGTGAGATTGGCTTAACGCATAACACAAACGCTATGTGTTGCTATGTATAAACTATTCAGAGTTGTTTGCTAGTGTATGAAACATTTTTTAAATATAAAAATAATTAATCTAAAAGAACTTAAATAATTAAACCAAAAGAACTTAAATAATTAAACTAAAAGCATTAATATGTGAGAATGGCTTAACGCATAACACAAACGCTATGTGTTGCTATTCAGAGTTGTCTGCCAGTGTATGAAGCATTTTTTTAAATTATAAAAATAATTAAACTAAAGAAACTTAAATAATTAAACTAAAAGAACTTACAGAAACTAACGCTGCATAGCTACGTGTTGCTATGCAGCGTTGTCTGCCAGTGTACGGACATTTTTAATTACCTATTGGTAACGCTGCAATGAAGCGAACCTCATCTACAAATTTAACCCTATGCCTAGTTAACCAGTTTTTAGGAACAGAATAGTGAGGAATGAGGATAGGTTGCTATGCAGCGTTGTCTGCCAGTGTACGGACATTTTTAATTACCTATTGGTAACGCTGCAATGAAGCGAACCTCATCTACAAATTTAACCCTATGCCTAGTTAACCAGTTTTTAGGAACAGAATAGTGAGGAATGAGGATAGGTTGCTATGCAGCGTTGTCTGCCAGTGTACGGACATTTTTAATTACCTATTGGTAACGCTGCAATGAAGCGAACCTCATCTACAAATTTAACCCTATGCCTAGTTAACCAGTTTTTAGGAACAGAATAGTGAGGAATGAGGATAGGTTGCTATGCAGCGTTGTCTGCCAGTGTATGAAATATTTTTAATTACCTATTGGTAACGCTGCAATGAAGCGAACCTCATCTACAAATTTAACCCTATGCCTAGTTAACCAGTTTTTAGGAACAGAATAGTGAGGAATGAGGATAGGTTGCTATGCAACGTTGCCTGCCAGTGTAAGAAACATTTTTAATTACCTATTGGTAACGCTGCAATGAAGCGAACCTCATCTACAAATTTAACCCTATGTCTAGTTAACCAGTTTTTAGGAACAGAATAGTGAGGAATGAGGATAGGTTGCTATGCAACGTTGCCTGCCAGTGTATGAAACATTTTTAATTACCTATTGGTAACGCTGCAATGAAGCGAACCTCATCTACAAATTTAACCCTATACCTAGTTAACCAGTTTTTAGGAACAAAATAGTGAGGAACAAAGAAAGGAACAAAGCTTTCAGAATTCAGCTTTTTTAGGAACAAAGCTTTCAGAATTTTCGATAATTTTTCAACATTTTATAAGTCTCACCATGAAACAGCTGGTTCGTTCGTTGTAGTGGAACTGGGCGTCTGAGGCCTTACGGTCCTTTGTTGAAACAGCTGGATCAACGTGGCGTTGTATATGAACTTTTAAATCATTTATATATAGTGGTGTGGAAAAGAAGTTTCGATGAATAAAAAATTAAAACTTCAGCTTGGCTACCACTGGAATAAGTTTTTACAAATGCATTTTACAAATATATTACACTTAGAAAATCGGTTGCTCTGTATAATATATATACAGTCAGACCTCGATATAAGGTCATCCGCATATAAGGTCACCCCGCATATAAGGTCACTTTTCCAAAGTCTCGGCTCACTGAATAGGAATTCTTTGTTACAAAATATCGGATATATGGTCAAGTTTTAAAAATCGTTATCGCTTATAAGATCATTTTAATCTGAGGCGAGGGAAGCTCTTTTCTAATAAAAGCCTATTTAACTTCCTTACAAGGCAATTACCCCTCTCGAGTTCTTGGAAAATGTTGCAGCCAACAAACGAGCTACAATTTCTGAAATTATTTCACAAGTTGTGGACAATGACAGTGATCCTGAGACTGTAGCTGTAACTCATGTGGAAGCCTCCAATGCAATAAATGTGATACGAAATTTTTTTACAAATCATGAGGGAGCTGAGTAGCATTTTGAGAAGTTACAAAATCTAGAAAATATTGTTCAAAAAATGAAACCAAAAACGAGACGAACCTACATAAATGATTATTTTAAATAAGGTAAGATATAATGTATGTATGTGCACTTTGTGAAAATTTGTAAACAGCTTTATTGTAAATTAAATTTTTTTTTAAAATCTAACTTTCTTTAATTCTTTACTAATTCTGTTCAAATTTATTGACTTAAACATTTAATTTATGGCTGATCGTTTTCGTTTGTATTAAAATTTTTAATAAGTCTTAAGGTGTACTATTTACGTGCTTAGTTACGAACTGCTAATGAATCGGTCAAAAGGTCACCCCGTTTATAAGGTCACTTTTGCGATTGCGATGTCCCTTAGGGTGACCTTATATCGAGGTCTGACTATATATATATCTATATATATATATATATATATATATATATATATATATATATATATATATATATATATATATATATATATATATATATATATTGTATATATATATATATATATATATATATATATATATATATATATATATATATATATATATATATATTGTATATATATATATATATATATATATATATATATATATATATATATATATATATATATATATATATATATATATATATATATATATATATATATATATATATAAAATGCCTTTGTTAAAGAGTAAGGGTAGAGCTATTCTATTTAGGGAATTCAAGGCTGAAAACATACCATTGAATAATAATTAGATTTATATTTGAAAGGAGGAGTTATTTTTAGAATCTTGCCCCTCTTTCACTTCCATATTAGGAAGCATTAAATGATTTTCCATAGTGCGTAGAGTTACAAAGGCATGTGCGACTGGGACCTAAGTACACCAATATCTGTAGTATTTAGTGTGAGAGCGATTGTTTTCTCACGTCTCTTGCTGAATAACGTGTTCCACAAAACATCTGTCGGAACCATCCGGAGTTACGTCCACACCCCTTCCCTTGGGGAGGGCGGATGTGAACTGTTATAACCACCAGCATATCTTTTAATAAACCTTTTGATAACTTATTATGGTTTTGACTGCATTTCTTAGTATGAATACGCCAATGATAACAGAGGTGTAGCACTGTTATTATATATATATATATATATATATAAGTTCAAAATGAAGAATAAAACAAAGAAAAATTATAGACATATGAAAAAAAGGGGTGGGAAATAATAAGTAAAAAAAAAATAACAAACAATATTTTATTTAAAAAAAAAAAAAAAAAAAAAAGTGAAATGTTAATTAAAAAACCGGAAAAAAAAAGATATAATCTTTTCTTCAGCCCACACGATTATATCCGCAAAACAGAGTGCTTTCTGATATTGTATCAATAAAGCCAAAGCAAAATATATTAATACAATAGTGTGAGGAGCACTCAAAAAAATTTTTTTTATAAAATAACTACGTAAAAATAGATCATAAAAAGTAAATATAACATG
Source organism: Parasteatoda tepidariorum (assembly GCF_982258835.1). Lineage (NCBI taxonomy): Eukaryota > Metazoa > Arthropoda > Arachnida > Araneae > Theridiidae > Parasteatoda > Parasteatoda tepidariorum. Next base: position 48,527,663 of record NC_141766.1, read on the forward strand.
TAAAAACAGATAATAAAATAAAATAAAAAGAAAAAATAAAATTAAAATAAAAAACATTAAAAAGGGGGGACTATAAAGCGAGTAGCAAAATCATAACAACCTACTTGGACAGTTATTTTTCAAGAATGATTTAAAAATGTTTTCGCAGAAAGATTGCCAGATTACAAAATATGAAAACAAAAGATGAAAACAAAAGCGCAAATTGAGTGTAACAAAAGGGTTCTAAAGTGTCGTTCTTACTGCACTGCTAAAGTGATTTGTTATTCTGAGTTTTGATTTGTTAGTTACCAAGGATGTTAGTTACCATCCTTGGTAACTAACAAATCAAAACTCAGAATAACAAATCACTTTAGCAGTGCAGTAAGAACGACACTTTAGAACCCTTTTGTTACACTCAATTTGCGCTTTTGTTTTCATCTTTTGTTTTCATATTTTGTAATCTGGCAATCTTTCTGCGAAAACATTTTTAAATCATTCTTGAAAAATAACTGTCCAAGTAGGTTGTTATGATTTTGCTACTCGCTTTATAGTCCCCCCTTTTTAATGTTTTTTATTTTAATTTTATTTTTTCTTTTTCTTTTATTTTATTATCTGTTTTTACATGTTATATTTACTTTTTATGATCTATTTTTACGTAGTTATTTTATAAAAAAAATTTTTTTGAGTGCTCCTCACACTATTGTATTAATATATTTTGCTTTGGCTTTATTGATACAATATCAGAAAGCACTCTGTTTTGCGGATATAATCGTGTGGGCTGAAGAAAAGATTATATCTTTTTTTTTTCCGGTTTTTTAATTAACATTTCACTTTTTTTTTTTTTTTTTTTTTTTTTTTTAAATAAAATATTGTTTGTTATTTATTTTTTTTTTTTTACTTATTATTTCCCACCCCTTTTTTTCATATGTCTATAATTTTTCTTTGTTTTATTCTTCATTTTGAACTTATCTAATGAGTGCTGTTTACTTGCAGCTTAAGCGCAATAAATGTTACTTATTGTTTTTCTTAACTTTCTTAGTGTTTTCTTGTATTTATTTATTTATATATATATATATATATATATATATATATATATATATATATATATATATATATATATATATATATATATATAGTGACTATTTTTTGAAAAAATTGAAATAATTCAGTGCTACAGTGGTTCTTTATTACCGAATTAGACAATTCAATATTAATTCATACAAAAAACGAAACATATATAAAGTGTAAAGTTAGAAATTACGAGAAAAAAATTGAAATATCATGATAACTTTATCCATAAAAATTCAAAAAAATCAAGTTTGTTAGAGTGTGTGACAATTTAACACTGAGAAAAGCTTTCAAACAGCATATTTTTATTTCGATTTTTTTCAGTAATTTTTCTTTTTTTTCTTTCCTCTTGTTTTCTTCTTTACTTTCTTTCTTTTTTGAAAAATATGAAGAAAAAAAATTAACAAGCTTTTGAAAAATCGAAATAATTCAGTGCTACAGCGGTACTTTATTATCGAATTAGACAGTTCAAAACTAATTTATAGAAAAAACAAAAAACAGACTTTAATCGATACATAAAGAGTAAAATTGAAAATTAAGAGAAAAAAAAATTAAATATCGTGATAACTATATTCATAAAAATTGAAAAAACAAAACAAAACAAGTTTGGTAGAGTGAGTGGTAATTTAATGGAGAACAAAAATTCCAAACAATTTAGTATGCAAGGAAAAAGTAAAATCATTATAAAACAAAAGAAGAAAATAAAATACAAGGAAAAAGAAATCAATTGTTTGAATTTAGTTAACTTTTGAATTATTTTATTCATCATTTCTATCATATCATTTTGAATTTGCGTTTTGATTTTTTTTTAGTAATTTTTCTTTCTTTTCTCTCTTTTTTTTTTCGTTTTTCCTTGTTTCTTTTCTTTCTTTCCTTTTTTGAAAATCTGAAAACAAATTTCACATTTTTGAAAAATTGAAATAATTCAGTGCAAGATCAACACTTTATTACCAAATTATGCAATTCAAAACCAACTCACACAAAAAACAGACTATATTCCATACATAAAAAGTAAAACCCGAAATTAAGAGAAAAAATTGAAATACCATCATAATTTTCTCCGTAAAAATAGAAGAAAAATATGTTTGCTAGAGTATGCGACAATTTAACGGGGAACAAAACTTCCAAACAGTTTAGTATGCAAATAACAAAGTAAAGTCATTATAAAACAAAAGAAGAAAAATAATAAAATGCGAGGAAAAAAAATCAATTGTTCGAATTTAGTTATGGCGTTGCATAATGTAAAAGAAGAAAACTTTCCAACAAGACTCGTTACGGCATTGGAATAGTGTGGGGCCATTCGTTGGTCGTCTGAAGTCTAGTCCATTAGCCTTGTTCGCATTCTTACCTTTAGAGATCTATGCAATTACGTCTTGATGAAGACCATACCATTTATTACGCATGAAAATGAGATAACATAACAACAGAAAACCAATAACAGCCTTGCTTTTCTATTGATTACTTTTCTCTTCTTTATCAGAACAGTTAAAAAGCTCACTTTCATATAATTGTTGCGTTAGTTAATATAATATTTGGACTCTATTTACGATTCCTCTTTTGATCTTTTTTAGTATTATATTTAAATTTAAATTCATATTTGGATGGTAAGTGTGATATTGAAAACAACTAAGTTCTTTTCTTTTTCTACATATTGATTAGTTGAAAAATTTACTTTTGTATAATTGTTGCGTTAGTTAATATAATATTTGGACTCTATTTACGATTCCTCTTTTGATCTTTTTTAGTATTATATTTAAATTTAAATTCATATTTGGATGGTAAGTGTGATATTGAAAACAACTAAGTTCTTTTCTTTTTCTACATATTGATTAGTTGAAAAATTTACTTTTGTATAATTGTTGCGTTAGTTAATATAATATTTGGACTCTATTTACGATTCCTCTTTTGATCTTTTTTAGTATTATATTTAAATTTAAATTCATATTTGGATGGTAAGTGTGATATTGAAAACAACTAAGTTCTTTTCTTTTTCTACTTATTGATTAGTTGAAAAATTTACTTTTGTATAATTGTTGCGTTAGTTAATATAATATTTGGACTCTATTTACGATTCCTCTTTTGATCTTTTTTAGTATTATATTTAAATTTAAATTCATATTTGGATGGTAAGTGTGATATTGAAAACAACTAAGTTCTTTTCTTTTTCTACTTATTGATTAGTTGAAAAATTTACTTTTGTATAATTGTTGCGTTAGTTAATATAATATTTGGACTCTATTTACGATTCCTCTTTTGATCTTTTTTAGTATTATATTTAAATTTAAATTCATATTTGGATGGTAAGTGTGATATTGAAAACAACTAAGTTCTTTTCTTTTTCTACATATTGATTAGTTGAAAAATTTACTTTTGTATAATTGTTGCGTTAGTTAATATAATATTTGGACTCTATTTACGATTCCTCTTTTGATATTTTTTAGTATTATATTTAAATTTTAATTTAAATTTGGATGGTAAGTGTGATATTGAAAACAACTAAGTTCTTTTTTTTTCTACATATTGAATAGTTGAAAAATTCACTTTTACATAATTGTTGAGTTAGTTAATATAATATTTGGATTTAGCAATCCTTTATTTGGTTTCTTTTATTATTATATGTCTTAATTTTAAATTCCCATCTTAAATTGATGATAAGTTTCATGTTTAAAGCAAATAAATTTTGTTTTTTTTCTTCAACAAATAGAACAGTAAAAAACTCACTTTCGCATAATTGTTGGGTTATTTAATAAATTATTTGGTCTTATCATTCCTTCATTTGGGTTTTTTATAATTATCTAAAAATTTCAAATTCACAATTTAAAATGATGATAAATTTGATACTTATAATAAATAAATTCTCTTTTTTCTCATCATATAGAACAGTGAAAAAAACTCAATTTCTCTTGAATTTTGGGTTGAACTTTGCCCTGCGATGCTCTACTAAGGCACCATAAACAGTCACCACTTTAAAATTAAGAAATTTTACACCTTGGTCATTTGTTACAACATTATTATAAGAATTTTAAAATTGTATAATAATACTTTATTATGTATTTTAAATGCTATAGTGCTGACATTAGATCAAACAGCATTTAAAAGTACTCGGAGTGCAAAGGGTGAATACAATATTTGAACATATTTAAGTTTATATTTAAGTTGATTATAAATTTAATATTAAAAACAAATAACTATCGTCCTAATTAACTAAAATAATAGTTGAAATATTAATTTTCAAATAGTTATTGAGTTAGTTAAAGAAATATTTGCAATAAAATACAATTTACTTCGAATTTATTTCGTTTTCTTACATTTTTTTAATATTATGCTAAAATTTTAATTTCATATTATAATTGATGATAAATGTTATATTTGAAATGAATTATCTTTTCTTACCTGTAATTAATTTTCTAAAATTAACAAACGCAATCATAAAAATTAGTATTTAGTAGTTAATGCAATATTTAAGAATATCTTGCAACTTACTTTCCCGGCTGAATTTTTTTCAGTACTTTCCTTCATTTTTAATATTTAAATATAAAGCAAATATTTTAAATTCATAATTTGTGTGGGCATTTGGAACAAACATATTTCGTTTTTTTAATCAAAATATAGAGCAGATATAAATCTTACTTTCGCACAATTATTTAATAAGTTAAAATAATAATTAAATTAAGAGACAATTTTCTTTTAATTTCTTCCATTTTAAGTCGCTTTTTACTGTTTATTAAATTTTAAATTATTATTTGAAATCGTTGATACGTGTAAAATTTTTAAACAAATAAATTCACACTCTAATAAACCTATAAAACAGCAAAAAGCATTTACTTTAATTTCATTATTTGGTTCGTTAGTATAATAATCGAGCTTCATCGGTACCTTACTTTTTTTGTTAAATTTCTTTCCTTCTTTTATGATTGGGTTTAAATATCAAATTCATATTTTAAAATGATAATAAGTATGAAATTGTGAAATAAATAAATTTACTTATTTATTAGCCTATAATAGAACAGTAAAAAATAATACTATTACTTTTATTTCATTATATGATTAACTGCTATTAATGTTTTATCTAAGCTAGCAATTTACTTTCTTTTTGTTGAATTTTCTCTATACTTTATTTCTTTTATTGCTGTTAAGTTTAACTTTTAAATTGCTGGTAAGTAGGAAATTGTGGAACAAATAATATTCCGTATCAGCAAATTATCAGTTAAAATACTTATTCTATCACATAATAGTTTGGTTATACTAGTTCGTAAAGTGTTGAAACTCAACGAAAATTTACTTTTTTGTTTAATTTAATTCCTTTGACCCTTTTTAACAATTCGTCTTTAATTTAAAGTACATATTTTAAGTTGATGTAAAGTGTGACGTATTGAAACAAATTAATTCAATTCTTTATTATATCATTCTTTAAAACAGGTTAAAAACTCTCTTTCACGTGATTATTTGATTTAACATAAAATTTAAAATTAAATATTAATTTCCTTGAATTAAATACTAGAATTAATTACTTGAATTAAATTGAATTAATTTACTTGATTGGTTTTTTATGTTTTTTATATTTTAAATTGATGATAAGTATGGTGTTTTGTAACAAATAAATTAATGTTATTTTCTCATAAAAGATAAAAAAATAACAAAATTTATTTGTTTTGAATTTTTCAAATTAGAAAAAAAACAGTGTATTCCCCTAATTTTATTTTCTTCATACCTATTACCGTAAAGTTTTCTCTTGTTATTTTGTGGTTTTATTAATATGAGTTTAAATTAATTATTTTTTATGAAAAAAATTTTATGTTATTTATTTTATGTTAAATTATTTTTTATGTAAAATAATAAAATTTAAAAAGAAATTGAAATCTTTTTAAATTTCCTTTTTCAATGATTGAGAAAAAAGAGATTATATATTTATATTTTAAATAGGTACAAAATTTCATTTTTTAGTTACGAATAAAATTGATTTAGCGTTCCACTTTTTTTTTAGAAAATGAACTAAAAAAGTTTTCCCAGTTCTAAAAAAAGTTTTCGATGAAGTTTACTGGAACCCTGAATATTCCGTGCAAGATTGTATGATTTGACATTGTCCATTCGTAAAACTGCCATGGTTAATTTTTAAATACACAATAAATAAATTTCTTCTTCGCAAACGCAAATAACTCAATTACTGTTATTTTCATTCTTTAGGAGTTGTACAGCGTGCAAAGAAATAAGCATACCACCCTAATTAACTTTTGATCTAATGGTTGGATCTTTCCTTTCAAGGACTCAATGGTTCGAGGGGCTAATCTCAAATATGTTAATTAATTAGTGCAAACGATATTTTAAGCTATGAAATCAAGCACAAAAAAGTTCTTTCCCTGAATTAACATGACTTTTCATAGATGGATTCGGATTTCTGACCCCTAAGTTATAGGGGGTTGCCTCAATCTGGGAAATAGGGTCCCTATAGTTTAGTCAGGAAAGCGATTTAAAGTTTTCAACCCTTAATGTGAATTTTACTTTTTGGGATTTCACCATATCTCGAATTTTGACTTTATAACTTTTTGTGAGAATTTAAACATTTTTACACTCAATTATTACATTTGTTTATTCAAAGGTAATTCCATACAAAATACAGGTTCCAGTAAATATTTATTATTATTTTATTTTGATAATAGTAAAAAAGAAATTCAATTGGAAGGTATGCAATTTTTTACATCATTTAAAAAAAATGTAATTTTAAATAGCAAAACATTAAACTAGAGCGAAATATATATTTCGAAATGTTTCATAAATATTTATCTCGTTATTCACCCTGAAACTTTAATTTTCAAAATAAAAATTTTTGAAAAATTTAATTTTAAATATTAGAAAATTTAGTTTTTTTAAGAAGGCTAGTAAATAATAGAATGGTATTAACTCCCTAAGAAAAGTCTTTAAATTGATTTTTCTGATCATCCTTCATAAAAAAATGCGTTTCTCAAAAAATGTCAAATAGATAAAATTTTGTTGGTTGTTCTCCATAAAAGATGCAAGCCTTTAAGAATATCCATGAAAGTTTTGTTCTCGTTATTTTCTATAAAAAAAATGTTGCTTTTAAGGAATTTCATAGAAAGGATTTTTCAAGTTTTTATTCTTAAAAGAATGCAGGTGTCGTTGTTTTTCATTATATTTTTCTTGTGTTGTCTACCGTTAAAATAAGCAGTTCACCGAAAATTTCCTTTTAAGTTATATCGTTATTCCTAAAGAAGTATTAGGCTGTTTAATTTGTGAAAAAATTTAAGAATTTAATATTTTTTTTCTTTCTTTACATTTATTTATTTTGAAAAAGAGCCTGTTAATCACTCTGGAGGACCATTGTTAATTACAATAATTACACTGGAAAACAAATTTTACACAAAATACTTGATCTGGCCTAATTCGGGTTTGGAGATTCTAAATCTGTTAGTAAAGCTAAAGATTTCTTTAAACGACATTTCTAGCATATTTTTTTGACAAAATATACAAGTTTATAAAACAGAGGGTTGCATAATGTTATGACGAATTTCTAGAGGAATTATGGCATATCGTCAGGATTAAAAATGAATCAGGATCCTAGAAAAGTCATCGTGCGTGGTTACGGGAGCTTCCGTATTATGATTTACTCAGAATCACACGAAGAAGAAGTTCATGATAAAGAAGCGCCCTAGCAGTATGATGACATTTCCTGGCAGGGTCCCTATGCAATTTTAATCCTGATGGTGTGTCGTAACTACTCTAGAAGTTTGTCGTAACATTTATATGTTGTTGTAGACTTTAAAGGCAAAAGGTGCGATTATTTTTGTTTTCCAGTGGCGCCATCTATGGCCAAGAATTTGAATTCGGCCACACCCATACGTTACATCCGTTTATAAGGTGTACCCATTTATACGTCTATTGTTTCATCCACAGATAGTAATTTTGACCTTAACCAGCGAACAATCAATCTTCAATTCAGTACCCCCCGAGGTATAATTCGTTATGGAAACATGAAGGACTTTGTGACCTGACGGAATGGAAACATAAAGGACTTTGTGATCTGACTGATTTAACGTGCCCCAGTCACCATTTACTGTACGAGGGGTCTACGGCCGGCGGGATTTGATCTCCCGTTGTCACAAACGAAAGTCCAGCGTTCTGCCAACTAATCTGTTCCTACCCTACAACTTTTATACAACCCCCTGATATGTATAACGTCTTTAAACTTGTATATTTTGGCAAAAAAAATCTAAAAATTTGTTTTAAATAACTGTTGCTTGGAGTAATAAAACCAATTGCAGATTTGAAATCAACGAAACAAAAGTATGAAAAATGTTAGAAAATCTCATGTATCAGAAAATAAATAAGAAAAAAAATCTTCAGTATTTTGTTAATGGTAATGTTTTATATCGTTAATTGTTAATGCTAAGAAAGCTGTTTACGAGCAAAACAATGATAATACCCTCCAAACATCTCCTGCATAAGAAATCTCTTTATTTTTTCAAAAATAAATTTTGCTCTATTAGTTTCCTGAAGTACTATTTTAGTGTTCATAGCGCAATAAAAAGAAAAAAGTCGTCAAGCTACTTTTCTTGGAATCTATCTAGAAATACTTTGTTTTTTCAATTACACGGTACTGAAGGGGTTGTAAAAAAAGTATGAAATCTCTTCTATACTAACTCTATGTAAACAATCGTTCTTTTATCAACAAATGTTGTGGAAAATTTTAAAAGGCAAAACTGGGCACAATTTGAAAATCATTTTGAAGCTTTTAGAAATCCAGGCTTACCAACTATTGCGCCTTTTGCAAAATATTTCAGAGTGGTAAACATTTAAAAGCCAAAACTTTTCAATATTTTCAGGGCTGCGAACTTTCTACTTTTTCAGTAAACATTTTTCTTAGAGGTAGCTAAGCATGCATTACAATGTTTTATTTTTTATTCGTTTAAACTTATTTTCCACATAAAAATGAATCAAAAGTTTATGTGCAACGCTACTCTGTTTCAGTTCTATCGTGGAAAGGCATTTAAAATGTTGGCAAAATTAGCAAAAATTCTGAAAGCTTCGGTTTTTGAACATCTACCACTCCATAAAATATTTTACAAAAAGCGTAGTAGTAGTTGGTTGGCCAGTATTTTTGGTAATTTTGCTAACATTTTAATAGCCTCACCAAGAGAGCTGTAGCAAAGTGGCGCTGTAGATGAGTTTTTAAAACATTTATACGTAGTGGTTTGAATAATAAATTCAAATCAATAGAAAATAATACGTCAATATTTTAACAAAGGTACCACTAGAATAAATGTTTACAAATAGCGTAGAAAATTGAGAGCATTGGAAATCACGTCATTTTTTTTCCATGCAAACTTTGAATCCACCCAAATGAGGAGAGTAAGTCAACAACTTATATCTAGCTTTAACGCCAGCAATTTTCGAAATAACTTCTTATGATGGAAATATTTGTAGTAAAATACTTTTTTTAATCAGAGAGGTATTGAAAAAAGGAAGGAAAAAAACTTTTAACTTCCTACGCTCATTTTGTAGGTTGCAAATTTTGCATGAGTAATAAGGATCAAATTTTTAAAAAACTTCAAGCTTATTCTTTAAAATTGCGCCAACAGTTCTGTCATGTAAAATTTTTGAATTAATCTGTTGCTAAAAACAATACTGAGTTTACATACAACTAGTATGGTTTTGTTCTATACCTGCAAATTGCGCCGCGATGGCTCAGGTGATAGAGAGTTCTCCTTCAAAAGAGGTGAACCGGTTTCAAATCCCTCCAATGATTGGTCGATACGAATCCGCATCCGGCTTGCACCAACCACAGTGCTGATGAGAAATATCCTCAGTGGTAGACAGATCATGGGTTAGAGTACCGTTGCCGTCAGGCTAACAGTGGGAGGTTCTCGTGGTCCTCCTCTCCATGTAACGCAAATTAAAAAAGTCCTCCACGAAGGCAAAACTCCTTCCAATATTTGACCCAGTAGTTCCCTTATCTTCTGCATTGGGTTCAAAATTATAAGACTACGGAGTTGAACATTTGTAGTCGTAAACCTAAAAATTGGATTGGCTGTTCAACGACGGTTATGAAATCCCTGTAGATTTCATATTTAATTATTTTATTGGATCACTGAAAGCCCGGTAATTACTATGGTTTTCCCCTTAATATATCTAAATATTTGTGATGTAGCTCGTACCTGTTAATGTTCTTGTGTAATTGTAAGTGATTTCGTAATTTTAGATTGTAGGGGTTCGGTAATAAATCACATTAAACTTACAAAAATTCTAAAAATATTCTTTTCTAGGAATAACTACTTTTAATTAAAGATTCTGGTTAAGAAAAATAATTCGCGCACACGCAATACTGAAAAAGATATTGTTGACTGACAATGTGAATACGAGATAAGTATAGTTTAAACCTCATTTGGCTCATAACCAAAAGTACACGCAATGATTCTAATTAAGGTAGAAATATATGATGGCGCAAGTTCATAAATTAAAAAATAATGGAACATAAGTAAACATAAATGATTTAAAGTTAGAAAAAATTTATAAAACTATCAATTTGCTGAATGCTTTATTAGAGTACAAATTTCTCAAGAGTAAGTGAAAAATTAGAAAGTTATTATTAATTTATGAAACTGAGAGCTTTAAATAGAAATTTTTAAGTTTGGTCATGGGTAAAACAGGTTTTCAAAACCCCCATTTTCTGTTACATATAAGCGATTGAATTTTTTTCTCTTATTTAATTAAAAATTTATATTTCAGGAATTATAAGGATTCTATTTACTTCATTTTAGTCAAAAGATTTTATGAAGTGGTAGTGAATCAAAAAAAAAGCTTACAGAATTTCGATTGATTTTACCAAAAATTCTCTCACCAAAATAAAATTGGGTACTCGGAATTTCGAACTACAACGCGTTTTGCAAAATATTTTTTAGCTAGGTAGACAATCAAAAACCAAGCAGAACCAGTTTTTTGATAATTTTGCTATCATTTCTAAAGCTTCACCAGAAATAAGTCGGAAAAAAATGGCGTCTCATATAAACTTTTTCATCTAAATATGAATTTTTTCACCTAAATAAAATTGAGTACTGAGAATTGCCAATTAGTACGCGTTTCGTAAAATATTTCTTCGGAAAGTAAGCAATCAAAGACTAGAGATTTCAGAATGTTTGGTAATTTTGCCAACATTTCAAAAGCATCACGAGAGGGCTGGAAAAAATGGCGTTTCATATAAACTTTTTAAACGTCTAGAAAATAACTTTAAATTATATTCAAAATAAACAATAATATCTTACTTACTTTTCCAAAAAGTGTAGAAAGTTGACAACCGATATATTGTTACAGGCGAGTTGTTGAAACTCCTTTCACTTTTATTTATTCATAATCCTTTTAATTATTCAATCTTAACTACCACTCTGACTTACATTTCAAATTATTCTTATTTAAAACAAAAACACTTTTTACATTTATTATCAACTGTAGAGTGAAAAAACAATTAGCTAGAAAAATTTGATAATTTTAATTTCTTTTGATGTAATTTTGAATATTATTAGTCTGTACTTTTTGCATTTCCAGTAGCATGCGAATACTAATCGATAATTTAAGTATTTTATATGAAATATTGAATTGTTTACTTGTACTGGTTGGAAAAATATTTAAATATATATATATTTTTCTGATTGAAAGTCACACATAGAGTTTAGTAGCAAGTTACTAGAGGGAATTGTACAAAACTTTCAGAGATTATAAAAAATTCTTAAATGTTATAAAGAAAATCATAAAAATGCAAAAAGCAGTTCTTAATTTCAAATTAAAATATGTTCTTTACCTTACAAATATAAATTAAATGCAATATTAAATAGTGAATTTATTGAAAAACTAATACCGAAAAAAAATTCCCATGCACTTTAAAATAGCAAAAGTTGGGAAATAATTTCACTGTCTTTCTTTATTTCTTGTAAAATTGCGCAATTTTTAATCGGTTACTATAGACGTTAAAATAAAAGAGAATTGCAGAGGAGGTGAAGGGGGAATTAATTCACTTTCTTGCTATCTGGAGTACAAAAAGTCACTTTTCTCTTAAAACCAAACACAAAAAAATGAAAAATATTGCACAATTATTTTTTCATTTCATGACGATTTTTGACATTCTAAAAAATTATCTTTTCTCTCTAAATACCAAAGATTTTTATTAATATTTCTGTTTGAGTTCGAATACGTTTTCGTTTAATTCTGTACTATTTTAACATACTTTGCAGCATACATCAGAGCAATTGCCATCCTGGCAAATAGAATGTCATATTAAGTGTCGAAAATCCATAGTTGCTGCTAGTAATATTTTTGTGATTTGAGAGGGGCTATAAAGGTGTTGCAGCAAACCAATTCTATTAAATTTTAAGTACAGACCAAGGATGCCAACTACTACGCTTTTTTTCAGAGTGGCCGAGAATTTAAAGCTGAAACTTTCGGAGTATTCGGTAATTTTGCCAACATTTTAAAAGCCTCACAAACAAAGAGATGGTAGAGGTAGTAAGTTCTATTCCCACCTGCCGAAGACTCCTCGTGTTATAAATGGTGACTGGTGCCTGCTAAATCGGTCAGGTCACAAATTCCGCTATGTTCTCATAATAAATTATACCTCTTGTGGTACTGAATTGGATATTGATCGTTCTCTGGTTTAGGTCTAAATTACGATCAGTGGACACATGAATGGATACATGAATGGGCCCGCTCTATAAAATGGATTATAAGGTATGTGTGACTGAAGTCGTATTTTTGACCATAGATGGCGCCACTAAAACCCAAAAACGCACTCTCTATCTAAAAATTTGCTTGGTTTCACTAAGCAGACTTGCTGATATTGACATGTGGCATAAGAAACAGTAACAACGCAAAGCTGGTACAAAGTGGCGTTTCATAAGATCAGAGATGCCAATTTGCTCCGGACCGCAAATATATATTTTAAAGTGGTAGTTTATCAATTGTGATTCTTGGTTCAATAAATTCAATTTAGTAAATTTTTACCCACCACTATTTCTAAATAATTCGTAGGCTTATATAATTCACCACTTTATGATACATACATACCTGCCAACTTTTAATCCCTTCCATTATGATTTTTCCCAGTGGTATTAAAATGGAATAAAAATTTCAATTTTATGCAAAAAATACGTTGTATTTTAAAAAGCTTAAGCTGCCTACCATGATAGTAACACATATTAATATATATGCTTAGTTTTCTTAAGAATAGTGGTGATGAAAATCATTTAAAAATTTAGTTCATAGAAGAAAAAATAGTATATACTTACTAAGACTTTAAATATAAAAATAAAATTTTACGCCAAATGCGTAAAAGTTGGCAGGTATGTACATATGTCATGCTATACCCTTTAAGAAGGAAGCAAAAGAAGTTAAATATTCGCAAAATTTACTTGTAGTTATTTACCACTTTTTTAATAATTTTGAACTGTCCGGAGCAGTGGGCATCTCTGTAAGATATTTGAATAATTTTCTTTCAGACATCAGGAAAATAATTTTAAATCAAGTTTGCAAAACAAAGAATAAAAAATTAAAAAATAAAATTAGCTTCTATTCGAAGAAATTTTTCCAAAAAGCTTAGAAAATTGTCGACCATGTACAAGATGGCCTCAATCATGAAAATTTACGAAGTGATCACAAATTTTTAATGAGATTGTTGGATATTTTTTAAGTTTTCATGATTTCACATGTATGTATAATTTTTCTCGAAGTCTGATTCTAGCTAGAGAATCAGACACCGATCCTTATGTTCCAGCTAAGACCCATCGAGTACATACGTACTTTTAAAATCTGTGGAAACAAAAGTTCTGCAGTTGATCACTGAGCAGTACCATGCGTACAGAGAATTGGAGAAAATTTTCTTCTCCTATGACTATATTAAGGAAGTAGCCTCACAAATAAGATCCCTACTGCAGAAGATCAAAATTGTGATGCATGCCTTTAAATCATCCTCAGGGACATATTTCCCAGACCGTCGCTAGATAGACCCCCCAGTGCTGCTTTAGTGGGACGTAAGTAAAAGTACTACCTATATATATATATATATATATATATATATATATATATATATATATATATATATATATATATATATATATACATATATATATATATACATATATTTTTTATTTATTTACTTATATATATATGTATAGCACATCAAAGACAAAAAGGAAAAAAATAAGAAATAAGAGAAATGTATATATAAAAGATATATGTAATATAGAATGCCTCATACGAGCCTTTCTATATTAAATGATAAGGTTAAAACAGATGTCTCTTATCAATTTTAAGATATAGAAATCGTTCTCTCACAAAGAGCAATAAAAAGTCAAAAGGGCAATTAAAAGACTATTTTCTGAAGTTAAGAGGCAATAATTCGTAGATGAAATACGCATTAAGATAGTTCCGAAAATTCCCCAGCTTCAGAATGGCGCCTTCCTTTTAGCAAATCAAAATCTCTGAATTTTCCTATTTGAATGACGTTTGACGTTTCATTAAAATAAGGACATTCTTGCAACCAATTCCCTTTCAGAATCCCCGTTTAAATATCAGGAGCAGCAAAAATTCGTGGCTTTTTCATTTTTTCATGGCTAGATAAATCTTCGCCAAATCCCAACATCCCTGCCATGGAAATCCCACCAATGTAATCCATGCAAAAATCCAACGAACATTGTTTTAAATAACTTAACATGAATTAATAAAATTTCTATTTGTATGAATCAGCCTTAGTCTCTTGAATTATCTAGCCATTAAAGGCATATATATATATATATATATATATATATATATATATATATATATATATATATATATATATATATATATATATATATATATATATATATATATATATATATATATATATATATATATATATATATATATATATATATATATATATATATATATATAGTAACACATAAGAATAGTTAAGTGTATATTATTTTTCTAATGCAAAATTTCTGAATTATTCATAGGTGCAGCCGGAAGCTGGGAAGAATGGTGGACTTACGACGGAATTTCAGGTATTTAGTTTTGAAGGGTTTCTTTATACAATTTGTTTAGAGCTTGTTAGATTTGAAAACGTATTTGGAAACTGGCAAACTTTTACAAACTGGCGAATATAAGTGAATCGAAAAATTCCTTAATGTTTTCAACTTGTAAACCAACCTTTCAACTGGGCACCTGGAGCTGCTTGCTGCCACAGGTCTACCACTTATCTTAAAAAGCTTAAAAGGAATATTTCAATTCTATCTCTTTTTAGATGTATGATTATCACTTTTTTTTTCTCGGTTATAAATGGTAAAATTGAGTGTAAAAAGAACTTACTACAAAAAAACATGTATGAAGTTGGATCTTTATTTAATGAAATTGAGGTGACCATAAAAAAATGGTTCTTAAATGGAGTACATCTTTAATCCACTGGTGGTTTAGCAAGAAGGGAAAATTAGGAAAATGTTTTCTCTCTATACATACTATTTTTCTACCTAATAACATGAAAAAACCTTTTTTATTATGCAGAGAAGTCTGCAGATTAAAATACGTCATTTTACGTGCAGAACCGTCAGTGGGTTAAGCACAGTTTTACCCGTCAATGAATGACGCCAAAAAGTAGTCTATATTAAAGCATTAATATGAAAAATAGTATGGTTTGTATATGTAAAGAACTCCCCTAACTATGTATCTGGAGCAATAGTGGGGGCTCTAGTTACGAGGTTTAACTAATTCAAGTCATTATTATTGGGCTATTATTTAAAGCAGGTTTTGGCTTGGGTTGGCAACAGGCCTATAGGGAGAAAGAAGCTTTCCTCCTTGAAATGTGCTATTTCTTATTTCATAGCAGCAGACGGTTTCAGACTTTGTGGCAAGGGGAGATCTTTTTATAGACAAACTATAGTTCATATCTGTTTACACCAAGAGGATGCTTTGCTCTTTTACTCTCTAATTAAGCCTTTAAAAAGCACTATGCATTGGCTTTCGATCTAATTAAAAATACTTACATTAATAATATTCTGTGGTGGGTGGAATTATCTTATTTTGCAAAATAAATACTAGTAATGAACCTTGTATGGTACAATCCCTTTTTTTCTGTTTTGGAAAAAAGAAATCGTCCCAATGAAAAGTCTTCTTGACAAAAATTGCTAAAAGAAAGTCCCCCTTTTACCTTCATAGGCATTTTGTGAAAATTTCCTTCCCCCTTTTTGCAAATTTAGAACTGCTCATTTATTTCGTAATAAATTAGCATGTACATTTTTTTTAAAATTTTACTTTTTATTTCGTACATTACAAGAATGAAATAACAAAAACGAAGTAAATTAGTACAAGAATTAATTATTTTTCTAAGAAGAATTGCTACAATTACGTTTTTGTTTTATCAACTTTTTTTTTCACTTTATCTAGCATAACACGTTTACTGCCAACTGAGTACAAGTGAATATGCCATATCCATAAATGAAAAGTAGTAATCTATACAGATAAAACCAAAGCTAAATTTTCTTATTTTAGCAACAATTTTAGTTTTGAAAATTCACAGTGACTGAGTACAAGTAGATATTCTTTATCTTTCTCTGAAAAGGGGCAATCTATAAAGATAAAATCAAAGTTAAATTTTCTTTTTTTGGCAATTATTTTAGTATTTAAGATTCAAAATATGTTTATTTCAATAAACAATATGTTATTGTCGGAAGAAAATATTTTTTTGCAAAAATAGTTGGATGATAATTTGCATCTTGTTACTATTTGACTTGTTTTATCTACACAAACTATTAGGAAAAATTTCGTCTATTTTAATGCAAGATCGGCAGCGAAAGTGTTTAAGTATTCAACTTCAATAACTGATGAGATAATATACCTTCTTAAAATAGCAATACTTGCACCTGCATATCCAAGAAAAATCCTTCCGTTAAAGAAATCAGAAGTGGGAATGTATTATACATGCTCTCCTAAATCTAAGGATTTTACAATGTGTTTTTAATAATAGTCGTTAACAAAAGCAGAATTTTTTTAAAAGGAACAGAGATTTTCAAAAACTTTTATTAGAATTTATGAATTTGATATTTCTGTTTAAAATATTTATAAACATTAATGTAAATTTTAGTAGTAAATATGTAGTAGTAGTAAAATGTAGTAGTCAACATTTGTGTAAATTATTTATACGTAGAAATAAAATATTAATACATTAGCTTTACTACTAAGAAAATACTGTCTGAAGCTACGAAATCCGTAGGAATGAAATACTGAGCAAAACTTGACCATAGTCGTTTATATTAGGAGCGTTTTATATTTTTTATACATAAGCATTAATCGTCTTCAAATCAGTTTTTTAATTTCTTTTTGGTATTTAGGAGATAATGCGTGTCACATGCAAGGGCCATTTAGTAAATTTGAGTGTTTTATCTGTCACGAGTTGCAATCCTGCCAATACAATCACGTGAAGGCGTCGTTCTCAAACATCATTTTGCGAATGAAAAACTAATAGAATTAAACATGTCACAAAATGTTAGGAACGCTTACACATTGGATTTTTGTTGAATATCTTGCTTTTTTGAGATAAACGTTAACAATAAAATAATTGAGTTATAGGTCTTTAACGTTTTGAAAATGGGACATGCTCAAAAAAAAAAAGAACTGTTACTAAGGCTAACCCGTTGCTAAACACATAAAATACCTATTTGATGCATATACAAATATGCTACAGGGGACTAAAAATGTTAGATCTCATTATTTTTACTTATTTAATAATTCAATCGTAACTACCTTCATGACTTAGTGTAAATTATTCTTATTTAAAGCAAAAATATTTTTAACAAACACCTTCGCGAGTTAACTGAAAGAAATATGGCAGAAAAAATTGTTAATTTTAATCCTTTTTAATACATTTTTGTTTTTTTTTAATCGGTCCACCACTTTTTCCATTTTTAATCATCCTTGATATCCCTGCATATATTTGGCTATCTGTAAATTTCGGGACTGGGCATCACCTCCTAAATTAGAAAGCCTCCACACGGTTTTTTATAAGTAGTTTGATCAAGCTATTTAAAAAGTGAACCAGTTGTGCGCATGAATCCAAGTTCCATTTTAAAAGTACTTGAGAGAAATTTATCATATTTATTTGAAAATTGGATCTGTAGTGATTGACAAGTAAATAAGACTAACTAATCATATTCATACACAAAACAAATTTTTAGACATATATTTGCTACCGCTCTCTAACATTTAATAGATTTTCTGTTAAATGACTCTTTCGTAAGCTGGTATACCTTCATAGTGGTCTGATCAGATTATATTACGGACAATGCGTAATGGTTGGCAGCTTTGCTATAATAGTAATAGAACAAAGTAGGGATTCATATGAACTGCTAGCTGAGCTGTAGTTCATATGAAACCCTGCTGTAGCATTCACATGTAGTGGTGAGAAAAATGAAAATAACTCTAAATCAAATTTACTGAGCAAAGAATCATACATTAAAATATAAAATTTTGATACCTATAGAAAAATAATCCCACAAAGCCTATCAACTTTGTATACATGCATGGGGTTGTACCTTCACTTTGTCAATTGATTTAAAAAAATTTGCTTTTATAAGTCAAACGATTTTAAATAACTTAAACGATTTTCAATTAGTTAACCAATCAGCAATTTGAAATTCAATTCTTATAATATTTTACTTCGCGTAATTTTGGCTTTTGAAATTGTAATGATGTTTTGTTTTGCAATCTTGAATTTTACATTTAATATGAATAAAAAAGACTAATATTTATAAATGTAAGGACGGGATTGTGGAAGATTTGAAATCGACCATTGAATAAAAATTTAGGAAAGGTCATTCGGTAGACTTTCTTTTTTCTACAAAATTTTTTCATGCTCATATCTTCCTAAAAATATTCGTTTAAGGAGAAAAGTTTTCTTTTAAAGAAAGTAAAATCTATTAGAAAAGTAATGAAGTGCTATAGCAGTTAATGACATCTTGACTTGCCATGTCAAACAAGATATCCAATGAAATATTAATTACAGAACACGAATCGACAATGTTGAGAGAACATGTTCTCATCAAATCTTTTATTTTCAAATAGTTACTTTCATTTGACGAACTACATTTTTGGTTGTTAGAAAATAAATGGAATTTTTAGATAACTTTTTAAGAGAAATCACGATTAAATCGGGTCCTTTATGATTCTTTTTTTTTATCTTTTCTTATTCATTTCTTTTTATTTTCTTCTTTTCGCTTTGATAAGCAACTTTGCGAACAAAATTATTTAAATTTTTATTTGAGTGATAAACTAACGTTAGTTGAAAAAAAAAGTGAAAATTATTTAACGTAATAAAAAACATATTTTCTGGAAGTAGACTAAAACTAAGTTTTTTCCTAACTGGTCAGATAAAACTGGGTATATAAGTATATTTGAGAGAGAAAACTTAATTTTTTATGGAAGTATGCTAAAACCAGGTTTTTTTCAAAGCGGTCGGATGAAACTGGGTATATAGGTATATTTTAGAGAGAAATTTATTATTTTCTGGGAGTATGCAAGAACCATGTTTTCTCCAAGTTGTTGAAATAAAACTTAATATATAAGGAATAAAGAAAAAAATGCTTTTTCTCCTACTGAAATATTTTTAGAGTCGCGAATAAATACATAGTCAATATATATAAATATTACGACCCTCGTAAACTTAGAGACTTACAGGGGCTTAAAAATTAAGGTTCACAAGGAATGCATATTTTATTTTATTTTATAGCCTTCGTTGAACAGCAAACCCAAGTTTTGGGTTTACGACTACAAATTTTCACCTCCGTAGTCTTGTAATTTTGAACCCAATCTAAAAGACAAGAGAACTCCTGGATCAATTATTGTGAGAAATGTACCTTCATGGAGGACTTTTTGATGGAACTCACCCGCATTTGTGTTACATGGAGAGGAAAAAGACGTAAACTTCCCATGGTTAGCCTGATGGCAAGGGGACTGTAACCCATGATTCGTCTACCACTGAGGGTGTTTTTCGTCAGCACTGTGGAAGCTGAGAGCCGGATGCCGAACTCGTATCGACCAGCCGTCGCTGAGATTCGAACCCACTTCACCTCATTGAAAGGTGAATGCTCTATTCCCTGAGCGTCCCGTAGTGGACTGATCGTTAAGACACAGTTCCCAGCAGATCACCAAAGTCAAGCATAACTGGCTGTGGTCAGTGTGCGGGTGGGTGACCACTTAGATCATTCTGAGTAGGGACCGAGGATATGAGATATTGGTCCTCGTCAATCTGTTCCACCGTAAAGTGCTCGACTTCGCGTGCAGGTCGTCTGGCTACCAAAGCGGGGGTGCCATCCCCTCTGCAGAGGATCAAAATTGTGATGGCATGCCTTCGGATCATCCTCAGGGATGTTTCCCAGACCGTCACGAATAGCCCATTGTGCAGGTCTAGTGCGACGTAAATAAACTACAACAATAACTATTCCCTGAGCCACCGCTACTCAAGGAATATATTTGTAACTTAACGTAAATTGAGTTAATTGATTAGATTTAAGAACAGAAATTACGCATAAAATTTTGATTATGTTCTTTTGCGATGCTACAGGCTAAGAATATAGGCTTACTTCAAATGCCCTCCTGTACTGTTGATACTTTGCATTCAATACTCCTTGGATTTTGACCTAGAGTACTGGTGAATTCTGGTTTTGTTCAACAATGTCATTTAGCATAAAAAAAAGACTTATTTTATTTAAATATTGTTCAAACAATTCATAATAATAGGTAAAATAAGACATAATCAGATGTTGAACTTTTCTAAATCTTCAAGCCATTAAAAATGGCTCACTTAAATTGAAATAAGTTTTTCAAACCATTGACATTGACCAATAAATAATTTACCTAACCATTCTTTCTTCTTTAAGTAACATGGAGATTACATCTAACTAGTTTTAAGTTATTTCTGATAAATGGCAATCAGTAGTCAACTTAAAAATGCCGAGGCCCGGTTTTATACAATTCCCACTACATGTGTTGAGAGTGGTTAAAAGGATTTTAGTTATTGTTTCTTATTCATTTTCTCATTCATTATTTTGTATTTTTATTTTTTTTCTATGTTCGCAAACCCTCAGTTTATTGATGAGGCAAACAAATTTATTTATAAATCATAAGATTCCAAAGATATCATATAATTTTATTATATGGCCAGCGAAGTCCTTATATGTTAGCTTCATATATTAATTTTTCACGATGGGATACGATATTGTTGGAAAGAGTTTCAATTATATGCAAGAAAAAGAGTAACAGTTTGAAGATGTGTGAAGTAACAAAAATGCATCTTAATGTTTCTCAAACCCAGATTTTAAGTTATATTCATTTTCTAAAGAATATTATTAGGCTATGTTTATTTTCTTAAACTCGATTTTTGAGATATTTTTGAAAAGTTTTTTAAACGCCTATTTTGGTTATGTTAACTTTCAAATGTGCCTTTTAAGCCTAGTCCAAAATAAAGAGTTCATCGACAATACATAAACAGAAAATAATTCTGATTACTTTCGACAATAATTTTTATTTTCAAATTTTCTAAGTTACTATCATATCAAGCTGTGTTAATTTTTTTAAACTCGCTTTTTGAGCAATATTTCAAGCGCCGATTTCGGCTATGTTAACTTTCAAATGCGCTTTTTAAGCTTAGTCCAAAATAAAGAGTTCACCGACAACACATAAATAGAAAATTATGATTAGTTTCTGCAATCATTTTTATTTTCAAATCGTAAAAGTTACTCTTCTCTTTTTCATTTCAAACTTTTTTTTGAAAAAGTTATTTGCTCCAACTTTAAAACAAGTTCTTGAAAGTGTTTATAAATTAGAATTGCTTCAATTGATTAAATCAGAAAAAAAAGTTACAGTTTAAAGACTTAAGAAAAAACAAAAGAAAAATTAAACTTTTCTCCAACACGCATTTAGAGCTTTATATATAATTTAAACAAGCATATCAAGCTGAGTTCATTTTCTTATACTCGATTTTGGTCTAAATAAATTTTTTAAACACACATTTCATGTTATGTCAATTTCTTAAGCGTGTATTTTGAGCTTTGTCCAAAATTAAATGTTCATCGATAAAACATAAACAGGACTAACTATGCTCAATTTCATCGAGGAATTTTATTTTCAAGTGATAAAACTTTCACTTCTCTATTTCTTTTCAAACTTTTTTCGGGAAAGAATCTTGCTCCAACTTTAAATCAAGTTTTTGAAAGTGTATAAAAAATCGAATTGCTTCAATCGATTAGATCAAAGAAAAGAGTAACAATTTAAAGACGTGAGAAAAAACAAAAGAAAAAAAAATGTGTATTGATTGTTGAGTTTCACACGCAATATTCTCATCAAAAAATTCTCCTCCCCTTTTACATGTTATGTATTAAGATTCATATCATAGAATATCACATTTATTAATTTGGAAATATGTAGAGCACCTTAAGAGGGAATATCACTGTGATTTTCTAAAAAAAAGTTCAGTTTTCCTAATTAAGTTTACCCATGTTATTATGAGAAAAATCTCTTAAATGAAAATGAGACATTTTAGCTCGCAATATTTTTAGTGTAATATATTTAATAATTGACTGTGTTCGTTAGCCACCTGAAAACATTTAAAAAGTATTAGTACTATTAATAGAAAAAAATTACAATTTAAAATACATTCTCAACTGTCTTAATATTTTATTAACTCACTGTAAATACATTTAGATCCAAAATCTGTGGATTTAAAACTTTAATTCTAAAGCGAAAACTAATGATAAAAAGTTTTCAACTTCTTAATAACAAAATCGAGGAAAGCTTTTAATTTTTACCAGGTGTGTAACAATTTTGATGAGGCAAATAAATTTATTTATAAATCATAAGATTCCAAAGATAGCATGTAAATTTTTTTTACAAATTTAAATAGGGTTACCACGGAAAATAGTTTTTAAAAATAGTATTGAAAATTACAATCTTAAATCGCGGAATGATTGAAGCGGATATGCGACATTTTCAGAGAGGCAACAATCAAAGTAAGAAGAAAAAACTAATTTTCCAACTATATTATGAAAATTTTTTTATTAGAGTTGCGGTTGCTCAGAGATACAGCACTCGCCTCCCAATGAGGTGGTCTGGATTCGAAGCCCAGCGATGACTGGGAGATACGCATTCCATTCCGGCTCGCGCCGACTTCAGTGCTGGCGCAAGATATCCTCAGTGGAAGATGAATCATGGTTTAGAGTCCCCTTGCCGTATGGCTAACCATGGAAGGTTTTTGTGGTTTTCCTCTCCATGTAAACGTAAATGCGAGTAGTTCCATATAAAAGTCCTCCACAAAAGCACATTTCTCCCAATACTTGTTCCAGGGGTTTCCTTGCCTTATGGATTGGGTTCAAAGTTACTAGGCTGCGGGGTGGAGCACTGGTAGTCGTAAACTCAAAGTCGGTTCGGCTGATCAATGATGATTATAAAAATAAAAATTTATCAGAAGGTGCGGCTTTTAATTCTTTGCCTTATATTAAGCAGCACTACCTAATTAGAAATCAAAATCACGCAACCTTATTCAAAACTATTGTGGATTAGTTATGTTAAAAATAAAGGGATAGCGAAAACAATTATGTTACATTAAACATTTAAGATGTTATTTTCCCTTATTTAAAATTGCACTGAAAATAACACTTACCAGTTCCATCCACTAAGCTCTTCATATGATAATATTCTAATGCATTTGTTACCACGGTTGTAGATTTTGTTAAGGAATCACAACAAGGATAATTAATGATTTTTTTTAAAGCAGGCTGTCCCAGGTGCTCAGTTTCAGGATTATCATCAGGATCAGGACTATCAGATCTAATAGCAGCTGAAAATTACACTTACCAGCTCCATCCTATCTAAGCTCTTCTTATGATAATATTCTAATACATTTGTTACCACTGTTGTAGAGTTTCTCAAAGAATCACTACAAGGATAACTACAGATATTTTTTAAAGCAGGCTGTTTCAGGTGCTCAGTTTCAGGATTATCATCAGGATCAGGACTATCGGATCTAATAGCAGCTGAAAATAACACTTACCAGCTCCATCTACTAAGCTCTTCATATGATATCATTTTATTACATTTGTTACCATTGTTACAGATTTATATAAAGGATTACTACTATTCCTTTTTAAATTTGTTGAGTTGTGAAACATAATTTTACATAAGTTTATTTATATAATTTGAAAAACATTCTGTTGTTTTTTATTTCAAAAGATGTTAAATTTGTGATCAAGACGAGTTTTTATTCGAAAATCTATTAACCGAGATTTTCGATATCCGAGGTACAAGAGGTCCCAATTAGCTCGGATAATCGAGGTTCTACTGTGCATGCAAGACTATACTTCGGTATTTTTTATATATGAAAAACAGTCTAATGGTTACTAAAAAGCTCCCTTAGTTTATCGGAATTATACTTGTACTAAAATATAAAAATCAGAAAAAAAGTAGTTTGAACCTTTTTTTTTATGCATATTCAAAAATTAATCAATTAACAATAAAAATTTATTTGAAGATAAACATAAAAATAGAGACCGGTTTTTCATATTGCACTTCATGACCATAAATTGTTAAAATGATATTTGCACTAAAATATAATATCCCCAAAGAAAAGTAGTTTGAACAATTTTTTTTATTCGTATTCAAAAATTAATCAATAATTGATTTTATAAATTAAAGAAATTTCAGTGATGAATAACTGCTTCTTTTAGATCTTAGTAGCTGCAAATAAATGCAAATTTGAAAAATTGTTGTTTGGAAGTGAGCCGTGTTTGGAAAATAAAATATAAAAATAGAGACTCTATTTTTATGCTGTATTTAATGACCATAAATTGTTAAAATGCTAAATATACAGGGCTGCCAACTTCTACGCTTTTTGTTAAAGTTTATTCTATTGATAGCTATGTGTATGTTTAAATGTATTATTTTTTGTTCATTTAAACTTATTTTCCTGATCACTATACATAAATGATTTGAAAGTTCATATGTAAAGCTATTTTTATCCATCTCTTTCATTTTGAGCTTTTGAAAAATTGGTCATATTGCCAAAAATTCCGAAAGTTTTGGTTTTTAAATGTCTACCCTATGAAATATTTTGCAAAAAATGTAGTAGTTGCCAGGCCTGAATATAGTATTTTTCACTTATTTCTGACAAAACTAATTAAAAAAAATGAAAAGAGTATGAAAAAGGTGTTTAATTTCAAATAATTATATGAAATTAAACGCATTATTTAATTAATAATGTTAAATTCTGCATCAAAAAGTTAAGCAATTACGAAGATAATTTTTCTTTCAATTAACAGGTCCTGATTTTTGGGGTTTGCTGAATCCAGAATGGGGATTTTGTACGAAAGGTCGTCGTCAGTCACCTATAGATCTTGATCCAGCAGTTCTTTTATATGATCCTCATCTTAAGAGTTTGAAAGTTGATAAATACAGGGTAAGATTTATCATTAGATCTATTTATGTTTTTTTTATTTATTATTATTATTATTATTTTTTTTGCTTTCTTTCAAGTGTTCGTTACTAAGCGGAAAAAGCTATTGCATCGTTTATATTCCGCATAGACAAAGGATGTGCTGCTTGATTTTCTAATTTATGACATAAAATTTGTAAAATATTAATAATTTTATTGATCATTCACTTTAGCTCTAAATCATACGTAAAGTAAACACTCTAAAAATTTACAATAATGTAAACTAATCTTTATTGTCATTTAGAGAAAATAAGTTTTATTCAGTAGCGAAAACGAGTTTTTGAAACAGGAGATAAAAAATTTTAAAAACGAAATTTTCCTAAAATTTCAACAGTACATATTCTTTAGAGAGAATTTGCACCCCACATATGTATTATGTACTTCATAAGCTCCTTAGAAAACTGAGACCATTTCTTAGTAATTGTCCTGTGAAGCACGTGAATGAACGGGGTGCTTGATTTTTTTTCCTCTAACGATAGACACTAAACTTCTCTTTGCTTCGGAAGCTGTCGAAAGTGTTGCTAATTAAACATTGCCTGGTGGCGATTTTTGAACGACTCTTTGGTTTAGCCTTTTCTTAAAGAAAAAATAAATTGATTTTTGACTTTGTTTTTATTTCACTAATAAATTTCAATAGAAATAAACACTTGCATTATAATTGTAACCAACTGCAACCAAGAGAAAAATCTCTAAAATCTAAGCAAGTTGTTAAAAGCCGCTGGATTGTATATTAGTTACCCTGTAGGTATTTGTAAAATTAAAACATGGAGGCGAGCAACGTTATCCATGCCACACTGCCACAAAAAACAGACCATAGAGTGCTATACATTCACGCAACACACAAAGAGAAACATCCATGCCCAGCGTGGGATTCGAAGTCGCAACCACTGGCTTCGTAGTCAGTCACGCTGACTGCTCGGCCACATAGCCGGAGATGCTTGGTTCATAAACGTGCTAAATCTTGCTATTGCTGTTTCGCCTTAGGTACAGTGTGCGAGGAAAAAGCCAATTTTATGAATCTGATTTATTTCTTAAATGTAACTATTTAGTGAGCTTTCATGGAAAATTAAAGCGTGATAGAATGTAATTATGGCGTAATTGGATTCAATTAAGAATTAATTGAATAATACTTATTTTTTTTATTAAAGACATTCCGCAGAACCTGTTTTGGCAAATATTTTGTGTCCTTGTTTATAATATTATTACCAAAATATCTGTGACTGTGGAGAAACAATTATATTTCAAATTTATCTTCGAAAAGGTAGGTATGTAGATACTTTATTTACGTCGTATTAGATCTGCACAATGTGCTATTGGCGACGGTGTGGGAAACATCCCTGAGGATTATTCGAACACATGCCATCGCAATTTTGATCCTCTACAGGGAGGATGGCTCCCCTACTTTGGTAATTCGACGATCTGAGCGTGAAGTCGAGCCCTTTACGGCAGAACAGTTTAACGAGGAACGATACCACGTACTCTCGGTCCCTACGCTGGGTGATCAAAGTGGTCAATCACCCGCTTACTGACCGCAGCCAGTGATGCTTGACTTCGATGTTCTACAGGGAACCGAGACTTTATGATCAGTCTTCATGATTTATATAAATCACAAAATTACTGCAAAATGTAAGAATTTTGTGAATGTTATTGAATAGAAATGCAACCCGTTTATTGATGGATAAGTAGTTTTTTCAAAATGCAACGAAAATTTCATCTTTTTGTCAAGCAATGTACAAAAATCAACGTTATGTTTACCTTCCAAATACTAGTACTAAATTTCTTTAGTTTTGAAAGCTATTTGTTCGAGTTGTATCACACTATGGCAATCTATCATTATCATAGGTAATGTATAGGAAGTAGTGGTATCAAAGGTAATGTATCCTTATCATAAGTAATGTATCAGAAGTAGGGGCATCAAAAGGAATGTATCATTATCATAGGTAATGTATCAGAAGTAGTGGAATCAAAGGTAATGCATGGCTAATATATTGGTAAGTAGGTTTCTCAAGATGTTACAAAAATCCGATCTTTTTGTCAAACAATGTGCAAAAATGAGGTAATGTATCATCATCATAGGTAATGTAACGGGTAATGTAACGCAGGAAGTGGTAGAATAGGTTATGCATTAAAAGTAACTGTATCAAAGGTAATGTATCTCACGCATTAGAATTATAGGAATATTTTCTACTATTACATAAAAATAATTTAAGTAAATACAGGGTGTTTATAAAGTCCCGTAACAATTTTGATGTTACTAACTCATAAAATAATAAAGATAGATAAAAATTAATAACATAAAGGGTTAAATAGACTCAAAAAGTTTCATGACCCTTGTCAATGAACTTCCACGTGTGCCCCCTTCGTCGCACGGAGAATATCAAGTCGATAGTCAATTTCACGCCAGGTAGCGACAAGCATGTCGGCATCCACAGAGGCTATTGCGGATGTAATTCTGGCTTTTAGGTCATCAATGTTCGACACGATCCTCCTGTCCTTTATAAATCCCCAAAGAAAAAAGTCCAGCGGCGTTATACCAGGTAATCTGGGTGGCCAAGGAATTGGACCTCCTCGCCCAGTCCATCTTCCTGGAAAATGGTCATTCAAAGAACTACGAATGATGATACCCCAAGGAAGTGGTGCACCCTCTTGTTGCAAAACGACATGTGGCTGAAGCTCTTCTAGTTGTGGAAATACGAAGGTATCATCGAATACGAAGGGATATGTGGGTATCATCGTTTGTAGTTCCTTGAATGACCATTTTCCAGGAAGATGGATTGGGCGAGGAGGTCCAATTTCTTAGCCACCCAGATCACCTGATATAACGCCGCTGGACTTTTTTCTTTGGGGATTTATAAAGGACAGGAGGATCGTGTCGAACATTGATGACCTAAAAGCCAGAATTACAACCGCAATAGCCTCTGTGTATGCCGACATGCTTGCCGCTACCTGGCGTAAAATTGACTTTCGACTTGATATTCTCCGTGCGACGAAGGGGGTACACGTGGAAGTTCATTGACAAGGGTCATGAAATTTTTTGAGTCTATCTAACCATTTATGTTATTAATTTTAATCTATCTTCATTATTCAATGAGTTTTTAAACATCAAAATGGGTCCGGGACTTTATAAACACCCTGTATAATAAAACACAAATTGTCGTGCTTGACAGAAGTTTTATAGAAATTCTATGCGTATTAAAAACTTCTAATATAATTTAATACTATTCAAAATATATTTCGCGAAAACATCAAATGCTGGAGGGTAGGGCTATTAATAACAATTCCATTTTCATTTTTTTTAAAAAAAACTTTTGCATGAATAATGTAAGGCTACAGAGAAAAATTACCTTACAATCGCGTTAGCTTATCTGAATCACGAAAATTACTACAAAATGTAAAAAAAGAAGCAAAATTTGTCTTTTAACGTTTCATTGAAAAGAAAAAGCTGTTTTAAATGGATTTCCTGGTATTGATGTATAAAAAGGTTCGAACCTGCCACTTGAGTCCCATTAAATTTCCGGTTTTCGTAGAGATAGGTGTAAAATATCTATACGTGAGTAGACTCAATAACACATGCAATGGATATTATTAAGAAAAAATGACGTGACTCTATAACTATGGACGCCCTCAATTTTGTCCACCCGTCAATTAGACCCCGATTGTCTAAAGGCTGGGAGGGACAACTTGCATAAAACTACCACCATTTATTTGCAGTAGTTCACTTGTAATCACGGAAAACTATTAAGGGTTGACTATCTTTAATTTAGAGATATTATGAAAATACAGCATTTTATTCTGCAAATGAATATTTTATGACAATTTTTGTTAGACAAAACGTATTTTGGGAGTTTCTACTGCGAGTTTTTCGTCAGTGTTTTGTTGTTTTATTAAGTAAATGGCGAATTATGCTAACATATTTGAAATGGTTGTTTTGTTTGACTATGAAAGAAAATCTATCTCTTTATTTTAAATCAGTGAAAAGGAAATTAGTTGGTGTTATTAGGATGGCAAATAAGTTTCCTTCGGTTTTTTTAAATTTTAACATTGTGCATGTCGTTAAATGATTTTGGAATGGTGTTTTAGATCATTTGAAAAATAACGTTTTGTTCCATCGAAATCTATGTATTTTTTGGTCGTGTCATATTAATTTTTCGATCATTAAAATGGAACATTGGAATGTCAGGTTGAAACAAATAAGCATTTTCATTATATGCGTTTCTAAGGCCGAAAAGCTGCTAGTAATATTTGCTCGGTGAAAAGAAAGAGTGCTATTGCTGAAAGAACCACACGTGATTAATATAACAAGTTTAAAAATAGAAATTTTCAATATTTAAAAATAGAAGTATGAAATTTGGTCATTATATTGGACAAACTTAGAACTTCGACTTACTTAAAGAACATGAAAGATATTAAACGATCTTCTATCATCTTACATAGTTGGAATTTTAATTGCAGCTTTGGGTTTTCTTCTGCTAAAATTATACAATACTACTCTTCATTCACCAAACTTGATTTCTGGGAATCAATCCATAGTTTGAAAAGAAATTAGTTAATGATTTATCTAGTATTCCTCCCTTTCCCAATGTTTGGAAATCTATTATAATTTTAATTTTTAACTACCTGGAGTTTCAGCCAAACTTTCTCATCGACCTTTCTTTTATTTTCTTGCTCAAACCTGCTCCTCTGTCCTGAATGGTTAAAGCACTGTGCAGGTGTTTATCACCTTACTTTTCTTATGCCATTTGGTGTTTAGATACTGAACAAGGCTCTTGCTTAAAGAACCGAAGTAATAGTATGTCCATTCTTGTACTTTATTTGTGCTTCATTTAAGATGCTTATCACTTTAGCTTACCGGGCACAAAATTTACTTTATCCTTCTGAATATATGTGGGTATAGAATGAAATTAAAAAAAAAGTGGTATGATGTATGGGTATGAAACACTTTTGTAACGCATAAGTAAAAGTAAAATGTAAATATTTTTCAGTAGATTTGAAAAAGACAATTACCACATTTTTGTCCAGGTTGTAGCAGCCATGTGTTTATCCAACATAACACATTTTAACGAGTAACTTAAGAACCATTTTAAAAAAATAGCATTTTTCTTTAAAGAATCACAAAATCTTTAAAAAATTATTTGATATCAAGGTTTTGTGCTAAATTTCTTTGTTAATATATAAATACCTAAACGAAACACATAAAAAAAGTTATTTAGGATATAACAAGTTTTATTACACTGTAATTGTTAAAATTTTACGAAAATTTGAAATAGCAATATTTCACCCCGCTATTATATATATATATATATATATATATATATATATATATATATATATATATATATATATATATATATATATATATATATATATATACCTAACCTAAAAAAATTACTGAAAAATTAAAGTTATCCAGTCAAATTATATTACGGAATACATCCGGAGACTAACATATTATCAAATTATGTTAGAGGATGCAGTTATTTCCAAATGACTTCGCTCGCTCATCTCACCTATCCTAAAATAAAATAACATAATTATTTTAACCTTTCATGGAGCAGCAAATTTCGATTAAAAATTTTAGACTGGCACGATACTTTTTTTTAAAATGGCGGACACTTGGAACTATTGTTCTTAGAAAGTGCCAGAACTGCTACCCTCTTCTCGTTACCCAGTGGGCACCTGTGGCGAAGCCACGGTGGTGGAGCAGCGTCGTCCACGTCACACAACCCTTTTATAGGGCGGGTCCCACTCACACAAAGGAGAAAGGACATAGAGACAAAGAGAGAGAAAGAAACATCCATGCCCAAACCGGGATTCGAACCCGCTGCCACTGTCTCCGCTGTCAAGCACGCTAACCGCTCGGCCACCAGGCCGGCCTTGCAGGATATTAGCAAGTACTACCTGAGACTATACATTTTAAGCAAGGTGTTATACTTTAGCTCTTTGTTGTTTAAAGAATTTGCTATAAGTTTGAAGCAATTAAGTCGGTATTTCTGGTGGTCTGTAATATCTGTTGAATTAGTGTAGTCAGATTAGCTGCACTGCACCGGAAAAGGTTAAGAAGTTTAAAATAAAATTATAATTACGCATGTTTAGAAGACCAATATGGAAACTAAAATTAAAAGAAGCATTTCTTTATTTCTTTTCATTTATTTATTCTTTTAGTTTTTCTAGAGCGCTAAATGAGCTGAAATTTTTAAATGTAGCCTAAAGGAAAAGAAATTAAAAGCACTTAAATTCAAAATAAAAAAAATTGTTGTCGGAAATCCAAAATGGAATCGAAACTAAATTTGTAAATTTTTAAAAATTAAATAGCCCCTTTTGCTTTTAACCAGCTTTAAGTGCATAGAGATTAACAAATTCTACCTGACAGAAAATTCTAAATATCATATATTTTTAAAAATTTAAATCTCAATGATTTTGCTTCGATTCTTTGCCTTATAAAATCTGTAAAATCATTATTACAAACCATTTAATTAGTCCAAAACTATTTAAAAATTTAATCAAAGAGACTGGGACATGACAGTACCTGTCTGCAAAAAAATCATAGTTGTCCTGCTAAGGGTTTTCACAAAATAGGATTATGTGCACCAAAAAAAAAAAATATTAATTTTGACCTAAATGACTCGAAAAATGATAAGAACATTAATGGCATTATGATATGAGACTTTTTTTAAAAATTTTTTCTAAGTGATTCTAACTTAAAATATTATTAGTGGGCTAGGATCCCCTCACCATCGGGATAGCCGGGAGAGACATTCGTGGTTTTAATCTCCATGTAACGCAAAAGACCGTTAGTTCCCTTAAAAAGTCCTCCACGAAGGCTAATTTGTCTCGATGCTTGATCCAGGAGTTCCCTTGACTTCTGGGCTGGGTTCCAAATTACAAGACTTCGGATTTGAACATTCATAGTCGGCGATTCAAAGCCGAATAAAAATCAAAATGAAATATTTCTCTAGAAATGCAAAAAAATTCATATTATTTCATCAAATAGTGTTTGATGAGCCGTGATGAATCAGGGGATAGAGCTTCCGCCTTCCGATGAGGTAAACCGAGTTCGAATCCCAGAGATGGCTGGTCGATACGGAATTTGTATCCAGCTTGCAAAGACCACAGTGCAGATATAAAATATCCTCAGTAGTGAACGGATCATGGGTTAGCGTCCCTTTGCCGTTAGGCTAACCGTGGGAGGTTTTCGTTGTTTTTATCTCTATATAACGCAAATGCAGATTAGTTTCATCAAGAAGTCCTCCACGAAAGCTAGTTTCTCCCAATTCTCGGTATAGGAGTTCCCTTGTCTTCTGGATTGAGATCAAAATTACAAGGCTACAGTGTTGAACATTAGTTGACTTAAATCTAAATTTGCGTCAACTGTTCAACGACTGTTATAAAATTAAATAGTGTTTGATTTATGAGAGTAAAGAGCACAATCCACGAAAAATTTCAAAAACAGTGATGGCGGCAAACTTTTTATTATAAAAAGATTATCAGTGATGATACGTAGGCCAAAACAGTTTAAAAAATGGCACAATTGTAACTGCCACCATACATTAACGTTATGAAGGGTACTTATTTAAATCAAAAGTCTTCTTAGCATTTCTTTTTAGTGATAAACTTAAATCTTAGATGAGCAAGTTTCATTAGTTACTGCTTTTTGGTAGGTACCACTTTTTTAAAAAAAAATTATGACAGACAGAATCCTCTTGCTCCTGCTAAAAAGATAGTATTAATTGAATAACTTTTGCTACCACTTTTTTTTTTTTTGGAAAAAAGAACCGTTTCTTAAAGGAGTCTTATTAAAAACAGTTAAACATGCATTTTCCCTAAAATATATCCAGCATATTTGCATTTAAACATTAAATTTAAGTATATTTACAAAGAAACCAATTAGAAAGTCAATTGATATTTACTTCATATTTAAATAATGAAAGAGAAACAGTGAGTTATGAATCTTTCAATTGAACTCTTTAAGTTCTATTCTTTTGCTTAACTTTTTAGCGAATATCATTTTAAATTTGAAAAGGAATTGTGCAAAGTATCTGTAAAATAAGAGATGCATGTAAACTTGAAAAGAAAAGAAAGTTTTGTTTTTAGATGAAAATCATTTTACGCTTAAAAGAGGGAAGCGCCGATGCGCAGAAAGAGAAAAGAAATAAATAAATAAGGAAGCGCATTCGATTTTCAAAGAAAAAGAGTATAAAACCCATCTCTGGCATTGCCAAATGTTTTTTCTTCTTCTAACTAAAAAGAGTGTTTCTTTTGGAACTTTTTATTGTTCTCAACTCAAAGTATTACTTTCACATCGTATCACTAACCTCTAAAGAACAACTTAAGTGTTCCTAGACTTTGAGAAAATTTGTGGATAACGTATGAATTTTTTTTTGTCAAATGTCGCAAATTAAATACATATAAAATTAATTTCTGACAAAAAGATTTCTAATGAACTTAACAAACTATTTTATTATGACAAAAAAATCGGTATGGACTTACAAAACATTTGGGCAAAAACGTGGCATTTAAAAATTTTGTTTTAAAAATTGTAACTGATTGATATTAAAGTTGATAACTTAACTTATATGCTTTTAAAAAACAATTTCTAGCTGTAAGTTTATTCATGTTTCAATCCTTTTGAAGGCCGTGGTAAGTATACTTACCACCAAGTTTTACCACTTTTAATTTAGGTTTCCATTTTTCAATAACTTCAGCTTTCTTAAAGTGAGTTTGAATAAAATTGGTAGCCATTTGTCACTTTTAAAAAATGTATAAAAGTTATAAAATACATAATTCCTTTTGAATTTTGTAGCATTTAAGGAATTTATTTTATAAATAAAGAAAAATAAAAGTCAGTAAGCTCCTAATAGGTCATGTTAAATATATTTACCACCAAAAAAAATGGCATTTTTATAAACTAAATGAGTTTTTTTTTAATATCAATTACTGTTCTTAAAACAATTTCAATTCCAAAAATACTTTAATTTACCTTTACTAGAAATAAAGGGCCCATTAAAGGGTTAATATTTAATTCCTAAGGAATGATACTTAAATGGTTTTGACCACCGTGACCAGTTATTTCAAATTATGTTAGTTATCAGTGTAAAAATATCTCATAAAAATAGTACTGGATGTTATAGCAAAGATACCAAAGATACCAACAGCATTGATTTTAGACTTAAATTTTTTAAATGTTTCATTTTTACCTGGTATATTTTATGTCTAAAATTTTACCTTATGTACCGCTTATTAAAACACATATTTCAAAAGTATAATAAATATGTCCCTCTTTTTTTTACATATTTCATTACAAACATTATTACATATATTCATTCGCAGTAAAAATGTCGTGCTAGGAGGTTACATATATTCATTTACAGTAAAAATGCTGCTTTAGGAAGTTACACAGATTAATTTTCAGTAGAAATGTTGCTTTAGATGTTACATATATTCATTTTCATTAAAAATGTGGCCTTAGGATGTTACATATATTCATTTACAGTAAAAATGTTGCTTTAGGATGTTACATATATTCATTTGCAGTAAACATGTTGCTTTAGAATATTACAAATATTCATTATCAGTAAAAATGTTGCTTTAGGATGTTATATGAATTCAATTGCTGTAAAAATGTTAACTCAAATTTTTTTTAAAAATATTCCTTAGGTAAGTGGAACAATTATGAATACAGGACACAGTATAATTTTTCGTTCCGAATTTATGGATCCAGATGGTTTAGTAAACATAACTGAAGGACCGTTATCCTATACATATAGATTTAAAGAAATTCATTTACATTATGGAAGAACAGATGATAAAGGATCTGAACACACGCTAGCAGGATATTCTTTCCCAGCGGAAGTAAGTTCGATTTATTAATCTTATTTAAAAAAAATATGTTATGTTCATATATTGCATTGTTGTTCATATATCTCTCTCTTTATATATATTGTTCATATATCTCTCTCTTTATATATATTGTTCATATAGCTCATCTATCATATATATTGTTCATATGCATATATTGTTCATATATCTCTCTCTTTATATATATATATATATATATATATATATATATATATATATATATATATATATATATATATATATATATATATATATATATATATATATATATATATATATATATATATATATATATATATGTATATATATATACTTCAAATAAAAAATTTAAAAAAAATTTAAAAATTTATTAATAATTAAAAAAATTAAAAAAGCGGAAAGCAAAATAATGAAAAGATATAACCTCGAAATCAGCGCACATGATTATATCTGCAGAAAGAGGGCTTTCTAATATTGCATTAATACAGCCAAAACAAAATATATCAACACAATAGTGTGAGGAGCACCCAAAAAAATTGAAAAGAAAACTTAACAAATTAAGTAAAATAAAACATAATCAGCAAAAAATAGAAAATAAAATGCAGGAAAAATACAGAATAACATACAAATTGTAATATATAAAGCGAGCAGCGAATTAAATTGAAATTACACTGATATCTTTCAAAAATGTTTTCGCAACAAGTTTGTCAGATTACAAAATATGAAAATAGAAGCATAAATAAATGATAGAGGGATTTGTTTTTTGAATGAAACGCTCTTACTGAAACATGCTTGATTTTTTAGTTACATTGAATTGGCCCGAAAATGGATGTGCGCAAGGTTATAATATTATACTGGTTAATTAAAAGTTTATAATTTATAAGGGTTATTTGGGTGATTTTTAATTTTTATTGTACATTTATTGTACAATAAAATGGTATATTAAAGTAAGAAATATTTTCTAGCGTTTACTACAATTTACCACCACTACTAAAACTTTTGAAGGACGGCAGGAACCCTTTTATAGCTTAAATCGTATAAAATAATTATTAAAAATATGTTTGATAGAAAAAATACGAAACATTTTCTACCTTTCAGTGCTGCCAGCTATGAAATAAACACTATAAAAGTATTTGGAAAATTTAAACAACAAAACCCTTACTAGGAAAAAAAAGTAAACCTAAAATAAATTTAAAATTAAATTAAATTGTTAAAAAATCTTTCATATATTTAATCGTTGTAGATTTTAAATTACAGACTTAAATTAAGAATAAGCCATTTTATTGGTTTTCCTTCACTCATAGGGTGACTGTTTATAAATCAGAGCCTTCATACATAGAAAACCGCGTATAGACTTTATCCTTTATTCATACATTCTTTCATATCAGTAAAGTCTACACATATTACCTGCATTCATCGGGGGTGACTGTTCATAAATTTACAAAATAAATTCCCAAATTTACAAAAAAACTAATAAATAAAATAAACTGTTTATTACACTGGACAGTTAAAACTATATATTATTTTATAATTAAACTTATATTATTTTATAATTGTAGCCATTATGAAATAATATAAGTTATTTTATAATGGCTAAAATTTATTAGAAGTTTACTTAATAAATTAATTGATCCAGTATGAAAGGTCATACAACCAAACTTTTCCATCTAGTGGCTATAGAAATATCTTATTATAGTTAGTTCCTACCTTAAAAATAAATCAGAGCTAATTTTAAAATCAGAAAGAAGATATTTAATATCTATCTATCTATCTATCTATCTATCGATCTATCTATCTATCTATCTATCTATCTATCTATCTATCTATCTATCTATCTATTTATCTATCTATCTAATCTATCTAATCTATCTAATCTATCTAATCTAATCTAATCTATCTATCTGATCTCACTATCTAATCGATCTATCTAATCTATGCATATGTCAACTAATTAAACTGAGTGATCAACAAAAATTTAATTTAATTAACTTATTTCGTTTATATAGTATAAAATTTCATATACTTTAAAACATATGTGCCAAATATACGATTAAATTTGACCGCTCTTTTTATCAAAATTTACATATTTTTCTGCTCAATTTTTTTCTCGATTATTGCTTTATCCATTTTTAATGTGATTTACTTTTTTTAAATATCAGGAAAAAATAAATTCGAAATTTTTACATAATTTTCAAATATTTACTTCTGATTTCTACTTCATATATACTTTTGTCTTTATTCAAAGTATATGCTGAACGGAATGAATAATACGTGGATAATTAGTCATTAGGCGCTTTACTAATGACATACGACGCCTGTCAACAGCATTTGAGCCAAATGTCTACATTCATTAGAATACATTATTGAACAAAAAAAATGGTAAAGTTTGAAAGAAATGTGTTTTTTATTTCTTTTCTTTAAGCAACAAACCAAAGAGCAAAAAAGTACCTGTTTTATTTTTCTCTTTGTTATCAAATCGGCTCCTTCGGAAAGATTCAAAGAGAAATTTAAGTTTGCCTTTTTTTTCTTTCGCTGGCATAATGCATATGATAATATGAGAGCTATATATTTTATGTATGTATTATTAAATCTTTAATAGCTATGAATTACCATTTTGTTTTAGAAAACTTTAAAAAATCATTGAACTGAAACAAATTTAGGCATCAGGATTATAAGAAATTTAAAGAAATCAACCATTTAATTTCTAAGAAGCAAAAAAAGTGTGAATAAAGTTTCAAGTTAAATTGCTTCCTAAAAAAATGTTTTATATAAAAAAAAATTATACTTTGCAACACCATGAACAAGTTGTTTCTGTGTGAGTATTGCAACACCATGAACAAGTTGGTGCTATGTGAGTATTGCAACACCATGAGCAAGTTATTGCTATGTGAGTATTGTAACACCATGAACAAGTTGTTGCTATGTGAGTATATCAACAAATTGAGGAGGAACAAGATGAGTTCGAGCACAGTTTCAGTGAAATGATTTTTTTTTATTTATTTATTTCTCTGTTTCTTCAATTCGGAATTCGATGTTATTTAATACATTCGTTAGTTAAGAATTAAAATTAGTGACTTTAAGTTGGGTTCTTATAAAAAAAAGGTAATGTTTCAGAGATGTTTGGAAAGTAATCAATAATTACGGAAAAATATCCTATGTTTATTTTAATTATTTGGTTTAAATGCAAACTATATACTATGGATATTAACATTTAGAATCCCATATGTTTGAACTTCAGTATTTTGAACTTTTGCAAAAACAGAAGAGCAAGCACATATGTTTTCTTTCCATTTTTATTCTCGAATCTAAACTGCTAGACAATAACCTTAAGAAACTTTTGCCTTAAGGAAAACGTGCAGTTATTTAACCAGTTAAAATGTTTTTCAAAGTTTTGTCGCCAAGGGAAAAAAACATAGTATAAGTACCCTGCACTTGAAGCAATTCGATGATTTTCAATTGCATATATAATCTTGCCATAAGGAATTATCTGGGCTTTAAAACAGACAGATAACTTAAATATTTTAAAAGTTATTAAACTTTTTTTAAAAAAATCGCCAATTTGGGGGCATTTTTTCCATCGAATTAAAAATTTCCAAAACCACTACCGTATTTTCAACTTTTGCAAATTTTATGAGATCAGGTAATACAGCATGGGAGTAAGTTCTTTAAATATTAAAAAATTCGACCACAAATGCTTTTCATTTTCACAAAACTGTGGCTTTTCTCCATATTAACGTTTTGCACCATTTTCAAAATAAGCGCAGAGAGAGCTGGTTTTAGATAGCCTAAGTTGCAAACTGACAGCAGTGAAAAAAATTTACATAATATTCTCATACAAGCATCATTGCATATCACGAAGGGGCTTTCAAAAAATAGCCTCAAGTGTGGAATTAAATTTTAGAAAGCCCTCACAGGGTGCAGAATTAAAATCAAGCAATGACGTGCATACATGTTGAATACAAAGAAAATGGCCCGATTATAAATCTTTCAAAAACCAGTACCAAGGTTTTTTTTGAGCAATTTAAACATGTGTGCAAGACTATTTTTTAACGGACTGTTGTAGTGAATGAATTGTTTGTAGCTAAAATTTATAAGAGTATTTTTGCTCCTCACAAAAACCAGCTATTTATGAAATGAATTAGCTACCTGCTTTTTTAACACGTTCACGCCGGATGTTGCGCCTGAAAGCTGGACGGAAAAGAGAAAATACTGGTAGAAGAACTATTTCAATATTAGATAATATTCGGGAGGAGTTAATCTATTCTCAGCAATAACAATTCACGGTAAGGAAATTTATCACGGCGAAGAAGCAATTCAATATACAAATTGCATCCGTTAAAAACAATCGGTAGTTATGGATTCTTATTATTCCCGGAAAAAACTAAAAAAATTAAATTTATTTGTTACCAGTTTTTACTCCGGTGAGCCGCCCGATGAGACAATATAGCGTGACCCACTGGTGGGTCACCCCGGCGTGAACGTGTTAATGACTTATTCTCAGCCTTGCTTTAGAAGTGATGAAGGAAAAGCTTTTAAATCGAAAGCTTCAGACTCTAGTATTCTAGAGCTGCATTCTACTACGCTTTTTTCAAAAAAATGTTAAAGTTTGGTAAACAATTAAAAAGTCTTTCAGAATTGTTGGAAATTTTATCAACATTTTAAAAGCCTCACCGTGAGAGCTCTGAAAGAAAGTGGCTTTTCATGTAAACTTTTGAATCATTTGCATGCAGGGCTGCCAACTTAAGTTTACGTTACAGCATAAGTTTAAGGTGACTTTTAAAACCTTAAACTTAACATATGAATGATTCAAAAGTTTATCTGAAACACCACTTTGTTAAAGATTCCTCGAGGTTAGGCTTAGAAAATATTGGCATCATTACTAAAAACTCTGAAAACTCTAGTTTTTAATTGTCCGGCTTCACCGAGAAAAAGTTAAAACCAAGTGGCGTTTCTTAATTTCCCTATTGCATGATTAACGAAGGGTTAACCTTATTATATATAGGCTGATTAGAAAGAAGTAGATTTTGAAGTGCTGCAATTTGGCGATATAATCAAAAAATGGAGCTTCATTTCATCGCCATTCAGTTATGAATAAATTTTTATGAATTTTTGTTTTAGGCTTTACGATGGTGATCCGTTTGATTTCGATTTTTGATAAAGGAGATTTTTTTTCTGACAGCAATTTTTTAGCTGACATCTCTCAATCACTTATAATTTAATAAATCTTATCAAAATAAATTATTAGTTGCAGATATTTGGTTACAATTCTGATCTATATAACAACATAACCGAAGCCGTTGCTGTTCGAAGAAGTGAAGGAATTGTTGGTATAGCTGTTCTGCTACAAGTGAGTCGAACTACAATTAAAGCAAATTAGTGGAAGAAGGTTCCAAATGACATTTAAGCTAATTTAGAAAAATTAGCTTTATATAAAAAAAAATAATAAGCTGTTTACAAGATATATTTTTATTAAAAATTGCCACATTTTACAAAACCTAATTGAAAGTATTTTAAGTTCTATATATACAGTAAACCATTTTATACATTAATTCTGTGCTTTTTAAGAATGTCATTTGATACCTTTTTCAACTAGTATCTTCAATTCATACGTTTATAATTTAAATTCATGTACTATATTCTTCCACTATATCTCTTCAATTCATATATTACGTGAATCATTAATACGAGAAGTTGTTCTTAAATTCATAGCGTACTTTATGCTTTTAGACTTTTATCGCATTTATTTGATGTAAGAAATGTCATTTAGAATATTTTTTAGCAAAATAATGACAATCATACAATCATGTTCTTTTTGATTATTTTATTTAGCTGAAATACATATACATAAAAGTCCTTTTCTAACTTTTTCCTATTGTTGAAATAATTCAGAAAATCAATTTTAAAATCTATTTCTGAGAATATATATTAAAGCAGTATTATTTTTGAAAGTGTTGCTTTATTTCCTCATAAAAAATATATCAACGCTAGAACCACCATAGAAAAAAATCTCTTGATAAAGCAGCATTGCTTAACGCATGCTTTCACCTTCAACTCATTAAAATTTTCCCCAAAAAAAATCCATTTAAATACACTAATTACGGTAAATTAGTTATATTTATCATTTAAAGCAAAATGAAATAGTGAATCATTTTAAAGTTATTTTCTTGTATTAATACATTTCTATATGATTGATTCTTATAGTAGAATTAAGCCTATCAACTACTTTTATCTTTTGACTAATTTGACTTTTTCTATATTAATTAATTTGCACTTTCTATTCCAATTATTGCCAAGCTATAATGAAGGTTGAAGGAACGAGTCTGGAAATATATTTCTCTACTCTATTGTGTAAAACATTTTTCCTGATATATATATATATATATATATATATATATATATATATATATATATATATATATATATATATATATATATATATATATATATATATATATATATATATATATATTATATATATATATATATATATATATATATATATATATATATATATATATATATATATATATATATATATATATATATATATATATATATATATATATATATATATATATATATATATATATATATAATTCATGAGTTATGCAGTATGTGACTGAATGTTAAAATTTAAAATTATTTTTTATAGGTGGGAGCTTTGTCAAATCCAGAGCTTAGAATTCTTACCAGTCAGTTACATAGAATAATATATGGGGGTAAGCATTTGTGTTTTTTATAAAA
Organism: Parasteatoda tepidariorum; assembly: GCF_982258835.1. NCBI lineage: Eukaryota > Metazoa > Arthropoda > Arachnida > Araneae > Theridiidae > Parasteatoda > Parasteatoda tepidariorum. Next base: position 48,569,799 of record NC_141766.1, read on the forward strand.
GAATCTAAGAATTTTAAGCAAAATAATAACGGAAAAATCACCCTAGTCCTAGTCATACAAGTCCATATTAAAACATGAACTAGAGTGGTTCTTGCACGAAGCCTTTCTATTGCATTTACAATCAATCAAGTTAGTGGCAGGCATAGCCAGCTTGCAGGGCGCTGGGCTCACGTTTGTAAGAACGGGAATTCGATTCCAGTCGGTTGAAGACTCCCCGTGTAATAAATGGTGACTGGTGTACGATAAACCTGTCAGGTCACAAAGTTCTTCATGTTCTCGTAACAAATCAATACCTCTGGGAGTACTGAATTGGAGATTGACCGTTCTCTGGATCAGATCAAAATTACGATCTGTGACGAATGAATGGATATATGAATGGGTTCGCCCTATAAACGGATGTGACGTCTAATTCTTGGCCGTAGATGGCGCCACTTGAGTACAAGAACAATCGCACCCCCTCTATCTTAATGGCTGACGACAACATCAATCAAGTTAGCGTTTCAATTAGAGCAAGAACTTAGCACAAATGGAACCTCAATCCTCGTCCGTGGAAAAAGCGAGAAAGACTACAGAGACCAATTTTTTTTTATTCCACTTGTATCTCAAGAATAATTTATGAATCCGAACTTACCTTGTTCTCTTACCAGCCCCTTTATATATAACTATAATGAAAAAGTTTAATAAATATGTTACAGAAAAGCAATTCAAGTCCACTTAGGCCTAATTGCGTTAGTCATCAGTATTGACTTGACATCACGAGAAAAACTTCGACGGAAGCTTTAGCTAAAAATGAGATAAAACTGGTAGTACTAAAAATTGGCATTCCATTTCTTGTTTATTCTGGAAGGAATAAAGTAATTGTGATCCCCATCATTTGTCACAGTTATAACATATATCATTACTCACTCATATGTGGTGGTTATCTTAGCATCAGCCCCACCAGGGGCTCTAACTAATTCATCTGAGTGGAAATAAATAATAAGTCGCCGAAGCGCAAATGAATGGTGAAAGTTGGGGCTCAATAACATTTACTGAGAGAAAATTAAAATGAAGTAGCGGGATTAACCCCTTGGGGACGGGGAATTCAGAAAAGCATTCGTACAAAATCAGAATCAAGTTGCAATTAAATAAAAAACGGTAACTTAAATGTAGTCGTTACTAATTTGACAGACTTACTTTGCTTTTATTTTAATTATTGTTAGTTTAATCATATATATAATCAATGTTAATTCAAAGTATAACTAAATAGTTTTATTTTGAACAAAGTAATGGTGAATTAAATAAATCAAAAAATTATAACTCCGCCTACAAATAAACTGCTAAAGAAATACTTTGATTACCAGTTTTATCTTCTTACCCTGATTGATACGGTTTTTTGCTGTCACGTATTTGTGACAGTCGGCGCGAAAGGGTTAAACAAGCAAATTTAACACGTTCACGCCGGGAAAAGTGAAAATACTGGTACAGGAAAAGAGAAAATACTGGTAGAAGAACTATTTCAATATTAGATAATATTCGGGAGGAGCTAATCTATTCTCAACAATAATAATTCACTGTAAGGAAATTTATCACGGCGAAGAAGCAATTCAATATAAAAATTGTATCCGTTGAAAACAATTGGTAGTTACGGATTTTTATTGTTCTCGGAAAAAAACTAAAAAATGAAATTTATTTGTTACCAGTTTTTACTCCGGTGCGCCGCCAAGATGAGAAAATCTAACGTGACCCACCGGTGGGTCACCACGGCGTGAACGTGTTAAGATAGAGAAGAGGTTTTTGTGGCAGACTGCCTCGCCTCCCCCCGAGGTAACATATATCATTCATAGCTGTCAACTTGTATGACCGTTGAAGAAAAGTTTCAACATTAGAGCTTTTTGACGTATTAAATCTTCAGTTTAAAGTTTCAAAAGAAATTTTCAACCTACCACGACAAACCAATAATTAAAAAATAAGTACATATGATTTTTTTTTGTAAACTATTTTAGCTATTAAATATTTAGGTAGTTCAATTTTTAGAAATTATTTCCAAATTTAAGTGTTGGTTTATTACCCTTTTGTAAAATCTCAGCAACCGTACATGTTACCAGGTGTGATATTTGAAATTAAATCTTTAAAAGGCATAGTTTTTCATAATTCAGGAAGAAGCTAAAACTATGAAGCTGTTATTTTTCCTAAATATATGTTATCTACTCTTATTTCTCCAAGCAAGAAACAGTCTATTATATATTTCATTTCGATTATTAAGTCCTGGTTGCAACTTGCAATTCATTCCTCCTTGAAGTAAGCTAGAAATAAGAAATTCACTTCCAGTTTTTTCTCGTTACGAGGTAAAGCTCCTTCCTGTAGTTTTTCTCGTGATGGTAAAACAGTAATGCATAATGTTTTGATTTAGATTATTTTTTGCAAATTTTTCTTTACCTAAATTACTAAATTAGTTAACGATGAATTACAGAGAAACTCTGTACATTGACTTTTCACTTCTTAATTTTATTATATTTCTCAATAACTTAGAATTCTAATAATTATTCGATTTTCAGGGGAGGAAGCCAAACTTCAACATTTATCTATTCATAATCTTCTTCCAGACACCCGATTTTTTATGACTTATGAGGGTTCTCTAACAATGCCCGGATGTCAGGAAACTGTCACGTGGATAGTGATGAATAGGCCCATTTACATTACAAAACAACAGGCAAGATTTATCTAAATATTATGGATTTATTAATGAATACTCGCATTTACTCAAGCTGAAGCATTATATGGAGCAAGTAATGCAGGATTTTTTTCTAATACTTTGTAAACCAACAGGTTATATTTTTACACAGCTTGCAGAAGTCCAGAAGAGAATCACGCATCATAAAGACTTAATTAAAAATACGCATTGAATTCTTCCAATAACTATTTTATAGCGATTTTTATTGTGAAAATGAAAATACTCAATCCAAATTTTGAAAAATAAGTATAAGAGATAAGATAAATATTGAACATCTTGATAAATCTAAAATGAAATAAAATTAGTCTTGAGCTAAGATAATCTTGAAGTCTGAAAACTATTGGTATTGTGTTACTTATTTTCAAACACATTATTTAGAAAAAATTGCTATTCAAATAAGAAAATTTTAATTTTCTGAATCGACACTTACTCGGAAAAATAAAAACAGGTCATAAAACATTTTAATTTTTAGCTCGCTTTAGGCATAAAATATTTGTTACTACTATTTATTACTTATAGGGGAAACACATGTTCATTAGTAAAAATCATAGAGACAATTTGTCCATTTAATCCTTGTTCCGTCTACCACTGAGGATATTTTACGACAGCACTGCGGTCGGTGTGAGCCGGGTTCGGAACTCGTATCGACCAGGGATTCGAACCTGGTTCACCTCATAGGGAGGCGAATGCTCTATCCCCTGAGCCACCACGGCTCTAATTAAATCATTTTATTTTATAACCGTCGTTGAACAGACGATCCAATTTTTTGGGTTTACGACAACTAATGTTCAACTCCGTAGCCTTGTAATTTTGAACCCAATCCAGAAGACAAGGAAACTCCTGGATCGAGTGTAGGGGGAAATTTGCCTCCGTGGAGGACTTTTTGATGGAACTAACCCGCATTTGCGTTACATGGAGAGGAAGACCACGAGATCCTCCCACGGATTGCCTGACGGCAAGGGGACTCTAACCCGTGATCCGTCTACCACTGAGGATACTTCACGTCAGCACTGTGGTTGGTGCAAGCCGGATGCGGAATTCGTATCAACTGGGATTCGGACCCGGTTTGCAGCATTGGAAGGTGAACGCTCTATCCCCTGAGCCATCGCTGATCTAATTAAATTATTTAAAATTACTTGTCCAGAATCATATTTCATAAATTTAAAACTTATATATCAAAGGTGGACTCCTGCTCGCTGAGCGGTATCGTCCGCCAAACCCTCCGTGGAGTGAAAGTATCGGGCTCGTACCCCGGCGCAACCCCAGAGGTATATCCGTACTTACTTTCTCTATTTTATTCTATCTGTCCTTCTACTTGACAGAGGCTTACAAGCCTTTTGATTGGTGACACAAGCCAGCAAATGTATGTTGTCCCAAAAAACCAATTACATATCAAAGAGTAAGCACGTTATAAATGCTCGTGGAATTTTGAAAACATTTGCTTACTGTATTGTGATTTCCCAGTCCCTTTGAATGTTGTAGATAGTTAGGTACTTTGGGTTAACAGCTAAGCCTAAGAACTCGTTGCAAACAGAATATAAATCAACCAGCTATCACCTGAATTTCAATGTGGTTTAACTCAATGAGAAGCAAATGCCCGGAATTCCGACTATGCCCGGAAATAGGCTAATATGCTGTGAATAATATACTGTATATAGGTTTTTAAATGCATATTGCTAGTAAAAGGGTAATATTTTATATTCGTTTTCTTTTGAATTTTAAAATAAATTCTGATTCCCTAATCCGTCTGCGAAAAAAAAAAGATGAGAAGCATCTCTTACCTCCATCACCTTCTAAAGATATAGAACAGTCGATTCCGATAAAGAGACAGTTTGCAATTGAAGGACTAGGGTTACATGCTTGTTGTTGTCTTTATTTCCAGATTCAGACCTAGGTCGCCTCATTTTTAAACGAATTCTCGAACCTCAGAGCTTTACTGCTATATATTTTTAGCATTTTTATTTTCGGTTTCGAAACTGGGTTTGATTCTTTGGTAAGCGAACATTTTAACCCCGATTTTCTGGGCTCATTTGTAGTGTCCCATTTCCGAATTCGACATTGTGTCGCATCATTTGAAGCAAATGCACTAAACTGTTAGCTTCCTGGCCATACAATTCTAGTACTTATATTTCCAGATTTACGCCTTTAACGTCTTATCGGAAGATTTATTATTCCTTTAAGAAATTGTTGTTGTTGTTAATTTACGTCGCACTAGAGCTGCACAATGGGCTATTGGCGACGGTCTGGGAAACATCCCGGAGGATGATCCGAAGACACGCCATCACAATTTTGATCCTCTGCGGAGGGGATGGCACCTCTGCTTCGGTAGCCCGACGACCTGCGCGCAAAGTCGAGCACTTTACGGTAGCACAGTTTAACGAGGACCAATACCGCACACACTCGGTCCCTACGCAGACTGATCCAAGTGGTCACCCACCCGCACACTGACCGTAGCCAGTGATGCTTGACTTCGGTGATCTGCTGAGAACCGTGTCTTAACGATCAGTCCACTGCGGGACCCTTTAAGAAAGGAATAAAAATGAAATAAATAAAAAAGCAGACTATTAGACTACTCTACTTGCCAACTTATATGTATTTTACGATAGTTTTAATTTTTGCATATAAATGTGTAAAACAACTTATGCTTTTTTTAAAAAAAATTTTAATTCTTGAATTGACTACCTTAATATGTAAAGAAATTTTACACACATATAAATTCATGATTTTCATAGGTTAGTGTGTTTAAGTGCTGTTTAACTCTATTGTAATTACACTAGCACTTGCGGAAGCACTTCTAGGAGTAATCATTGTAATGTTCTATCATTCTGGCATTATTTTATTCCACTAGGCAGGAAACCATATTTCTTTTTCACTCGCTATACAAAGTGATCCGTTATAGCAATCATTCACCGGTGTATACCTCTAGAAATATATACTCAGTGCCATGATGGCTCAGGGGATAGAGCGTTCGCCTTCCAAGAAGGTGAATCGGGTTCGAATCCCAGCGATGGCTGGTAGATACGAATTCCGCATACGGCTTGCACCGACCACAGTGCTGACGTGCAATATCCTCAGTGGTTGACGGATCATGAGTTAGAGTCCCATTGCCGTCAGGCTAACCGTGGGTGTTTCTCGTGGTCTTCCTCTCCATATGACGCAAATGCGGGTTAGTTCCATCAAACAGTCCTCCACGAAAGCAAATTTCTCCCAACACTTGATCCAGGAATTCCCTTGTCTTCTGGATTGGGTTCAAAATAACAAGACTACGCAGTTGAACATTAGTAGTCGTAAACCCAAAAATCGGGTCAGCTATTCAACGATGGTTATGAAATAAAATATAAACTCTGAAAGTTGTGGCTCAGAGGATAGAGCGCTCACCGCCTAATTAGGATTACCCGGTGCGAATACCAGCGACGGCTGGTCGATGCGAATTCCGCACTCGGCTCGCACCGATCTTTAGTGCTGACGTAAAATATCCTCAGTGGTAAACAGATCATGGGTCGCAGTAACCTGGCCGTTGGGCTAACCGTGGGAGGTTTCCGTGGTTTTTCTCTACATGTAACGCAAATGAAGGTTAGTTCCATCAAAAAATCTTCCACGAGGGCAAATTTCTCCCAATACTTGATCAAAATGCTCCCTTGTCTCCCGTATTGGGTTCCAAATTACAAGGCTCCGGAGTTGAATATTTGTTATCGTAAACTCAAATTTGTGTGAGCTGCTCAGCTACAGTTATAAAATAAAATATAAAATATGAAGTCAGTATATACCTTCATCTGAAAAATTCTTATAACAAAGAATTATGTTTCATATTTTAGTTACGATAAAAGTAAAGCTTATTTTTTTAAATAAATTAAAAATATCATTTCAATCAAGATTAGAATTATTCAATTTTCAGTTTTCACTTCCTTTAAAATTCGTTTCATAGATTGGCACACGATTTAATCCTGTGCTGAGGATGGACCATAAACTGCCAAACCGGAGTTCCTTTAACTTTTCTGAATTTATTCACCAAAGTTGATTTGGGAATCTTTTTGTTATTTTCTTTAGCCATTTATTGTTTTTCAGCTCTACATCCTCCGAAAACTCATGCAAGGAGCCGAAAATAACCCCAAAGCACCCTTAGGGAACAATTTCCGGCCCCCTCTACCTCTGAATCAAAGGGTCGTAAGAACGAATATTGACTTCCGAAGGAGAGAGGTACAGTTTTCTTTTATTGATTTTTATGAAATATATTTCTTACAAATTCTTCTTCAATTTATAATTAAGTCACATTAAACAATAAGATTTAACAATAAACGAAATTAGTAATTTTTCATTTATTTCTTATTTGAAAATTCACGAGAAAATAAATTACTTTTTAAAAAGTTTTATCAAGTTCAAATGGTTCGTAAGGTACCTAATATGTCATTATTTATTTTATTTTGATCGTAATCCCAAAAAAGATACCGTTACCCATTTTTTGAAGAGAAAAAATAATCTTGAGTAGCATATTCAAAGTAAAAATTAAGAAGCTACTTTCAAGTCTTCTTCCATAAAAAACGTTTTATTTTGATTTTTTAAAAATTTGCTAATTAACAATCAAGAGTTTTATCATGCAACTAAATATGAAAGTGTAATACAATTTTGCCATTCTGCCTGAATTAACGGGGAATTTTATGGAAATTAATAACTCAAATGTACCATTTGTCTACTCTATTAGTTCCATCTCTAGACTATATTCCATTTCATTATAATAGCGTAGAAGTCAAAAGAAAACTATCTTGAATTATTTTTTATTAAACTAAAAATAAAAATTTAAACCTTAAACTTTGGTGCGACGAAATAATCTAAAGTTCAATTTAAATTTTATTTCATAATATTTTCAAAGTACTAATGTTACAGTTATTATATCTGCTTTTAAAATGTTTTATTTTAGGGTAAGACATGTCCAACAATGCACAACAAAATGCGATATGAAGGTATGTGTAGAATATTTCAGATGCATAGTTATACAGTGTATAATAAATATATGCATATAATATGTATGTTGACCGAAATTAAGAGAATGTCGACTTTCACCGGTGAATGTCAACAATCACATAGTCGCTTTGGTGAATGTTCGATATATTCGTTATATCCTATTTGATATTAATTTATTCGTTGATATTATTATATTTATTTGACATTTTAATATCTGATGAGAATAAATTCGGAGAAATATCAATATTCGGAGTACTGGTTAAATGTATACTGGGCATTGGCACTTAACTCAACTAGTATATATTTCGGACATTTACCAAAGCTACTATGTGATTGTCAACATTCATCGATGGAAGTCAACAATCACCAATTTCGGTCATTCATAGCAACATTTATATAGTTATAGAGGGTATAATAAAATTGTATAATAATAAGAAAAAAAGATTTTTTTATTAATTTTTGTCAAATCCCAAAACTATTTACTCGAATATTTAGAGCTTAATTAGGTTATTGGAGCAAAAAGTAGTAAAAGAAACTTAAAACAAGATTTTTACTACATTTCCAATATAAATAATTGCTATTTTTATCAAATCCAAGGCCTATAGGTGAGTAAATATATAATTTAATGGTATAGCGCATAAAACACAGTTAATGCCTTGTCTAGCAATTATTTCAATTTTAATTACATGTAATACTTTTCATGCTTTTTTCTGATGTTGAAAATTAACATTACAGGTAGTAGAATTAGATACTTCAAAAATTCATCAAAATACCATTTTGATTATTTAATTTAATAAAACAATCTTCTCAATTAATTTTTAACTGCAATTTTTCATTGGGCCTAAGCATTTTAAAGTACCTAACCGGAAATCTGATTTCCCCACACTTTACAAAATTGTAAATACCTATGAGTTGACCCGGGTTTCAATCCCAGCGGTGACTAGTTAATGCGAATTTTGCTCCCGATTCACACCGATCACAGTGTTGACTTAAAATATCATCCGTGGTAGACGGCTTACGGGTTTGAACCCTCTTGACATCGGGCTAAACATGGAAAGTTTTCCTCTGCATGTAACGATAATGCGTTAACACTAAAAAATCTTTCACGAATGCTTCTTTGTCCCAATTCTTGATCCCGGAGTTCACATACCTTTTAGGTTGGTTCCAAATTGTCAAGGGTACGAAATTTAGAGATGCCAACTGCTCCGGACACGCCGAAATAATTAAAAAGCGGTAAATAACTACAATGTAAATTTTGCAAATATTTTACTACTTTTGCTTACTTTTTAAGTGGTATAGCATGCCATAAGTACAAGAATGGTAGAATGGTAAAAATCACATAAATCTCGGTGCGCTGCCGCGAAGCGGCATTAACCGATTCATCTGTAGTAATAAGTCGATGATGAGGAATAGTGAAGAGAAACGGAGATGGGAGGAAGAGGGGGTGCTCAGCACCAAAAAAATCGAGAGGGGGTTCGTGTGACATGGACAATCACGAAATGTTGAGTGGCATGGAGTATAATTAAATGACAATATAATCATAAACAATATTAAAAAAAAATAATCATGAAGATTATGATGATCGATATTATTAAGGGAGGTCTGGGTTAAATATAATATAATATATATATAATGTCTTTACAACGCACGATAATCAACCCAAATTGAATAAAAATAAGATGAAAATAAAATAGATATATACAATAGAAAAATAATCAATGAGGGAAAGTTATGTCGTGAGCTCTGTTACGGTGGTGACCCAGGCGTCCTGGTTGAATAACCACACTTGTCTTAATCATACTACATATTTGTTGGGGGCGACCCCTTGGGGTTGTCGTCCTCCTCGGTCCATGTACGTATTGTACTTATGCATGCTATAAGTACATTGGTTTATTGGTTTTATTGAAATTACATACATTTGCTGACTTGTGTGCTCAATATAGGCTTATAAGTCATTGTCAAGTAGAAAATACAGATAGAACAATTCAGAGAAAGACATCACAAAGAATACATCCAGGGTTACGGCGGGATTCGAACCCGCTACCTCCACGCTTAGGCTGCTATAAGTACAATTAAGTGGTGATTTTTATAAGCCTACGAATTATTTAGAAATAGTGGTGGATAAAAATCTACTAAATTGAATTTATTAAACCAAGAATCACAAATGATAAACTACCACTTTAAAATATATATTTGCTGTCCAGAGAAAGTTGGTATCGCTGGGAATTGTACATTGTTAGAACTCAGAATTGGGTCAGCTGTTCAACACCGGTTATAAAATAAAACTTAGTTGTAGTTTAGATGAAGATTAACCCCTTGGGGACGGGTGATTCAGAAAAGCATTCGTACAAAATCAGAATCAAGTTGTAATTAAAAAAAAAACGGTAACTTAAATGTAGTCGTTGCTAATTTGACAGACTTACTTTGCTTTTACTTTAATTATTGTTAGTTTAATCATGTATATAATCAATATTAATTCAAAGTATAACTAAATAGTTTTATTTCGAACAAAGTAATGGTGAATTAAATAAATCAAACAATTATAACTCCGCTCACAAGTAAACTGCTAAATAAATACTTAGATTACCAGTTTTATCTTTTTACCCTGATTGATACGGTTTTATGCTGGCACGTATTTGTGACAGTCGGAGCGAAAGTGTTAATCCTAGCTTGCCGGGATGACATACCTGCCAACTTTTAATCGCTTCCATTATGATTTTTCCCAGTGGTATCTAAATGGAATTCAAATTTCAATTTTACGCAAAAGAATACGTTGTACTTGAAAAAGCTTAAACTGAGAACTACGACAGTTACTTTACTTTTATTTACAAAAATTGGGCACCTGGGCCTCTTAGCGGCCCCTATCCCATACATCTAGAAATTTACAGAAAATTTATAGTAATAACATTTTGAATTTAGCAGTCGATGTGGTAGCTAATAGAAAAACAAGCACTTTGCTTGAGTAAATATAACATTTGAATATCTGATTCATCGAATCTAAGTTGACATATATAAATATAAACATAATTTGACATATATATACGTAAGTTGACATAAATAAATATTAACATAAATTGATACATATTTCACTTATTAAATTTCTATATTTTAACTAGCACATATTTAATTATGACATACATTGAAGTTCATTCGAATACATTGTGGTAGCCATAAAAAAAAATCAAGCCGTTCGCTTGTGAAATAATAAAACAATGAAAAATTCAATATGACAAATTGACGTTTTTACATAACATTAGAAATATTGATTGTAGACTTTAATTTAAAATAAAGATATAACATGATTTGATATGTACAATAATTGATTTTTGAAAAATGAAGAACATAATTGATGAAGAACTACGACAGTACCGCATATATATATATATATATATACGTGCTTAATTTTTTTAAGAATAGTGGTGATCAAAATGCCTTAAATATTAAGTTTATAAAATAAAAAATAATATATATTTACTACCACTTTAAATATAAAAATAAAATTTTACGCCAAATGCGTAAAAGTTGGCAGTTATGGGATGATACGTGCTCTTAAAAATCTATTTTCTCCTGTTTTTATATTTTAGGAGTAAATGAAATTTTTAATCAAGTCATGTCTTATCGCTCCAGTTTCCAGGGACAATTTATTTAATAATAATTAATGCATCATTTTCTGAGGCAACAATTCTGTTAATTTCCACAAAATATTCATTTTTTATTTTTTCTTCCATTAAGCTTGATCCTCATTACAAATTAAACATTTTGCTTTGTCCTAAAAGTAGTGATTTCCCGAAAAGGGAATCTCAATTAGAGAAATAAATTAATCATGCTCTTTCTGAAATCCATTGAAAGAATAAAATAAAATAAATACGATTTCTTTTGTTTCTTGTTGAAAGCTAGGAAATGGCGTCCATGAAGAAAGCTGTTGAATCAATGATGTCAATCTCAGTTCCTGGACAATACTCTTCCTGTATTCCCACCTGCTCAATTTCTGCTGTTTAGATCTTCTGTTTTTCTTTTTTTTCTACTAAAAGGTGTAGCCACAAATGAGCTCTTTCTAAGACGAAAGAAAGAAATCTCTAATTGAGTCTTTGATTTAATTCAAATACCTTTCAAAGGAATAATTTCAGTATTTTGAGGTAATTATCATTTAATGTTTTTATGCTTACACTGTTAAGTAATTCGCTTTTCTGTATGTTTAATAAGTAAAAAGTGGCTAAAATAAAATTCTATATAAGGCATTTCTTTTAAAAAATAAATCAGAACACAAGACTTCGCGATTCCTACATATTCTGTATACCTTATATATATATATATATATATATATATATATATATATATATATATATATATATATATATATATATATATATATATATATATATATATATATATATATATATATATATATATATATATATATATATATATATATATATATATATATATATATATATATATTTGACATATATATATATATATATATATATATATATATATATATATATATATATTTGACATATATGATTAGATATGAATAGTTTATGAAAAAATTAGGAAATGTTCAGGAAATTGGGCCATAAGCCCCGTCTGGGCTATGCAGTTGATTGTTCAGCAACAAAACGAAGAGTGAGTCTTTGGGTTAAAAAAAGGAGAGGCGATGGAGCGGGGAAGTTGTGACGCTGGAATTATGGCGGCAGTGGAAGGGATGAGAAGGAGTTCTTTTCCTCATCCTGCATATGTGTATATATATATATATATATATATATATATATATATATATATATATATATATATATATATATATATATATATATATATATATATATATATATATATATATATACATATATCCAGATATATCTGGATATATATACATATATATACACATATATCCAGATATATCTGGATATATATACATATATATCCAGATATATATATATATATATATATATATATATATATATATATATATATATATATATATATATATATATATATATATATATATATATATATATATATATATATATATATATACAGTCGGACCTCTATTTAACAAAGTCGCTAAATCCCGATAATAAGTTCGCTAGATAGAAAATTCGTTAAATAGAAAATCACCTTTTGAAATACTTAAAAGAGACAAAACAGGTTTTAAATTCATAAACACTAGAGATAATTAAAATAGCAATTAATATACCTTTATCTTGCAAAAAAGTATCTATTTTACAAATATTAACCATAAAAGAAATCTGCATGGAAAGCAAGAATAGAGCAAAACATTATCCAGTGTTACACTATCATGCTACATACATTTTCAACTAAAAAAAGCTAAATTTAAGCATAAAATTATATCTGCATTTATTATGAAAGTAATATTAAACATGCATTACCACATGCGTTCTTATGCTTAATTGCTACTGATAAAGTCCTTTAGTTATGTTAAAGTTTTTCGTTTGAAATACAAACAAAAAGGGAAAGGGATTTTACTGCTTTCTCTAAAAGTTAAGCGTCTTCAAAAATCAATTCAAGGGCATATCACCCATATAATGTGTTAACAAGTTTAAAATGTTCTGAAATATTTTTAAGAAATAGGGAAAGTGGATCAAATGTGTTGGCGGAACAGAAACCGTGAGAAGTAATAAAGAACTTAAAGAATTTTAATGATATCAAAACATCAGCAATCATATAAACGGTTCTCGAATTCTATTCTAATGTGGTATATAGAGGGAATCTTTAAAGTTTATTCTGCATTCAATTCAAGGTTGTGGCATAAAAAGATTACAGATTATATTAATGATTTTTATTTACTGAAAAAATATTAAAGGAGATAATAATTTGATTTTTAAAATTTTAGGAAATATGTTAGGAAAATGTAGGCATATTTCAGTATAAAACTTATTTCTTTTAATTTTTAGGTTCTTTGAAAGAAATCTTAAGTGATTTAACACCTTGGAGAAAGCTGTATTAATGTTCTAGATCTGGTTCAAGAATAGCAAAAGTGGGATCATTCTAGTTCAATAACAACTCAGGAAATTTTAACACTTGTATTTTGTAAATGTAAATTAGAACAATTGCATCAATTTAACTCCAGTTCATTATTGTGGTTATTCCCTGTACATAAACGTTGGTGGAACTTTTTTTACTGTTAAAATAAAGACCAATTTTCTAAATCTTGAATTTTTTATTTTACACTGTTTTAACTTTTGGGTCTTTGAAAGAAATCTTAAGTGATTTTACACCTTAGAGAAAGCTATTTTTATGTTCTAGATGTGGTTCAAGAATAGCAAAAGTGAGATCATTTCAGTTCAATAACCATTGATTTCAACAATCCCATGTGGAAAATTTTTGTAAAAACTTAAACTCACCTAACTTAAAAACTTAACTTAAAAACTTTTGTAAAACTTGTAGGCTATTTTTTCCTACACACTTTCAGTAACAATGTTTAAAAATATTTTTTATAAGTTAAAAATTTGAAATTTTTTTTTTGTTGATAAAAATAGAGAGTTACTAATGTGGAAGAAAAATTATAAAATTTATACAGATATAATTTACACTGAAGGTATACCTGCCTAATATCGTGTAGTGCCCCGCTAGCAAGCAGAAGTGCTGCAACACGAAGTGGCATGAATTCGATCAATGTGTGAAGTAGTGCTGGAGATAATTGACACCATGAATCCTGCAGGGCTGTCCATAAACCAGTGGGAGTAAAAGGGGGGGGGATATCTTCTGAACATCACGTTGCAAGGTATCCCAAATATGTTCAATAATGTTCATGTCTGGGAGTGGATCCAAGAGCACTCTTCTGAATTTAGACACTTCCGTTGGCCATCAAAATCCCCAGACATGAACATTTTTCAGTGTATTATACTGTGGGAAAGGTAAGTGGAAATTCGAGATTTTAATATATAAGAGCATTAAAATTGTCAAATCGCATAATGAAGTTAAATTTGGATAAAGAATAACATAATTACATGTTTAATAACAATTATATGTTTTTATTATTGTAATTCTGGATAAAAGTGATTTAAAATGTATGCTTAAAATTTATTTTTAATATTTTTTATACTAATTTGAAGTTTTTCCATCATAACTGGATACTTGTATTTAACTGAAATTTTTTTTCTATTAACGCTAAAAACATTATTATTACTTACGTACAACATTTTTAGTTTCAACAATGTTAGTTTCAAATTCATGTCCAATGTTAACGGGTTAGTTTCAACAATAAGTCCTCCACGAAGGCAAATTTCTCCCAATATTTGATCCAGGAGTTCCCTTGTCTTCTGGATTGGGTTCAAAATTGCAAGGCTACGGAGTTGAACTATAGAAGTCGTAAGCCCAAAAAATGGGTCGACTGTTCAACCACTGTTATAAAATAAAATAAAAACATTCTAAGAAATTTTAAAAGCAGACAACTGAACATTATTTTTCTAAGATAAAGTTTACCCATCTATATATATTAAATCAAAATATAAAACAACAAAACAATATTATATCAAAATAAAAATAGTTTGGTGACCACAAACAATTGATTTTAGCGATTTTTGCTTAAAGTCTTTGATTAGCTGAATTATTTTTTATTGTAAGCTGTAATAATTTTTTATTTAGCTGTAATAATTTTTTTAAAACCAACGCAAAACTAGCCCACCTTTCATTAGATTTAACGATGGGTTCAGCACGTGTGCTGAAATATGAAGGTTATTAATTATAATTTTTATTAAAAAATATATTTCAGCACGTAAAAAGTATCCAAAAGTCAAAATTATTTCTACTCATAGAAAATTAAAAACACATTTGAATAATCATTTATTTAGATGTAATAATCTAAATAAATGTAAAGATCTTTCTCCTGACCTTTTCCATTTCATTTTAAACTTCTTCTGCGCATTATAATAGGGGGCGACGTTTTTTCAGTTTTTAGTGTTTTCTTTTCCTCTACTTGCTTTTGAAGTTGATGCTTGACCTGTGACTTAGTGAGTTTTAATTTTTCTGATGAATTTGATTGATTTTCTTTTCTTAATTTGATAATTATTTTGAATGTATCTTCTTTTTCCTGGACCTCTTTACAAAACCATCGGGGTACTGAGGGAGATATTTTAAGCATTTGCTTCTCCCTCAATTAGAAATGGTTTTGCTTTTAATGGCTACCGAGGCCGGTACCCCCTGAAGACGTCGGCTTCGGTGGTCATATTTTTATTTTTATTTCATTCGTGTCTTGTATTATTTAGATGTAACACATTTAACACATTTTGCTGTGTTATTAAGATGTAATTATTCATTAGTTAAACGAGCACAAAGCTAGCCCACCTTACTTTCGAATTTGATTAGTGAAATGTTTACGTGTGTTTGGTAGTATCAGGATACAATAAAGAAAATTTGAAACAAAGAAATGTATTTTTTTGAGAAAAACTTTTTTTTCAGTATTTAAAAGAAATAGTAATGTTGAGGACTTTTTACTAATTTTTGAGGCCCGAAGTTGAGGGCCTTAGGCCCATGCCTATTGGGCCTAGGCGATAATCAGGTCCTGCAGTAGTCTTGCAAATAAAGTTAATCCCGAGCACCACCTGTGCTCACAGCCATTGCTTTTTATTTTGTTCTGTTTAAATTTTTTCGTCGTTATTTATTTCAGTTTCTTCAAAAGCAGTTCTTTTCAGAACTAAGTCTCTTTTTTCTGATTCAAATTTTTAAATTTTTCTCCTTTTTTTCTCCTAAGATAAAAAATGTGAGGCTTATTATAATTTCAGCTCAGAGCTGAATACTTATATATGATTATATGTATATATGTATTTTAGTATAGATTTTTAATGTGTTTAAACTAAACTAAAAAAAAACATTGAAATTACTAACTTTTTAAAATAATCGGAACAAAAAATTATATCAGTTACTTCGAACAACTTACATCTAGATAATTATAAAAATACATACATATTTAATGAAATTTCTAATTTTAATATTCTTAAAATAAAAAGGGCTTTGGTTTTTTTTAATAAAAGTTGTTAAGTAGAAACTAAACAGTTTGTCCCTAATAAAAGTAGTAGACAGAAAGAAAAAAAATTTTTTTTTTTAAGTTGTTAATATCATAAAATATTCACTGTGTCAGGGCTCGAAAAAACTCAAAAATTTTACCCGTCCCCGAGGACGGCTTGTCCAACAATGTACCCGTCCTCCTTTGAAACTAACCCGTCGCTTCTAAATAAATAAAAATATAATTTTCTCTTATTTATTACAAGCATTTAAATAAATTGCACAATGAATTAGTAGTTACTAGGATTACAATTACTAGAATTACAATATACAGTAATAAAAGAAATATTAGGTTGCTAATAGTAACCTAGTATTAGACGGGTGGTTTTTCGAGCCCTGCACTGTGTAAAACTAAGAACATTTCTCTATTTTCTCAATGAAAGGTGCAATTCGAGTGTAGTGCTGCCATCTAGTAATCATTATTAAGGACTAAATTTCACTCAGGAAGCTTTGGTTTCATAGCACCTTGCGCATTTAGAAAAATAAAAAAAATAAATAAAAAAATGGTTGGAGGTTAACTGGAGAAGGATTTATTTCAGGAACGGAGTCAACTACTATCTTAAGGTAATTAAGAAGAATAAAATGATAATGGCCTTATATGAGAGAAGGTTTCAAGCAAAATAATAAATAAAAAAAATATCAAAGAATAATTTAATGCATGATTAAGTACAAAAATCATTTGTTGATAAGCAACTAAAACTAATGGCTGTTAAGAAAAAGAATGCTGCTCGAATGAAAATTTTTTTCGATCTTAAAAATATTGGTTGTTTTAATCAAATATTTTATAAATGCAAATATAAAATTATCCTAACATAATTTGAAAAATTTGTTCACAACACATAAAATGATTTTTATTAAGCATACAGGCTGTGCCAAAAAATGTAATAATGAATTTGTAGCTTATAACTATTATTTTGGTTTTTATATTCAATAATTGCACAAAGTTTTGGAAACCTGGCTCAAACATTTATGGAGATAAAGACATTTTTCATAAAAAACGAATAATTTTGTCTCTCATTATTTTCGCTATAACTCTAAAAAAAATCAATAAAATTAACCAAAACTTTTGGATCAATTTAAAATTGATTACAAAATTATTGCTTTAAAATTTGAGAAAAAATCGTTAAAAACTGCGCATGAGTAATTAAAGTACTTCTTCTATACTGCGCATGCGCGGAAAAAAAATCAAAAAAAAAAAAAAAAAAAAAAAAAAAAATTCTTTAATTTTATAGTGAATCCTATTTGTCAACTTATAAAAGTCTGATTTGAATATGTTAAAAATTTAGAAAATTTCAAGCAATTTTCTAAAAAGTTTTTTTTTTTTTTTTTTTTTTTTTTTTTTTTTACCATTACAAAAGAAAGTTCAAAATAATAAGGTGTATTCCACGAATATCATTTTGTACTATTAAACAAGATTTATCAAAAATGACACCGGCATTGTTGGGGATCATTCACCATAAAAGTTTTTTTTTTTTCTTTCGCATATTTTATTTTCTAATAATACCACACTTTGTTGTCCGGATCATCATTAGAAGGATATTATCATTCGTTAATAAGTCTTCTTTAATAGTACAAAATAATATTTGTGAAAAATCCCTAATTATTTTTATCTTTCTTTAATTAAGAAAAAAAAACTATTTAGAAAATTCCTTAAAACTTATTTAGTTTTTAAGATATTCAAATCTGACTTTTCTTATACGTTGCCAGACACGATTCATAACAGGTTAGGAAAGAAAAATCATTAAATTTTTTCCGCTCACGCTAGTATAGTTGAACTATTAAATCTTGCACAATTTTAATGATTTTTTTCTCAAATTTTAGAGCAATAATTTTGTAACCAATTTTAAATTCATCCAAAAATTTCGTTTAGTCTTATTGAATATTTTTGAAGTCAAAGCAAAAAAAAAAAAAAAAAAAAAATTTTACCGGGTCAAAAAAATTAGTTTTTTATAAAAATGTCCTTAAATATTTATGCTAGGTTTACGAAATTTTGGGCAATTATTGAATATAATGACCAAAATAACAGTTGTAGGGTACAATTTATTACTGCATCTTTTAACATAGGTTGTTCAAAAAAATTTTTTTTTCCGTTTGTAATTTATAGATGGTCCCTCAAACCCCTTAAGAAGTTTTAAACTTCATTGATGTATATGAGAAATAGCACGATCTAAATATATCTAAATTTATAAACTATTTCTTTCAAGTATTTTTTGGGAAATGTCAAAAAATGTGTTAGTATCGAAGTGTTTCCGTTATTTTGTCCAGTCCCTGTATAAACAGTATTAGTTACTCGATTTATTTATTTTTTCCTAAATGTCTTAAATAATAGTTTTAAAAGAATTCCATTAGCTGTTAACCCTTTGGCGCAGAATTTTCATTAAACATATTTTCTTACTTTTTTCATTGATTTGTATTAGGTCAAAACAAGTGAGAAAAATATTTAGCATTTTCATAATTTATGGTCATAAAATACAGCATATTAACCCAGTGTACATTTCGGCGATAACGATTTGCCTGTTCCCAGACAATAGTCGTCCAAATTTTCACGCATCCACAGTTATTTAAATCTATGAGAAATAAATAATTGAAGTTTCTCTAATTTTTAAAATAAATTATAGTTTTGAATATAAATGAGAAAAAAAATTTTTTTTTTCGGATTTTATCTTTTAGTTCTAAAATGATTCTATCTATTAGAACAATAATCTAACAGTTTTTTCATAGTAACTATATTAGAGTAAATTATATAATTAAATATCAAAATTTAGTTTTGTTTGTACTTAGGACCGAGATATGTAAGAAATTTTATATCGTGATATATGTTTGTCAGATATTGCGATATAACATACGCTCGAATACTGTTTCTATTGAATCATAGCTGCACAATCAGAAATTTTAAATGTGTATAAAGTGAAAAAAAAAAAAAAACTAAATTAAATATATAATATAA
Source organism: Parasteatoda tepidariorum (assembly GCF_982258835.1). Taxonomy (NCBI): domain Eukaryota; kingdom Metazoa; phylum Arthropoda; class Arachnida; order Araneae; family Theridiidae; genus Parasteatoda; species Parasteatoda tepidariorum. Next base: position 48,589,442 of record NC_141766.1, read on the forward strand.
AAAATATAAATTGTAAAAAAGGCTTTTTATAACATCAATAACATTGCTTATTACTTTTAATTAAAACAGTGAGAAGGGATTGACTTAAGACTGGATTCTAAAAACAAGCTTAAGCTTAGTTTAAAAAATTTTCAGTTAGAAAATCAAGGGCGCCGGCAGAACAATGTAAAAGGGGGTGCAATCCTCGAACAAAAATATTTAAAACAAAAACAAAAAATATTTTTTGTTTTTGTTTTAAATATTTTGTTATTATATTTTGTGTTGTTATTACATATACTTCCATCTGTTAATTTTTTTAAGATACATTTTTTCATTGTTAACAAGATATTAAAAAAAAAGTACGAATTTCTTGTGCTTGCAAATTTTGACACGATAAACTGTATTGATGGCGCTGGCATAGCTACTGACTTTGAAACACAAATAACTACAAACAGTAGTTTCGTATACTAACGTGTTTGTGCACGCTTAATATTGATATTTATTGTGTTGATGAAGTTTCACAGTTGTGAGAAGTCAGTTTGTGTTATACACCTTTGTTAAACTAAATAACTAATAGAAAATATAATGTTATTTATATTTTATTAAATGAAATTTAAAAATAAAGCTCAGATATTTGACAAGTTTGTGCATGCTCAGTGTGCATAAGAAAAGAGTTAAAGACGACTCAGAATTCATTGAAAAAGTTATAAACAGATTTGGACAGCAAACAAGACGATTACAATTCTTGTTTGATTAAACAATTTTTTAATTGTTATGTATCAATAATTACTTAATTATTTGTTTTTGAATGAAAATATTTTCAATAAAATTTTTTTATAACAATATTGTTTTTCTGTATCTCTATAACTGTTTTTATTTTTTTTAAAGCCAGGGTGTTGCGAGCGCACCCTCTTGCACCCCGCTGGCGGCGCCCTTGTACAAAATTTTTTAGTTATAATTACACCCCTTGACAAGATGCAACCCTTTGACACAGATGGGACATCGGTCTCCCTTTTCTATATTTTTTTCTTACGCTCTAATAACAAGCAAAAATTCATTTCGGTATTTTTTAATTATGAAAATCAGACTAATAGTTACTAAAAAAAATATCCGTTAGGTTATCGGAATCATATTTGTTCTAAAATATAAAATAAAAAAAACGCAGTTATATTTTATTATTTCCTTCATATTCAAAAATTTATGAATAATATAATTTGTAAATTTGTACACGATGCATGTGATTTAAACAAACCATTAAAAAGCAGTTTAACAAACATAATTTTATTTTAAAACATGAAAAATAAAATTTGACAATCTCATATCGCAAAGTCTGAGAAGAAGCGAAGAACAGGAAAAAAAATGTAAAACAAAATAATTATAAATGCAAGAATCATGGCACGCCAATGAGTCGCCTTCAACAAAACTAAGGAAAATTCAATGATGAACAATTATTTCTTTTATATCTAAACTGCAAATTTAAAAAATAATGATTTGGAAATGGAAGATTTTTGGAAGATTTTATTTTTAACGAATAAACGGAAACAGGTGTATATCATTACCATTAATAATTAAAATGCTAAATATAATATTTTTCATTTAAATTAACCTGAAATTAATATTAAACATTGGAAAAAGTATGTAATAATATAAAATATTTAAAAAACGACATTTGAAAAATCGATCTTAATTAAAATCTTAAAGTCTTATTTAAAATATTAAATCTTATTTAAAACATTAAAGTTGGATTGAGTAATTACCGAATAATAAATATAAACAATAAATAAATCTAAATATAAACTAAGTTTTAATTTTTTCAAAAAATAAATATAAACTTAGTTTTAATTTTTAAAAAATAAAAACTATCAAATTATTCTACTTATTTGCATTGAAAGAATTAAAAAAATTAATAAATAAAAAAAAGTAAGAGCAAATTTTTATATAAATATAAATTATTTAAATAAAAAATTGATCCTTTAAATTGTACTGCTTAAAATGGCTAATGTTAAAAAAATGAATTTTTTTCATGAACAGATTGAGTTTTGAACGAAATAATGCACGGTGATTCCTAAATAAAATAATCTATTAAATCAACGTTGTTAAATCTCGACAAAATATTTACGAAATGATGCGCGGAGATCGAAAAACAGCAAAAGTCTCACTAAAAATAATCTTCCAAAAACGTAAAATCCCAAAGAAAAGAAGAGTCTTAAAAAAAAAACAATGCATTCTGTTCTATTAGCGGCGCTGATCCTGCTATTCACTTTGGAGGAAACTGTTTTTCACTTTGCTTCGTTGCGATGAAATATGCGCAACGAATTGTTCCAAGACGGATATTGTGCTCCACGAACTTGAACACAAGCATACGGAGTGGCTTGTATAAATACAGTACCTCTTATCTGAGCTGAATTAGCTACATTATCATAAGAAGCATAAAACTAATCAAATTAAATCAAAATTTACATAATTTAAATATTTGAAGAAAGTTATTTAAAATAGGAAACTAATTCCCAGGAAATACAATCATAAATGGATTTGTATTGATTTAATATATTCAAGTAAAAGTTAGAAATAAGAGCAATAAAATTAAAATAAAACAAAGAGGTGTTAAAAGTTAAAATTGTAGCTCCAATTCGATAGAAATTAAAAGCAATAAATGCTAAAGCATGAATGCGGTAGCTAGTGAAAAGAAATCAAAAGCGAACAACACACGCGAATTAAAATTGAGTCAGAGGGGTAGGAGTAAGGTTAGTATGAACCTTCATCTATTTGGACTCAAATTAGAATCAAGTTAGCATGTTTTATATACTATTACGGAATTAGTATATTTAATATTTGTAGTGTTAGTTTCGCCACAGAGTAAAACTTCTTTCATTTACCATTTTAAACAATGGTTTGTGTTTTCAGCAAGCTTAGAAAAATCGTTTTTAAAATCTTTGAAAAATAGTTAAGAAAATCATTTTATTTTCTTTCACTTCCTCGAATTCTTCATATAAAGTTTTAATAATAATATTTTTTTAAAAAATCACAGTTCGTTTCAGTCAGAAGTAGTACTTTTATTTTCCCGGGCAAACGATTACAGACAATGAAAAAGTTTCTGTCGAACCATTGGAGAACGATCTAATTATTGTTCCGTCACGTCGTCATCCGAAATGATCGGCGTCGTGTCGTATGATGATAAAGCGCTCCAAAAGTATGAGAACTCAAAAATAGAACAGTAAAAAGAAGACTAAGTTCTTCGGCTCAGAAGAACTCCATTTAAATCGGGACTAAGTACAGTATATTAAGCTCAAAAATAATGTAGAGATTTTGTTCTCTAAAAGGAGAAAAATAATTCATAAATCTTATGAATACATTTATCAACAAAAAAAAAAAAGAAAAAAAATCAATTTAGCAAATTTTATTTTTATTATATCGATAATGAACTATAATAATCAAGATGATTTGGAGTGATCCCCCGAAGATAAATTGTTAGTAAAATAACCGAATTTTTATAGTTATCTTAAAAATTAATTTTTTTATTAGGTTAAAACGACAAAAAAAAAAAAAATTTTGATCAAGCGTTCCTCTTTTAACAATTTTTTTTTCAAATGGGAATTTTCTAAGAATTTTTGGAAATTATTCAAAATATTCTATGCCCTTCAACATTGCTAGTGATCTTATTGTACTTATTTTCTTTGTTTTTTTGTTTAAACACCTCAAATAATTTTAATTCCTTACACTAAATCTTTGTTTGAAATGTGTTGAATCCCCCCCCCCCTTGAAAGCTATGCAATCAGCATTAATTGCCGTAGTCATCAACTTTTCCAAACCGTCGTTGAGCAGCCGACCCAATTTTGAGATTATGACTACCTGTTCAATTTCGTAGCCAATGTTCAACTTCATAAATAGTAAGGTATCCAATTTTGACATCATTTTAAATATAATTTTACATCGTAAAACACAAAATCTGAAGGAAATGGTTCGAGAAAACGAGTTTTAAAGATACGAATTTATTAAAATTTGATTTCTCAGGAATTATTCGACCGATTTTGTCCACATTTTGAATTTTGCCATACAAAACTACATTAACTAAAACCGTTGTAAAGATTTTATACCTTTGTTCTAGTAATTCTTAGGAAAACGAGTTTTGGACATACGAATTTATTAAAATTTGATTTCTCAGGAATTATTCGACCGATTTTGTCCATTTTTTGTATTTTGCCATACAAAACTACATTAACTAAAATCATGTAAAAATTTTATACCTTTGTTCGAGTAATTCTTAAGGAAACGAGTTTTAAACATAGGAATTTATTGAAATTTGATTTCTCAGGAATTATTCGAACGATTTTGTCCACTTTTTGTATCTTGCCATACAAAACTACATTAACTAAAACCATGTAAAAAATTTACACCTTTCTAATTAAAATTCTTTCAGCTATAAATAAAGTAATAAAAAATAATTAATAATTATTACAAAATTATTTTTGCATAGAATTATCTTTGAGTAAACAAATTTCATAATTGTGAGCAGAAATTTTCAATTCGCTTAAAAAGTTCTCAAGATATAATGAATTACGCAAAAAGTAAAATTAGCATTATGCCAAATTAACATACAAAACTACATTAACTAAAACCATGTAAAACTTTTATACCTTTTTAATTAAAATTCCTTCAACTATTATTAAGTAAAGTAATGAAAAATAATTAATAATTATTAAAAATATTTTTTTTTTGTATAGAATTATCTTTGATTAAGCAAATTTTATAATTGTGTGCAGAAGTTTTCGATTCGCTTAAAAAGTTCTCAAGATATAATGAATTACTAGATATAATGATATAATGACCTCAGATATAGTGATAGATATAATAATGATAGATATAATAATGATAGATATAATAATGATAGATATAATAATGATAGATATAATAATGATAGATAGAATAATGATAGTTCTCAAGATATAATGATATAATGGAAGTAAAATTAACATTATGGGGTCCAAACTGTCGACCACTCTTCTTAGCCAACTACTGGGATCATATTTTCCGAATTGCAGCTACCCACAATATTTTATCCCCATTGTCAAAAGCGCAAAATATCTTGCTCTGGTCAAAAACAGTAAATTTAATTAGAAGATCATGTCAAAAAACAGATATCAACAAACCACAAGCAGTCTGCCACAATTTACAAATCCTTCTTCAGAACTCTAAAATGGAATTCAGACTCAAACGCTTACCCTTCATCTCAATGATCAGTCCCATTCTAACTCATGCATCTCCAGCTTGGTGTAACATCTCCACATAACTCCAAGAGAAACTCAAAAGATTCCAGAGTAAAATACTCCGAAAAATAACACAAGCAAGATGGTTTATCCAAAATAAGAACATGCATCGCGATCTCAACATAGATTTTTTAGATTATCATATTGCAAAGCTAAACTGCAATTTTTTTGAAAAGCTCACATATTTGTGACAACGAAGGATTTAAGGAAATTTTTACTTTTGAAAACTTGAGAGAAAACATTAACTTCAGCCTAATGGCACCTTATTTTTGTAGTCACGCAATTTTATTTAAAATACAAAATATTTAATTTTCTTTTCACTCCGATTTACATTCTAATGACAAGAAAGAGCCACCTTTAATATGAATTTTTAAATTGGATGGGAAAAAGGCACCCAGATAAATTCCGATGGCGATGATAATGACCCCCAATATTTTGAGATTAGAAAAAAAAAGTTTTTTTTAAAAAATTTTTTAGTGCGTTTTTGTGTCGGATTTCGAAACTTAAAATAACGCCTGTGCTAATTAATTAGCATATTTTTAGGGTTATTATGAAATATATCACGTGAAGCTCTCGAACCAATAAGATTGAGTCCTAGTACAAGAAAATCTTATTAATTAGATCATAAGTTATTCAGGGTTTTCCGCTTTATTTATTTTGTGTACTATACATGTAACTACCGATTTACTTTAAAAACGATCTAACAATTAATTCCTATAAGAACCAACTATAAATTTTAGAAATATTTAAATAAATTGATGATGGCAGCTGCGCACCTATAATAAATTCTTTTATGAAATAATTTATCACCAGTATTATAATTTTGAAAAAAAAAAGGACTTATCGTTCAAAAGAACTTCACAGAATTAAAAAAAAGAATAATAACTTTTAAAAACACGGCTTTCATAGAAAATCGTATAATCCATATTATTTAACATACAATTAATACGTAATTCGAAAATAAAACCAAAAATAAACAGAATAAAAAAAAAGAATAATAACTTTTAAAAACACGGCTTTAATAGAAAATCGTATAATCCATATTATTTAACATACAATTAACACGTAATTCGAAAATAAAACCAAAAATAAACAGAATATTAAAAAAAAAGAATAATAACTTTTAATAACACGGCTTTCATAGAAAATCGTATAATCCATATTATTTAACATACAATTAATACGTAATTCGAAAATAAAACCAAAAATAAACAGAATAAAAAAAAAGAATAATAACTTTTAAAAACGACTTTAATAGAAAATCGTATAATCCATATTATTTAACATACAATTAACACGTAATTCGAAAATAAAACCAAAAATAAACAGAATAAAAAAAAAGAATAATAACTTTTAAAAACGGCTTTAATAGAAAATCGTATAATCCATATTATTTAACATACAATTAACACGTAATTCGAAAATAAAACCAAAAATAAACAGAATATAAAAAAAGAATAATAACTTTTAATAACACGGCTTTCATAGAAAATCGTATAATCCATATTATTTAACATACAATTAATACGTAATTCGAAAATAAAACCAAAAATAAACAGAATAAAAAAAAAGAATAATAACTTTTAAAAACGGCTTTAATAGAAAATCGTATAATCCATATTATTTAACATACAATTAACACGTAATTCGAAAATAAAACCAAAAATAAACAGAATAAAAAAAAAAGAATAATAACTTTTAAAAACGGCTTTAATAGAAAATCGTATAATCCATATTATTTAACATACAATTAACACGTAATTCGAAAATAAAACTAAAAATAAACAGAATATAAAAAAAAAGAATAATAACTTTTAAAAACACGGCTTTAACAGTAAATCGCATAATCCATATTATTTAACATACAATTAATACGTAATTCGAAAATAAAACCAAAAATAAACTAAATCTGATTCAGTATGCCCTGATAATGATTAAATTTATCACTGTTGATTATCTAATGAATAGCTATCCAACGTGACAAGAAATATTGCTGACTGATAAAAAAAAACTATTCGAACCTTATTTCACTTTGGAAGCGATGATTAACAGGCATGGGGTTCGAACAAATTTGTAGAACTCAATTTTGGGTATGAACATATTTGTTTTTCAACTATATAAAAGCCTTTTTCTTTGTGGGATTCAGTTTCTTAATTTTATTGATATTTATTTTTATATTGTTTGAAAGTTTGAAATATTGTGTTTAAAAGCAGACTTAATTCATTTAAAGCTAATGTCTGAGAAAATTTCCACTTAATGTTATAATGTTGTTTTTGTTTATGTTTATATATAATAGACTTATTTTGAGTGAGCCTCATAATCAAAGTTTTTATGCACCATGGGGAAAACTTCTCGAAAATGTTCTTCTGACATTGGCTAGTTAAACATTAAATAATATCTAAAACAAGAAACAATAAAGCAATTTAGCATAATTTTCTCTAATTCACTTTCACTTCTTTTACAGCTAAACTGAAAATATTCGTGTTTATATATATATTTACACATTTTCCCATTATTTACTAATTCTAGTTATAATTCTTTGTAGTTGTAACGATGAAACAACAACAAACAAGAATTTTTTTAACTATGCAAACAGTTCTTTTATAGAAAAATTTTGTATGGACGTTTGTATGTTTATTTAAATTATTTAAATGTAAATATGGTCGTCTTTATCATTATATTTCAACTAAACAATATATATTAAAAAAATTACTTATATGAGTCTTATTACTTATATGTCGTATTACTATTATGTGTTTTATTACTTATATGTCGTATTACTATTATGTGTTTTATTACTTATATAAAAAAAATTTCCCTCCTCTGTTGGAACTTTCAAAGTTCAAAGTAATTATTTAAAAGTGAAATATAAGTGTGTTTTAAAAGACTTGTCTAAAGAAAGCAACAACACCCCAAAGTTTTGTTTTACTATATTATTAGCATATCAGTGTTTAGTTATGGATATGCACTCGTTTCCAGCAGGCAGTATTGTTTCTTTGTCTAAGTTAGTGAAAAATTCAGTTTTTGGCGTTTTTCTGAAAATCGTGGTTAAACAACAACACATCAGTTACTTCTTTACTGAAAATTAAAGTTCACTATAAGAACAAGCTTTGTGACCCAGCAATTTAATGAGTTATTGATTTTTTTAGTAGATATAGGCATTCAAACTTTCAAAAAACTCGAAATCTACGTTTTTTTATTTCTCTAATTTCGAAACAGCATCATCGGTAAAAATAAAAAAAACTGTTCTGTCTAGTAGGTAAATATTACTACTAACTAGTGGGAAAGAAAAATCAGTGAACCGTGTTCCTGATTTTATGAAAATAAATTTCGAAGTTGCATATAAATGCTATATTAGAAATCACATACACCGTTCGTCCACTCACCTTTTCAAATATGATTTAAATAATTCTCGCTAGCACGGTATGTAAATAGTTTTAAATATATAAAAGACGCACTACTCATTTGTTAATGTATAAAGTGGTAGCTAAATTGAGAAAGAATTAAAAAATATATCTATTTTTAAAAAATATAAAATATTTTGCTGCCACCTTTATAGGAATTGCAAACGAAAGCAAGTATGCAAAATATTTCATAGAGTGCTAGAAAGTTAAAAAATAATCTTCTAGAATTTTCGGTAATTTTGCAAACACTTTGAAAGCCTCGTCCCAAGAAATCGGAAAAGAAAAGGGCTTTTGAATCATTTTTATTAAAATAGCTTTAAATCAAATTAATAAAACAAAGAATCTCAAGCATAAAATTAACTACCACTAGAAGAAATTTTCCCCTTTAACTGCAAAAAGACGACATCCCTAGATGGTCAAAGAAGAGACTAAAATTGACATACTGAAGTTCTGTTCAAAAAACAATAACCTTCCTTATCACATTGCTGACCGGTCACGAGTTAACTCGTGTTTTCGTGGCCAAACGTTGGTGACCGGTCACGAGTTAACTCGTGTTTTCGTTAACAGTGATCTCGTGGTGACTTTTTTAAAAGGTGGGCTGAATTTTCCTTATTTTTCAAGTTTTACTATTTAATTCTCTACCAATTTATTATAACTTTACGAAACCTGATATATTTGCAAAACTTGTGGTGTACCATTACACGTAGGTGATTGTTATACTCTTTATCATACGGCATTGAAAATTAAAAAAATTTAAAGTTTATTTACATTGTTTTACTTCCACATCCGCTTTTAAAACAATAGCCGGGCACATGGGATATTTTTCAAGCAAGTTGCCGGTCAGCAATGTGTTAACACCAAAATATCTTAGTTAGAAGATAGATTGATTTGGTACACATATTAAACTATCTATACCAAACTAGAGTAAGAAAAAGATCTAGCGTAACTACTACTCTAATGTAACTAAGCACTCTACAATACACAATTGTATTATTTATGGAAGAAAAAATACTATGCTAAAATTTTCCCCCTGATGTTGGTGACGGGATGTTTCAATAAATTTTTAACTTTAAATGACAGATTCATATTGTTTTTCGTTAATTAAAATTGTAAAACAATGAAAAAATGCTTATAATAAAATAAGCATTGTTTTATAAGTACAGTCGTTCCCACTTATTACAGATCGAATAATTGATTCACCCTCTTATACGAATAAAATTAAATGGAATCAAATCATTTTATATGAAACTAATGTTAAACTTCCCCGTTCAAACAGATATTTATTGCTTTCTGTCCCTGCCTAATTGCGTAAAGAAGAGGTACTGAAATAAAATAAAGAAATTATTTTTGAGAAATGTTTTCCGTGCTAAAATGAAATTTCCGTTTTTCAGTTAAGATAAGGATACAATAGGTGGTCACTTTAACCGGTTAACGCCCAGCATCATATATTTAGGACAGTTCCTTTTTTCAAAGACATTCATTGTGGTGGGAAATTTTTATCAGCATTTTCATTTATCTGGGTGAATTAAAAGATTTTCATATACCACAATGATTTAGTTATTTCTGATTAGATCTAGAATTATAAGGAGCAAATACTTTTTGATCTATCCAAGACTTTTTGAATGACATAACAGTGGAAAAACTAATTAATTTCGATAATATATTAAACCACTTTTTGTATCATTTCCATATATAAATTCGGAACAAAACGGGTTAATAGGGAATTCCTGTTCATTAGTTGGTCTAAACAGGTGTTGAGGTAAAGTCTGAAATTTAATCAAATCTTGCTACCACTTATACCACTTATACGTAGAAGTAAAAGAAGGGGGTTTTGCCTCTCTGACTCATGAGTGAAAGCCCTTATATAGCAAGACGGAAAAGAGAAAAACCTGGTACGTAAAACATTTCATTCCAGCATTTTTTTCGAAAAAAATGAAATATCTGTAACTATCAAGATTTCTTTTATAATTCTGGCATAATTCTTCATATAAAACTGCTTCTTTTCCAAGATAAAGTAGATATTGTTGAAAAATTTAAAAAAAGAATAAGTAAACTCCTGCCCAAAACTAGCTATAACTGAAATGGTTTTACTACCAGCCTTTCCTCTTTTCCGTCTCGCTTTCACCCCTGCTCTGACTTACTTCATTCACACATCATTTAGAATGTAAAAAAAGGTACAGAGTGTTTTGTTTTGCAGTCAAGACTTGTAATCCCCTCCTGGGGCTCTATTAGCTTTGATAAGAAAAACTTTCAAAAACCTGGCACACTAGTATACAGTGCGTCTTTCTCTTAAATAGAATGATCACTGCTTAATCTAGTGAATAACTCTGAGTTGGTTGCAAGTTGAGCGCGAAAAGGAATAATTTGAATTAATCGTGAAAAAAAAAAACGAATCTTGGAAACAATAAATTTCAAAAAATTCCATGCTAAAATAGCTCATTACTTTGGAATTTCTTAAGTTTCAAGGAAAAGAAAAAAAGAGTAAAAACGAAAAAAAAAATTCTGAATGCATTTGAAAGAAATGCGCAAATCATGAACGAAACTGAACGGTTTCCCGTTCAGTTTCAATTCAATCTTCAGTTTCAATCTTCAATTATTGATATTTTTTGGAAGGGATCAAATAATATTTTAGTACCTATATTATACTTTTCACTAACATTGGTTTAATTTCATGTAACTTTGAATGACATTTATATTTTATGATACTAACTCAGACAGTTTTAACTATAATTGTTTATTGATCATAAAACTGAGTTTTTAATCAAAAAACTGTAAATACCATTAAATACTAATAAAAAGTAAAATTTCACAAAAACTTAGAATTTCAGATTGAATACTGCACCCCCTTTTAATCGAATTACTTGCTTAATTGCATTAATTTGGCTGGAGCCGATGGTATTCCTTTAAATGGGGTTGAATGTAATATATTTAAAGTATCGAAAGTACAAGGTAATTTTTGTATATAGCATCTTTTAATAGTTATAAATACATTGTATGGTGTATGACATACATGATGTAGCTATGCATTAATTATTTTTATGCCTTTTTATCAAAGTTACGATGTAAGCAATGGAATGATCAATATTGTTTGAAATGATGGAATGATAATTGAATGATCTATTTTTAGAATTCAAGTATTTCCTGGGACACAGAAGATCCGAGTGTCAGCAAATGTTTCCAAAATCTGATATTAGTTATAGCTTCTTGTGCTGTTCTTTGGGTTGTCGCTCCTTTTGAGTTTATAAAGATCTGCAAAACGCGAATTAATCCATCCCCATGGACATGCCATTCAATAACCAAGATGGTAAGTATTTTCATGATTTTAAAAACTTATTTAAAATCCTAACATCTTGCTTTTTTAAATTCAATTTCTCAGGAGCTATTCAACCAATTTTGCTCAAACTTTGTATTTTATCATTTAAAATTATATTCTTTAAAATTATGCAAAAAATTGTACACCTTACATTTTAACATTTTTTGACCATTATTAAATAAAATACGAAAAATAATTAATATTTAGTAAAAGTTATTTTTTGTATGCAATTATCTTTGTGTAAACAAATTTTATAATTGTGTGTAAAAATCTTTCAATTCGCTTTAAATGCTCTTGAGATATAGCAAAATACACAAAAAGTCAAATTAACATTAAAAGGTCCAAACTTTAGACCGCTCTCCTGACCGAACTATCGGGACCATACTTTCTAGGTTGCTGCTACCCCGTCCTTATATCTTGGGGTCAAAAATCCGAATCCGTCAAAAAAAAAAAAAAAAAAAAAAAAAAAATTATTCATAGAAAGTAAGTTTTTGAGTCTGATTTCGTAACTAAAAATATTGTTTGTACTTATTAATTAGCATATTTAAGGTCACCTCCTCGAACCATTAACCCCTTGGGGACGGGTGATTCAGAAAAGCATTCGTACAAAATCAGAATCAGGATGTAATTAAATAAAGAACGGTAACTTAAGTGTAGTCGTTGCTAATTTGACAGACTTACTTTGCTTTTACTTTAATTATTGTTAGTTTAATCATATATATAATCAATGTTAGTTCAAAGTATTACTAAATAGTTTTATTTTGAACAAAGTAATGGTGAAATAACAATAGTCACTTTTTCGGGAAAACTTATTTCGTCAATAGTATAGAAATATTTCGTTATTCACTCAATTACCATATGTCTGGGTCAGTGTCACCTTAATAATTTGAGAAAGATAAATAACTATATTATAAATAGCTGTATAATAAATAAAGTAACTATATAATAAATAGCTGAGAGATAAATTACACGGCTTCTGCACTAGTTGGCTTGCACTAGTTGCAATCTTCGAGCTATATTAATTTCTTTGCATTGCACTTTAATTCGGATCGTCTTGTCTCCATCTTAGTTTCGTCATTCTAATTAACAAACTCCAACAATGCTTTGAGGTTTCACGTTGAGGAAGCATTTTTGTCATATATTTAAGAGTTCCCGTTTCGTCTCAAATCACGTGATTTCGTGACGAGATAATTCTCAAGATTACCGAAATATAGCTCGAAGATTGCAGAATTGTCAAAAGTGAGAGTTTCATCAATGACAATGTAGAATGCAAAGAAATTAATGCACTACTGTGAGGTTTCAGGTTGAGGAAACATTTTCGTCATGTATTTAACGGTTCCCGTTTCGTCACAAAGCACGTGATTTCGTAGCAAAAAATTATCAAGACTAACGAAATATAGCTCGAAGATTGCAGAATCGTCAAAACTAAGAGTTTTTTATCTGTGACAATGTAGAATGCAAGGAATTAAAATGCAAAATAATACTAATATTCTTTTTTAAATAGGTTCTAAAAGTGGCTCTTTTGCTAGTTTGCACTTTGGACTTCTCTATAGCTCTTTATTTGTATATAAATAACCCTGAAGGTGGATTAGATGGCATAATCAGAACTTCATCCTATTTCATTACCATAGTAAGAGAACTTTTTTTTTACCATTTCTCTCTCAAATTCTTTACGATTTCGCACATTTATAGTTTTTCGTAAAAAATAATAAAGCATTTAGTTTAATTTTCTTCTTTTTCTCATTAATTTTCCTTTCGTTCAATCTGAAAGAAAAGAAGAATATTTATGAAATAATTAAAAATACCTACTTAAATTAATAACATAAACAATTTACTCTCCATGTTGAAATTGAGATAGATTTATGTGACTAAATAAATATTATTAGAAACATAGAACTTATATGTATTTTTACACAAAAATATGCTTTATAATAAACTAATACTCCTTCAATCCCAAATTAATTGCTGTATTTGAATACTTCTTTGCTGATTATTGATTAACTTCTATACTGATTATTAAAGATGATTTTATGATTTTGTTAGGAAATTTTTCGGAGATTTCATGGTGATTTGCTATCAATCATTATTCAATCATTATTATCAATCAATCACATTTACTTATAAAGTTTTTCCTCCTTCCCTTCTTAAATCAGTACCTAAATTAGCTTCAAAAATCCAGGGCTAGTACGCTCTTAAGTGTGCCCTATTTTGTAAGTACTCTTCCACCAGTTATCACGTTAAACTACGTTCAAGCTAATGAATATGAAATTCATTCGTATTATAACTTTGCTAGTGTCGATCTATTAAATTGCACAGGAAGTTATTTCTGACTTCACCTACTGAAAAAAAAATTATTTCCCACCTGCGTTTACATTTCGTCAATTCAGGCATTTACAGGGCTGATATGCTTTTTTTTTTATTTCCCACTTGCGTTAACATTTCGTCAATTCAGGCATTTACAGGGCTGATTTGTTGGCCCCTCTTTCAGGGGCACCATATTAGGTGGCCCAATGTTGCTCCGTCTAGAAGTTTATGGCTAATTCTTTACAGTAAGTAAATTTTTAAAAATCTTAACCACCTTCCCACAAAAAATATCTTAATAATCAAACTAAATTGAGTTAATAAGCAAGTTGAATTTCTTTTTATAAATCAATTTTAACTCGAAGAATATTTTTAAATAGCGTAACTAGAATTAAAAGGCCTTCTAATGGGATTACAAAACACTATCTCTGCTTCACTCGGAAATATATTTTTTGATTTATTTGTAGATGAAGAGTATGTTTATGTAAACTAAAACCAAAAACTATTATCATTAGTTTCTTACCACATTTTCCATGCTTTATATTTCTCTTCATTTTCTAGATTTATCATTGTTTCGTAATAAGAGTTTTATTTTTAGCTCAAAAACTTATAAACATTGACAATTAAAATGTGAATGTTACTTAGTTTAAAAATTATAGTTTATGAAAATGTTTTAAATTCCTATACAGGTGCTAACTGTTATAATTACTTTGATGTGTAAAAACAGAGGGATGCGAGTTTCTTTAGCTTTGCCTTCATTTTGGATGATTTCAACTATCACAACTCTAATAAGCATTTATAGTGATATACATGTCTTAGATTCCGTGAGTAACATTTTAATATCATTTATAAATTAATATTAGAACATAATATAATCTTAATTTTTTTAACGTTAATATTTAAATAAATTTTTTATTTAAAATAATTTTGATATAAAAAATCAATGACTTTCTAAATAAATTGTTAATGAAAGAAAAGTGGGAAGAGTGTTGCACAAAGCACAAATTAAGAAACGGATCAACTTGAATAACTTTTGATCTAATAATGAGATTTAGAACTCAATCTTAATGGTTTTAGGGGGTGACTTCAAATATGCTAATTAATTAAGGCTGGCCGATATTTTAAATTACGAAATCAGACACAAAAACATATTTTCTCTGAACAAGAGTTTATCCAAAGACAATTTCAAGCAAAAAACTACTTTTGTCAAATATTTATCATTTTTTTAATATTTTAATAGTCGGAAAAAAATGTTTAAATGTTAGGTAGGGAATTTTGTACATTATTTTAAATAATGTAATTTTGCACATGACGAAGTACAAACTTTGAGCAAAATCTGTTGAATAGTCGTATTTTAAAGAAGTTGTGTATTTGATTGAGCTCAAAATTTGTATTTTGGCATGTAAAATTAAATTTTTTAAAATGATGCATTGTATAACATACAATAAAATTTTTTTTGACCATTAGTAAATAAAATAATGAAAAATTATAAAAATTTACTAAAAAATACTTTTTGCAGGGAATTATCTTTCAATAAATAAATTGTATAATTGTGTGCAAAAAATTTTTGAACTGCCTAAGAATTTCTCGAGATAAAACGAACTAGGCAAAAAGTGAAGTTTACCTTAAGGCAGTGTTTCCCAAACTGATGACTTTTGTGTACCTTTTCTAAATTTTTTGTAACGCTGTGTACCACTAATAAAAAAATTATATATTTTTTGCTGTAAAAAAATTGCACTAAAGTTAAAAATCACAGTTGGCTGTTGACACCACTAATTATTAACTGTTAACTCTGCAAAAAAATAACCAATAGAAAAATACGTAATCGTAAATTTTCATGGCTAGCTTTGTTTTTAAATAAAAAATTTTGAAATTTTCGCGTGTTGCAAGATATTTCGCATAAGAACGCGTATCCCCGCTAAACTGTTCCCGTACCCCTGGGGGTACGCGTACCACACTTTGGGAAACACTGCCTTAAGGGATTTAAACTTTAGACCGCTCTCCTGATCATACTATCGGAACCATATTTCCTATATTGTGGCAACATCCTATATTTTAGGGATCAAAAATCCAAATCCGTCAAAAAAAGGTATGTTTATTCAGGGAAGTGCATATTTGTGTCTTGTTTTGTGACTTAAAATATCATCCGCACTAATTAATTAACATATTTGAAGTCATCTCCACAAACCATTAAGACGAGTCCTAAAATGTAAAGATCCAATAATTAGATCAAAAGTTATTCAAGGGGTCCGTTTACTTTTTTTACTTTTTAAGGTCCGTTTCGTTTGCAAGTTGACATCTCTGTAATTGTAATTTCTTTTAATAAAATTTTGAGTTTTATGAGTCAGTAATTTTTGTATTTTTAGTTGTCCGTAGCAGCCCTGCTGTAACAAAGTGTTGTATCACATAAATTATTTAGAAGTAGTGGTTAGTAAAAACCCTACAAATTGAATTTAGTAAACCAAAAAACATCCATTAAAAGTCTACCACTCGAAAATATTTATTTGCTGTCCGGAGCAAGTTCGCATCCCTGCTATTATCATTATATTGTATCAATACTAAGTGGTTAAATTCTGTAAAATTTTTAAAAGTGATGAAAATTTTTTTATAAAGTAGTCTTCTTAAAAAAATTTTATTTCACTATAATTTAAAGAGCTCCATTATTTCAGCCCTATTTATTTAAAAAAATATTTTTTGGTATGCATGGATAAACTAATACAATTTATTGCCATGCTCTTTTTTACCACTTTTTCAAATTTTCCAATCAGGGACCACCGTGTAAACAGGGCCAGGGCAATTTGTATCTCGTAAAAAAGAGATTTTTTTCTCTTATTAAGGATACAAACAGCTCTAAAAATCATGAAAATTATCGCTGGAAAACTTATTTTTCATACATGAAAATTTTTAGGAGATCTGGACATCTGTGGTCAGCTTGGTCGATGATAGTTTATCATTCACTATTTCTCTAATCCAGTTAATTCTATCGACAATTCCTGATCGAGCAGCTCATCCACGTGTAGGAGAACATAGGGTAATTATTTATTTTTTCAGTTACACAAAGTATTACGAGGGCTGTTTTTTAAGTAAGGGTCGTTTCGTTGTGTACACTAATAGAGGACGAGTGCTTACGTCGTGTCTTGGCATTCCTTGGGAACAACTGTGCTAAGTTATAACTGTGAAGGTGACCTATATGGTCTGTTTTGTGTCTTTAAAATGCTCAAGTTTAACAAATTACCCGCCGCATATGAGGTACGATCAGGGATGCATTTTTAGTCGGCAAAAAACCTGTCTGATTCTTACATTCACCGGCAGATTTGTGAAAATTACAAACTTTCAACTGCCATGCTGACATGAAATTTTGCTACTCCATGACAATGACTCGCTCTACAGCTCTGTCCCGAGTCTTATTGGACTCTTTTCGCCGAGAAGCTTTTGATCACCCCCAATATAGCCCAGATCTTGAGCTAAGTGATTTTCATCTTTTCCAATGCTTCAAATATCTTTGTGGTGGCAACCAGTACAACGATGATGAAGAGGTGAAAACGGCCTCTTGGTTATCGGAGCGGGTGGCAAGTTACTATGAAGGGGGTATTCTAAATCTAGTTGTAAGGTATGATAAGTGTTAGAGCAAACTTGGCTACTATTTTGAAGGAAAAAAAAGGGAAACGTATGTAGAATCAGAAAATAAATTTGCTTCAGGAAAACTCTCTTTTGTTTGGTTTCTATTTTCAAACATCCGTTAATTAAAAAAACAGCCCTCGTAGTTTAATTGCGAAGAAAGTAAAAAAATGCGCTAATTTTATGATAGAAAATATGATAAGCTTTATAGATTAAGCTTCAATCTTGCAAACAATGGTTGAAAGTTTCCTAACATAATCCTTTGATACCGGTGTAATGCTATTTTTATTTATTTTTTTAATGCACTGCTCAAAACAATTAAAGAATATTATAAGTCTTGGATAAAATGCGGTATACGCAATTTTTTTTGTTGCATAAAATGGCAGAAGAGAGTCACAAGTGCAAATTTTTCTAATTTTCATACTTTGCAGTATGAAAATTGGCTTTCAACTTAAGACAAATCGGAAAAGAATGATTGGCTTTCAGTAAGCGCACTATTTCGGTGAGTGCGATGTCTCATCGAAGTCATTTAATCGAATCAGAAGCTTGGAGAGTTGTTGGCCGGTTAAAGGGGAGCCAAACGCAAGCCAATAAAGTAGTAGATGCCATTTGAGTTTCAGAAAGTGTGATTTCTAGGATCTGGAACCGTTTTTTTTTTGGAAACTGGAAATGCAGAACAAGGGCGTGGATGTGCAACATCACCCAAATGAAGACCTTTATTTAATGCTTACGACTCGGAGACACCGAAATATGAATGCCTCTCTTCAACAACACATTAGCTTGGCTACTGACATTACAGTTTCTTCACAAACTGTCCGAAACCCCCTTCACGCTGAAGGTCCGTATGCTCGTAGACCAATGGTGTGTGTTACGTTAATAGCAAGGCACCATCTCGCCTACAGGGAGTGGCAACAGAGCATGTGAACAGGTGGCAAAATGAATGGCACAATATTCTTTTCTCTGACGAGTCCCGATTTTCGATTCATCCTGATAATAGATGTATTTTCATCTGGAGGGAATGTGAAGGGTATTTTCATCTGGAGGGCGCTAGAAACAATCCTGCGTTCATGCACGAAAGGGTAAGATTTAACGGTGGGGGAGTGGTGGTGGTCTATGCTGGAATCTCCTTTGATGAGCGCATCGATCTCCATATCAATTGACACGGAGATAGGGATGAGATCCTGAAACCTATTGTAGTGCCTTACGCTGCAGCAATTGGAGATGACTTCATGTTAATGGATGATAATTGCAGGCCACATCATGCTAACTGAATGATTTCCTTTTGGTGAATGATTTTTGTCTGGAATAAGGAATCATACGAATGAATTTTCCAGCCTGTTCTCCGGACATGAACCCAATCGAGCGTGTTTGGGACATTCTAGGCAGGTGAATTTCCGAACGCCTACAACGTTTTGTCATTGCAAAACCAAGCTTTTGCTCATTGCAAAGTATGGTATATTGTTCTTTGAATTGAAGAATCATTATCCTCATCATAGTTGGCCAGACAACCCAATGTGGGCCAATGCCTTCCCGTAAGGATTTCTCCATAACGACTTCGTAATGGAGAAACGACGAAAGTTTTGAGTTCTCGTTCGAGTCTGAGTTTTGCTCACAAAATAGGGTAGCCACTACCAGGCAAAGTTGAAACAGTGATGGCTAATTTTTCATGAGGCTTTAAGGGATTCAATTATTATAATAAGGATATTATTATTACATTATTATTATCAGGATTCAATCCGCTTTAATAGATTCAATTTTATTTTAGCTACAGGTATTAAGTTGGCCAATTTCAACATATATTCTTTCATTTTGAAATATTTTTTTACTGGAAGAATTCAAACACAGGTAAAAAAATTGGTCTTTTTTTCACATTTTTTAAACCGTTACTGTGTTTGAGTTCGCAGATAAATGCACGCTTAAACTATCTCCATAACCCTTGGTAAGACATGAGCTAGTTAGCCTAACAAGAAATAATTTTTTCAATATGATTAATTCAATTGTAGGATAATTGTCCATTGGAAGGTTCACCTCTTCAGTCTCGTTTATCCTTCAGTTGGATCATAGGGTGAGTAAAATACTTTTTTAAAAATAAATTTCTTACTTTTTAGTGAAATTGATATAAAATTTGTACGCGTGAATCTTCACTATGGTCATTGAGAACTTCTTGAACTGTTAACTTAAGCGAAAGGGAAGCTACTAGATAATATTGTTTACAGATATCCTTAGGATTATCTACAGTTTTTCTATCTTGTAAACTATGCGAGATACTAGAAAAAAGCCAACTTCAAAGAAAATAAGCTTCTCATTGAGAATGCTTACAAGACAATCTTTTGACTAAACTAATAATTTTTATCATGTAAAAAATGTGAGATACAAAAAAGAAGTTGACCACTAAGCAAAAAGGCTTCTCAATAAAAATGCTTACTAGACAATCTTTTGACTAAACTAACAATTTTTATTTTGTTAACGTTGAGATACAAGAAAGAAGTCAACCACAAAGTAAAAGGAAAACTTTTCCATGAAACTATTCACAACATTGGGACTGAATTCAAATTTTCCATCTAATAAACAATGTGAGATACGCTGAGAAGCTTAAACAGCTTTAGGCGTAAACCAGCAACGTTTTGCAAAATAATTCTAAATGCGAGATTCTGAAACCGGAACGGAATATTAAAAACTTTTGGTGTATTTCTCCGCTTACGCTATGCTTTCGAGACAATGCGAGAGTAAGTTTAATACTTTTGGAAGTTTTATTATAGTGATTTATATTTAAATTTGCACTCAATATTAAAACTTGAAAGATTTTTTTAAATATTTTATACATAAAAAAATGTCGTGAGTCATTAATAGATTTAAGGAAATTAATATCACGACATAAATAAAATGTAATGGTTGCCGTATTTTGAGTGTTTATCCTCACTTTTTGTCTGACACCGAAATATCTAGGATTTGTCTTAGATCCAGAGATCCTAAGTAATAAACACATCGACCATCTTGTACTAAAGGCAAGGAAACGTCTTCATTTACTTAAGTATATATCAGGGAGAGACTGGGATGCTGATGCCTTGACCCTTAGGAGCACCTACAGCACACTTTTACGGCCTATTCTAGAATATGGATTCCCTATCTACAGTTGTGCTTCCCATACAAATTTGCAAAAACTAGAGAGAATCCAACTCAGCGCTGCGCGGATCATCACTGACCTCCGAAATTCATGTCCTGGTGATATTGTACTGTTTGAGGCTGACCTGCAACCTTTGAGCCTCCGAAGAAGGGCATGCATGGTAAAATATTACAGCAAACTCTATAGTTTTGGATCACAAAACAGGACTTCGGATTTACTAGCCAAGTGGCAACATAGTCAAAGACTCAAGCGAAACAGCTCTTTCAGCCAAGTTTTTTCGTCCAACATAACTTTTAGAAACGTGGAACAGCACTTCCTCAAACAGAGCATGGAAGGTCTTTCGGAGGTGTTTTTCCACACCGATCTCCCGGTGGCTGTCAACAAGCAAAATGATCACCCTGCAGATCTTAGACAAGCAGCACTTGAGAGAATCTATACTATCCCAACGGAGGCTGTTCAAATATATACGGATGGAGGCAAGGACGAAGACAATCACACCGGGAGTGGGATCTTCATCAAATCTCAGATGAGCGAAATTAAGATCCAGAAAAGGAATCCCGACCACTGTTCCGTTTTTAGGAGCGAGCTTATCGCCATCGATGATGGACTTGCCTCAATACTGTCTCTTTCATTTACGAAAGAGATTTGGATCCTTACCGACAGTAGAAGCGCTGTTCAGCACTTGGCTAGCTGGCACAGAGTGAGGGACAATACTAGCACGAATATCCTTTGTAAACTTTTACACCTCTCCAAATATTGTCGAATTCATGTACAATGGATACCCTCACACGTGGATATATCAGGCAATGAAATGACAGATAGTCTTGCCAAGGCAGGTGCAGCTGAGGCCACTGCGCCTCCAGTGTCTCTTACCTCCTCAGAGCTCTTCTCCATTGCTAAAGCCAAAAGTAAATCAGCATGGCTCACTCCACCCGGTCACAATTGGTACTAGGGTACCAGACCGGGTAGCTGTTTGACAGCTGACAAAGACCGTCCGTCTCAAACCGCCATCACACGTCTCCGCTGTGGACACCTGAAATCACTGAGGTACTCTGGAGGAGAAAAGTGCTTTGCCCTCTGTACCAAGTGCTCTTCGGCCCAGGCATCCCCTGAACATCTACTGGACTGCCTCGGTCTTTTAAAGCAAGACCTTATTGAAAGATCCTCACTTGTTTCAGACTTTGTGAAGGTGAACAATCTCATGGACCTTGTCTAGCTAGCATACCTGCCAACTCTTCCGGATTTTCCGGAAGATTTTATTTTCATATTTAAAGTGGTAGTAATTATGTACTATTTTTTTCCTTTATAAACTTAATTTTTAAATGATTATGATCGCCACTATTCTTACAAAAATTGAGCACATATATTAATATGCGTTACTATCATGGTTGTCAACTTAAGTTTTCTCAAATACAACGTATTTGTTTGCTTAAAATTGAAGTTTTAATTCCATTTTAATACTACTGGGAAAAATAATAATGGAAGAGATTAAAAGTTGGCAGGTATGAGCTAGGCTAGAAATGAGGATTTGAAAGAAGAAGAAGACTTTTTGTCTTCAGCTAAACTTAAATGAGTTTATAAATTAAAGTTTCTTTTCACAATGTAGACACTACAAGCACAATAACAGTTAGAATAGAGAATGGTGTGTTTTAAATTTAAAATATTTCGATAATTTAATTTCTGTGTAACCACCACTAAAAATTGTTTTATGCGATGCGTAAGAAAGTATTTATACGTGAGAATTCCTTCTAAACTATTTAACGACAAAGTGGGGTTGCTTTTAAAATGTTTCAAGCACTGTGATTGGATAACTAAAGAGGAATTAAAAATGAAATGAACAGCCTGCTCTAAACTATATTTGTTTTAAGTTGAAGATGTGCGGAATTGTGTTAGCATGAGGAAACGTTATTTTCAGAAGGGTTGGTGTAGTTATTTGTTTTGATAGTTATGATATGCGGCTTCGTAGGAAAAATATGCAGCTATTGGTCTCTAGTTTTTATCTTTGATATAGTTTTCAAATTTGAAGATTTCGCTAAAATTTGCTGTATTGCATTCTATGGCTTTATCGAAAAATTCTCCTGTATATGTGCTGCGATAGAGTTGGAATTTTGAGATCTGCATGGATATTAGTACTCCGAATGAACCGTTTGGTACAAGTTATTTCGCTAAGAATCTTGTTCTGGCATTGAGTTAGTTTTTTTATTAGATGTTGTGGTGTTGTTACATGAGGATCATTTACAAGAAGCGGTGGGAAAAATAACTTTAAATCAAATTTTTAACAGAAGGAATAATACATTAAAGCATAAACTTAGCTACCACTAAAAGAAACTTTTCCAAACAGCGTAAAAAATTAGATGCCTGTACAAGTATGTATCCTTAGTTAGAATTCACGATCTACGGCCT
Source organism: Parasteatoda tepidariorum (assembly GCF_982258835.1). Taxonomy (NCBI): domain Eukaryota; kingdom Metazoa; phylum Arthropoda; class Arachnida; order Araneae; family Theridiidae; genus Parasteatoda; species Parasteatoda tepidariorum. The sequence continues at coordinate 48,612,848 of NC_141766.1, forward strand.
AAGTTGCTAATATGCTGCCTATCTATAGTTTTAATCTAAATTTGGTGCTCCAGGAAGGATAAAACAGGGTTCTCACGATTTTGAAAAAATAAATAAGTGGTAGTTAAGATTTTTCAAGACTTTTGAAAAATGCTTAAGTTTCGCTTGTATTTGAGAATTATAAAATTATTTCCGATGTATTTTTATGAACCTTTATATAATTTCTTTAAATTAAAATTTTTTTTATCGCTTAAAACATTTAGATCTATATCACTTTTGCCACCACTTTAAGAAATTTTCCAGACCGTGAAAAACCTGTTAAAAAAAATTCTCGTCCAGTATGCAGGCCTACCACTTACTACGCTTTTTGCAAAATAATTCATAGAGTGGTTGTTATTTAAAAGAAAAAGACTTGATAATTTTGCCAACAGTTTAAAAGCCTCACTCCAAAAAGAAAAGAAGAAAAAACTGGAATTATGTGACGTTGCGTATAAACTTTTTAAACATCTATGCCTAGTGATGTGGAAAATTAATTCAAATAAATGAAAAATAATACATTAAAACATTAACTTAGATACCACTAGAATAAATTTTTACTGAAAGCATTCAAAGTTGGCAGTCCTGCCCGTATATATAACCAGCTTTATTTTTGTCATGTATGTTTCTTAGTCTAATTTCAGGATAAATGAGAAAAGGGCCGTAAGGCCTCAGACTCCCAGTTCCATTACAACAAACGAGCGTATGTATAACTCTGCTAAAGAAATCATTAAAAAATATTCTTTTCATTGCCCTCACAAGATCTTTATAATGTTCGCAATATTTAAAAAAATTAATAAGGCTACCCTCCTATCATTAAAACTTTCAAGAAAACTTTTAGTTAAACCTAACATTTTCCATTTCGTTAAAAAAAAAAGTTATTTAGTAAATCTCAGTATAAAAATATGAACTCTATATATCTTCAAATATTTTACAGCCTTTTAAGAAAAAGCGAAGAAAACTCTTTACACCAAGATCATTTGATACCCTTATGTTCAGAACAGAAGAGTGCATCAGTTGCATCGCAGTTTAAGAAAATGGACAGCTCATACTCAAGGTACCAGCATTTTTGTTTTTTAAGAGTTTCAATATAAATATATCGAATTAAAAAATATTACATTTTAAGTGTTATATTTCTTTAAGAGCCATGTTGGCTTGGGAGATCGAGCGTTCGCATTCCAATGATGTGAACCAAGTTCAAATCACAGCGATAGGTGGTCCACATGAATTCCGCACCCAGCTCGCACCGACTACAGTGCTGACGTAAAATATCCTCAGTAGTAGACGGATCATGGATTAGAGTCCCCTTGTCACCAGACTAACCGTGGGAAGTTTTCGTGGTTTTCATCTCCATGCAACGCAAATGCGGGTTCATTCCATCAAAAACTCCTCCACGAAATCACATTTCTCCCAATACTTGATCCCGGAGTTACCTTGTCTTCTGGATTGGGTCCAAATAAACAAGGCTAAGGAGTTGAACATTAGCAGCCGTAAACGGAAAAAATTATGGGTCCCGCAGTGGACTGATCGTTAAGACACGGTTCCCAGCAGATTACCGAAGTCAAGCATCACTGGCTGCGCTCAGTGTGCGGGCGGGTGACCACTTGGATCAGTCTGCTTAGGGACCGAGGGTGTGCGGTATTGGTCCTCGTTAAACTGTTCTACCGTAAAGTGCTCGACTTCACGTGCAGTTCGTCGGGCTACCGAAGCGGGGGTGCAATCTCCTCTGCAGAGGATTAAAATTGTGATGGCATGTCTTCGGATTATCCTCAGGGATGCTTCCCAGACCGTCGCCAATAGCCTACTGTGCAGCCTAGTGCGACGTAAATGAACTACTACAACAACAACCAAAATTATGGGTTGGCTGTTATAAAATAAAATATAATAAAAATAAAACCTCAAAAGAGAGTCATATTTGAAAAACCTCGAAGTGGAGAAAAAGTGTACAATTCTTTCTTTCATATAAAAAGCCCATTTTATTTTACTACAAACAGAATGTTAATACATATTTTTATTACTAGTGTACTATTAACTGACAGAACTCTCTTGTTTCTGCAAAATATAGTTCTAATACTGAAACTGCGCTACTATTTTCTTCTGTTTTGAAAATTGTCCATTTTTAAAAACACTAGACACTAATCAGTTAATGAAAGGCAAATCAAACTACATTTAAAAATAAGCCATGTATGCATTTTTTTTGCGTGTGTCATTCACAAACTGTTTCTTTATCACTTTCGTTCATATTGAAACATTCATTATTATTTTTTATTTTTTTTTCAGCTTGCAAGGAACCCAATTTCAAGGAGAAAACATAAAACAACTCAATACAAAATCGTTATTTGGCCTCCTACTAAAAATGTCACAAAAACATATAATAATCGCATCAATTATGGAAGTGATTTTTATTATTACATATTATCTACCAGTATTTATATTGAGGTAATTTTTTTTTTTAAAAATTCGTATAATTTGTGAAACTATTTAATAATTGCATTTTTTTTTGTTTGAAAAAAGTGTCATTTTAGATGAAAATTCTAAGGAAAAGAAATGGCACAACTACGTATATTCCATAGGTCTTTTTCTTGCCATATTATTCTCTTCTCTCAGTAATTCTCAAAGAAAATATTTTGGACTTACAGGAGCATTGCGAATTAAAACTACTGTTGTAAATGCGGTTTTCGCAAAGGTATGGAAAAATTCATTTTCTTTAAATATTTATTTTATAGTAGTGTTATCCAGAAAATATTTAGTTACACAGTAAACTAAAGTTAAATTCATAATTCTGAATGAGCCTGAAAAACATAATATTTTACAGTTAATTGCGGATATGAATCAAAGTTTCTAGAACAAAACTAAAATAATTTTTTTTTCAAACTATACGTATAAAGTAGGTTTTTGTACCGTCATCTGGGGTTACTTTACCCACCGAAGTAACTTTACCCATTCTTTAAAAGAAAGATTGGGTGACAAATTCTGAATGGGCCTAAGGAACAAAATACATATTTCAGTGTTAATTATGGATATGAATCAAAGTTCCTAAAACAAAACTAAAATAATTTTTTTTCAAACTACAGTAAAACCTGTTTTTGTGAGGTGGATAGGGACCGCATGAACGAAATCGTACAAAAAAATATTCGAAAATTTTATAAAAACTTACGTATAATAAACAACTTTGTACGATGTACTACCTAAAAAATTTGTTATGCGGTGGATAGGGACCGCATAAAAAAAGTCGGACTTAGAAGATACATCAATGATTTATGAAATAGATGAAAGAATGCTTTCAATTAAATTAAATAATTCATTAGACCTAAAGAAATTGTAAAAACAAAATCGCATATAAAAGGACGGCACAAAAACAAGCTTTACTGTATGCGCATTAAGTAGATTTTTGTACAGTCATCTGGGGTTACTTTGCTCACCGGGGTAACTTTACCCATTCTTTAAAAGAAAGATTGGGTGACAAATTCTTCACTCTGAATGCACCTAAGGAGCGAAATACATATTTAATTGTTAATTATGGATATGAAACTAAAATTCTAGAACAAAACTAAAATATTTTTTTTCAAACTTTACGCATTAAGTAGGTTTTTTGCACCATCGGCTGGGGTAATTTTGCCCTCCGAGGTAACTTAACCCATTCTCTAAACGAAACTTTGGGTAACAAAGAAAAGTTACTTTAAGGACTCAGTTAATAAAGACTGTTATTTGTATTGTTGACAAGATTGAGGACAAAATATTTGTCTTTAGTAGAAGTTTATCGGTCTCAAAATAATTATATGGTATAATGATTGTATAGCGAACCATGTTGACTTAGGGGATTGGGAGCCCGCCTCCCATTGCGGTAAACCGGGTTCGAATCCCAGCGATGACTGCTGGATTCGAATTCCGCACCCGGCTTGCACTAACCTAAAATATCCTCATTGGGTAAGGAACCTTTGCGTGAGGCTAACCATGGGAGGTTTTCGCTGTTTTCCTCTCCATGTAACGCAAATGTGGGTTAGTTCCATCTTGAAGTATTTTGACGAAACAAGGCATTTAACGCAGAATATTAATGACAATTGATATTCTTAAATATGATGCGAAATTTTTTTTCTTGTGATCTGATTTAAAAAAAAGATTTAGATAACCATGAGGTGCAGGGATGGCAATTGTTCCGCTTTTTGAAAAGTTTTGAATAAATTGGTAGCAAATTAAATAGTGAAACTTGTAGAATAAGGATATTTACGCATACTCTTTAATAGAGTAACCAAGAGATAACTGCTGAAAGTTGCATTTTATATGGCATTTTTAATGTTCAGTGGTAACCGACCGGCCTGTGTAGGTGTTAGGGAACTGCCCTTGCATCAGAAAGGTTCTGGGTTCGAATCCCGGGCAAGGCATGGATGTACTTTCCTGTGTGTACTATCTGTCCTTACTATGGGAGTAACGTTGGCTCACCTTATATGGTGCCCCTGAAAAAGTGGCCAACAAATCTGCCCTTCAGATGCCTGTATGACGTAGGTCCTTCTCCAGGTGGGAATTGGAAAAAAAATGTTCAGTGGTGGAAAAATGACTTGAAATGAAAAATACTGAACTTAAAATTACTTAAATTTCGGTACCAACAGAATTTTTTTTCCTTCAAAGTGGAGCAAGTTGGTAGCGGCTGCATATGCTGATCAATTAAAATACTTACACAACTTCAGCCAAAAATGTGCAATATACCAATACCAATAGTTAAAAAAGCAAATTATCTTGACCTTATAATCAATAGCAAACTCACCTGGAATGATCATATCAAAAGTACAATAGGCGAAGCAAATGCAGCAATAATAGCCATACAACCATTAATATATAACCAGAATATGTCACTTAAACTAAAGAAGCTACTGTATACAGCAATAATCCGCCCAATACTTATCTATGCCTCACCTGCCTGGACAACGATACCTCAACATCTACTGAAGAAATTAAACTAATGTCAATACAAGATCCTTAGAAAAATAACCTGTACAAGATGGTTCATCCGGAATACCAATATACATGCAGACCTCAAAATACCAACTCTATCACAGCATATATACAACGCAGATTTTTTCGATAAAGCCATAGAATGTATAACAGCAAATTTTAATGAAATCTTTAAATTTGAAAATTATATCAAAGATAAAAACTACAGACCAATAGCTGCGCATTTCACCTCCGACGCCTCATATCATAACTATCAAAACAAATAATTTCATCAACCTTTCTGAAAATAACGTTTCCTCATGCTGAAACAATTCTGAACAACTCCAAAATCAAACAAACACAGTTTAGAGCAATCTACTCATTTTATTTCTTGATTCCTTTTAGTTATTCAAGCAAAGGGCTTGAAACATTCATAAAAGCAACTCCACTGCCTGCTTACCTCAATGCTCAGCCAAAACAGTGTTAAAATTCCAGATTAATGGGATAGGGGTCGCTTCACGGCCCAGGAGCCCAATAAAATAAAACACTAGGACTAGGCATCTGCTGGTCTGAGTTTCAGGAAAAAACATTTGCTTAACGTTTAATTCACTACTACTAAAAATACTAAAGAGTATTAAGAACTTCCGAATTGACATCTCTAAAATTAATACTGGGAAAAAAAGATTTATCAACTGCATAAAATTTATAAATGAATCTTGGATACTTTTGCGCCACTGATTTCAATGCTGCAGTTGGTTTCGCTCTGAAAGTTGCAATTTTAAAGCAGTTTAATAATGTAGTCCTAAACAGGATTTTTTTAAATTCACCCGAGTGAATACTAAGTGTCCTCACTTCTCTGTTACGCAAGGCGTGCTACGAAGAAGGCAATAATACATAACACTTTATGATATGATGCGTTAAAGTCAGGTTTCTTCTCTTTAGTGTTATTTTCAAAGGAGCTGACAAGTATATATATATGCATGTGTATGTATATATGTATATATGTATGTATATATATATATATATATATATATATATATATATATATATATATATATATATATATATATATATATATATATATATATATATATATATATATATATATATATATATATATATATATATATATATATATATATATATATATATATATATATATATATATATAAAGTGTGTGTGTGTGTGCACGCCGCGTGTATATAAAACTATAAAAACTATATGTTCTTCATAAACTTGCACGCTCAGACTGATTTAAACATAATATTTTAAGAAATATGTGCAGATGTAGCTTTATGTGCATATGTACCCGAATTATGCAAGATCAAGTGCTTGCATAAATGCAGCAAAAATGTTGTTCCCCAGTCCAATATAACTATTTTTATTTTAAGTTCAAACTTTGAGTTAATGGACAAATTTGAACAATGGTACAATAATTATCCACTGCAATGTTTTCCCCCCCTTCATTTATGCAATTTAAAAAACCTGTAGATAATTGAGTAACGAAATACTTTAATTTTATTTTTCCAGGCTCTCAAAGTTTCTGAAATGCCTCAAAAGATCAAGAATCTAATTACAGTAGATGCAGATAACATTTTTCAGGGCATCTTCATTATGAGTGACTTGTGGGGCTCTCCAATACGTTTAGTATTGGGTATCTATATTTTATGGGTTTTCGTTGGAGCTTCGTGTTTTATAGGTGTTTTAACAGCTTTCTGTCTGATACCCATAAACATCATTGTTGAACATTGTAGTTTAATTTATCAGGTAATATTCTGTGTTTACATTTATTATACTTATTTTTAAAATCTTACCATAAGACTGATATTTCAAGCAGAAAAACAAACAGCAGAATAAAAACCAAAATGGAAACCATTTTGCCCCAAAATATTTCTTATTCTTAACACTTAATGGACGAGCCACGTAAATTTACTTTCTTCCATTGCCACTCTCTGGGATAGATCACGTATCCAATGCATTTAATATTTGGGTATCTATATCTTATGGGTCACAAAGAGAGCAGTCACGTGAATCGGCTAAGCCAATACGAAGGAGGCGAGACTTCAGACTGTCATGTTCAGTTAAAAGTCTAAAACCAGCCACAGCTGCTTTTCCAAGGGCATTAGGAACATAGCTGAGCTTTTAATCTCATGCATGTTTTTGTAATGATCAATTAGATGCTAAATGTAAAAAAAAAAATACTAGACAAAAAATTATTACTCAAGCACTAAAAGAATAAGTAACTAGTGGTTAACTTACATAGGTTTCATTGAATTAACATTTTACAGAAATATTAAGGCCGCGGTTGAGATGAGCTGACTAGGTGGAATCTGATTTTCTTGAAATTAATTGAAGATCAAAAATAAATCGGAAGTCGTTATGGGGAAATCTTCAGAGGAAAGCATTTGCCCACATTGGGCTGTCTGGCCAGCTATGATGATGATAATTTTCTTGCAAATTCTCATAAGATTCCATGGCTACCGCATGTAATGTTTTCTTTAAACCTTTAACTTCAAGATTTAATATGCCAAAACGCTTGTGTTGCTACTATTCTCAACAGCCGTACAAGTTGGCAGTTATCCAATTAAGACGTACAGATTTGTATAAAAAGTGGGCAAAAATAACCAAAAGTTTGTAAAATTTAGTTTGTAGTTCCCTACAATTCTTTAATATATTTCGTCAAAACCAGAAAAATTGGTATCTCTGCCCTCATAGATTCTCAGAGAATTCTCGAACTGATTTATTACCTTCAAAAAAGAATACGCAGTTTTGGTCACAAAAGTATTAAGTCATCAAACTTTGTACGGCCCATGGATACATGATCAGTTAAATTAGACAAGAAAAAATTAATGATTAATTTTAACACTAGGTTTACGGGACATGTCATTTTGACGGATTTCGACTTTTGTAAGGAAAATTATAAAACCCGTTTGAATTTTTATTTTATCTCTTGTAATGACTTTTAACCATTGATCGAAGTAATTATATATTAAATGCTATTTACCTCAAAAGCGTTGAGACATTGAAATTCTCTATGTGGTATACCTATTTCCACGGATATGCGTCAATTTGACGAGATCATAATTTAGACAAAAGTTTAAGTAAACAAGCAATTATCACATCAATAATAAATAGGAATGTACCGACAATACTTCGATTCGTTATCTCAAATAAAACAAGTGATAAACAACTGTTGCCGATAAGCAGTAATAGAAAGAACAAACGCAGAATGTCAATTGATGTCAGCGTGTCAGATTTTGAAGGTTTCAGTTGCTTAGTTCGAGTATTGAAACATAAAATACTGGAATATATCATAAATATATATCTGATATCTTCATTTTTTTTCTTATAATATATATATACATTGGTTTCTAAGTGCAGAGACATGGGTGAAAGCCCTTATATAGCAAGACGGAAAAGAGAAAAACCTGGTCCGTAAAACATTTCATTCCAGCATTTTTTTCGAAAAAAATGAAATATCTGTAACTATCAAGATTTCTTTTATAATTCTGGCATATATATAAAACTGCTTCTTTTCCAAGATAAAGTAGGTATTGTTGAAAAATTTAAAAAAAGAATAAGTAAACTCCTCCCCAAAACTAGCTATAACTGAAATGGTTTTACTACCAGCCTTTCCTCTTTTCCGTCTCGCTTTCACCCCTGTGCAGAGATGCCAACTGCTCCAGACAAGCGAAAATAATTAAAAAAATGGTAAATAACAACAAATTAAATTTTGAAAATATGAAGTGGTGAATTATATAGGCCTACGAATTATTTAGAAATAGTGGTGGATAAAAATCTGCTAAATTGAATTTATTAAATTAAGAATCACAATTCTTTCATACGTCAAATTGACGTGTGTTCGTAGAGATAGGTATATAAGAAATGTCCATAAACCTAGTGTTAAAAAAATTAAAAATTTTTTCTCATATTTATGTTTCAGAAAAAAGCAAATGATAAAAAACATGAAATGATTGAAGTGTTGTCCGAATGCATTCGAGGAATGAAAGTAAGATTTCAATTTTTTTGAATAAATTAATGATACACTTCCTTTTCTTACAAAGAAAAAATATACTTTCAGATTCTAAAAATGTATGCTTGGGAAGAATTCTTTCTTGAAAAAATCATTAAACTTCGAAGAGAGGAAATTGGAAAGCTTCGGAAAACAACTGGCTTAAGACTTGCGTTTAAGTTTCTCTTTCTCTCTTCAACGTCAATGGTAAGTAAACAGAAGAGTTGGTAAATGGAAGTACTTCTATACCAACTCCTTGTGAGCAATTTTTCTTTTAGTGCCAAATGTTTTGCAATATTTTACATGGCAAAACTGTTGGCCTAATTTGAAAGATAATTCTTATAGAAATACTGCCATTTTTCCCCATGTAAAATTCAGATCAATCAAAGTGAAGTGAGGAAGTTAATAACGTCAGAGAAATTTATCATATACATTTGAGAATTGAAGAATCTGTAGTGATTGTCGAGTAATTGAAGCAAACCAATCATATTCATAAATTAAACAAATCTTCGGACATATATTTGCTACCACTTTCTTATTTTTACTAGATTTTCTAATTCTCTCTTTTCTAATTCTCTTTTGTTAAATAGTTTATTTTCATTGGGGTCAGATTGGACTACTTGTAAGAAACCGTGTGGAAAAGCTTTCAGTTATAGGAGGCGTTGGCTCAATTCGGCTTAGGTATAAAAATGTGGCGTATCTCATAAGTTTTTTAATTTTTTTCAAAAGTGAAAAGCAAAAATTCTATAGATCACAAATTACTAAACCAAGTATCGTACATTGAAAGACTATCACACGGAGATATTTATCTACTGTCTGCAGCAAGTTGGGATCTTTGCATATATACTCGCAATCCTGTCCTCATTTGGAAAAATATCATCCATCGAACAAGGAAAACGTATTCGTTCGTTCGTTGTAGTCTAACTGGTAGTCTGCGGCCTTATTGCCCTTACAAGGAAAACGTCCTAGTCCTAGTGTTTAGATTTTACTGGGCACCTGGGCCGCGAAGCGGCCCCTATCCCATTCATCTGGAATTTTTGAACAGTTTTGGTTGAGCAATGAGGTAAGCAGGCAATGGAGTTGCTTTTATGAATGTTTCAAGCTCTTTGCTTGAATAACTAAAAAGGAATAAAAAATAAATTGAGCAGCTTGCTCTAAACTGTGTTTGTTTGATTTTGGAGTTGTTCAGAATTGTATCAGCATGAGTAAACGTTATTTTCAGAAAGGTTGATGAAATTATTTGTTTTGATAGTTATGATATGAGGCGTCGGAGGTGAAATGTGCAGCTATTGGTCTGTAGTTTTTATCTTTGATATAATTTTCAAATTTAAAGATTTCATTAAAATTTGCTGTTTTACATTTTATGGCTTTATCGAAAAATCTGCGTTTAGCTTGTATATATGCTGTGATAGAGTTGGTATTTTTAGGTCTGCATGTATATTGGTATTCCGGATGAACCATCTTGCACAGGTTATTTTTATAAGGATCTTGTTTTGGCATTGGTTTAATTTCTTCAGTAGATGTTGAGGTATCGTTGTCCAGGCAGGTGAGGCATAGGTAAGTATTGGGCGGATCATTGCTGTATATAGTAGCTTCTTCAGTTTAAGTGACATATTCTGATTATATATTAATGGTTGTATGGCTATTATTGCTGCATTTGCTTTATCTATTGTGCTTTTGATGTGATCATTCCAGGTGAGTTTGCTATTGATTATAAGGCCAAGATAATTTGCTTTTTTAACTATTGGTATTGGTATGTTGAACATTTTTGGTTGAAGTTGTGGAAGTATTTTAATTCTTCTTTTTTGTATAATTAATATTTGTGATTTTCCAGCATTTACTGCAGTTTTCCATTTTGAGCACCAGTCTTCTATTTCGTCTATATGGTCTTGTAGTTTTTGAAGAGCATGATTTGGGTTTCTGGATTTAATAATAATACCGGTATCGTCTGCGTAATAGGCTGTTATGCTGTTATAATCGGCTTTGTTTATAGGAAAATCATAAGTGTATAATATGTATAATATCGGTCCCAGAATGCTGCCCTGTGGTACTCCGGCTGTGATGTTTCTCTTTGTGGATTTTTTGTTTTTGATGGTGATTTGAAATGTTCTATTACAAAGATAGCAGGATAGGAGTTTGATTATGCCGGGTGGAAAATTCAGCTGTATGAGTTTATATATTGTACCAGTGTGCCATACTTTATCAAATGCTTTGGATATGTCGATCATCAGGAAGGCTATTGTTTCTTTATTTATGATTGCTCTGCCAGTATAGTCTATTATTCGGAGTAACTGTTTGGTGGTATCTAGTTTTTGTCGGAATCCATACTGTTCGTTGGGGAGGGCTGTAAGAAGTGGTTTTATTCTATTGTAGATGATTTTTTCGTATATTTTTCCAAGTATGTTAAGCGATAACTCTCAGAGCAGCTGGGTTCTTATTTTTCTTGAGAAATAGAATGACTGATGCGTTTTTCCAGATTTGTGGGTAGTAATTATGAACAAGGCAGACATTAAAAATATGCGTAATTTTGCAGATGTAGTTGTTTGGTAATAGTTTTATCATCGTATTCTTTATCCCGTCCTCACCTGGAGCTTTATTGTTTTTCAGTTTTTGTATGATGCAGCTAACTTCTTGATTATTGGTTGAATTTATTGTTTCTGGGATGAGGTGTTCAGTTTGAAAATTATTAACTTCTTCTGTGATGATATTGTGATGATTTTGGTCAGAGTTGATATTTGGTGAAAATTGATTTTGAAGTGAATCTGCGAATATTTCGATTTTTTCTGATATTGAGTAAGCTGTGCCTGATGGTCCATTTATTGGTCTGTCTATTTGAGGAGTTGTTTTCAGTTTCTTGGCCATTTTCCATATAGAGTTGTCGGTAGTGCAGAGGGAGGCTACAGTTGTTTTTTATATTTTTTACTGTGTTTTTTAATCTGGTTATTGAGTTGTTTTATTGCGTCCAGGTGTGCTGGGTCGTAAGTTCTTTGGTACCATTTCCTGTGCGAGTTCCTTAATCTTATTATATTCTTTATTTCAGGTGGTAATCTGTAATGATGGGCAATATACTTGGTTTCTGTGGAAGCGTTTTTAAAAGCATCTGTTATTTCATTCTGGATTTGCTGTATATAGTTTTCTATTGCAGTTTCATTTTCCAAGGATGGTAGGTCTGTTCCATTGATTGTAAGAGTATTTTGAAAATGGTTCCAGTCAGTTTTATAATTTGGTTTCTCAGATTGTTCTATGGTTTCCCCAACGAGCAGTTGAACTGGCAGATGATCTGATGACAAATGGTTATGAGCGCAGGCGAGCATAGGAACATGTATGTTTGTTATTGCGAAGTCTAGTATGTCCGGACTATGGTTAATCCGATTTGGAATGTAAGTTTGAGTTGTTGGTGCTACTACTGTTAATTGATATTTGCTTATAAGATCTTTCAATTTTGAACCACTGTGATTGAAGTTGTTGCAGCCCCATATTGGATGTTTGGAATTAAAGTCACCTGCTACTATTGTATCTAGGGTGGCTGGAAATAGGAGGTTCATATCATTATCTGTTAATTTATTTTTTGGAGAATTATAAATTCCTGTGATTTTGATGTTCTTGTTTCTGTAGCTTAATAAAATAGAAATTTGCTCATATCCATTATCATCTTTTGAGTTATATTCTGTTGTTAATAAGTTGGTTTTTGCTAGAAGTGCTACGCCGCCCCCTCTGTACCTTCTATCACATCTGTAGATTGTATAGTTGGCTATTTTAAGATTTTGGGTTGCATTTAGATGAGTTTCTGTTATTATGAATATATCAGGATTGTGTTCTATTATAAAGTTTTTTAGTTCATGCTGTTTTTCGATTATACCATTAGCGTTCCAAAAATAAATATTGATGGTTGGTTTCAGTGTTGATCTTAGTATTCTGAATCTATTGCTTCTTGTTCTTCTAAGTAAACTGCTTTTTGGATTTTCTTGAACATGTTAAAGCTTTCGTTGCTTTGTAAAAAGTTCACAAAGAGCTTGAGCTCTGATAGTAGTGATTTTGCTTCCTTGATGATGGTTATGTCTGTTTGTAGATTATTGCTGGTATTTGGTTGATATGCTGATTTTACGATTTTTGCATAGCTGTTTGTGCTGCCAGGAGTAATTATGTTGTTTTGATTGTTGAAGCTGTTGATCTTGAGAGTCGGATATTTTGGGCACTGTTTGTAGTTGGCCGGACGTGGCCCACCACAGTTGGCACATGTAGCTGGAGTATCTTTGATTTTCTGACAGAGATGAGTTAGGTGCTCCTGACCGCACTTCAAACATTTAGGTGTATGTCTGCAGCTGGCCTGGACGTGGTTATATTGTTGACATCTATGACACTGTGTGAGTCCTCGGCGCCCTTTGTAACTCGTTACTGAGACAACAAGATCCATGAATCGGGTTAGGTCGAAGATATCTTTATTTTGTTCCGTTTTGTCTAATGTGATAATATGTAGAGGTAATTTTGTCCTGCCTTGCTCAGTAAATTTTGTCATCTGCGTAACTTTTTTCGGAGTGAATCCATATAATATGAGGTTTTGCTTCACTTGTTCTTCTGTAATTTCTACCGGAATACTTTTAATGACAACTCTGATTGGCTTTTCTTCATTTAATTGGAAAGTATGGTATTTTATCTGTAAGTCATCTAGTATATCTATGGCACGACGTCTCATATCAATTTCGAAAAAAGGTAATTTTAAATATTCTCCTGTGTGTTTACCTTCAAATCTGGTTATTTGCTGGTCTTGAAGCTTCTTCTTTAGGTTTAGCCATTGTACGCTGTTATCTTTTATTATTATCGGTGGAATCCTGGGTTTGCTTGCTCTCTGGTATTGAAAATCTGTTGTTTCTTCCATTGCTTCTTCAATGACGTCATTAGGCTGGTTCAGTTGGTTTCTCCTAGGTTCGGATGTAGCGGGCGGTTCCCCATGCTGGCATTCCTTAGAGGTGGTCGCTATTGATGTCTGCCCTATGGTGGCTCCATCTTGAGCTGCTGTGGTGTTGGCTTGTTGTTTTTGAATTGGAATAAAATTTTTTGCATTGGGAAATTTTTTGTTGGTGGGTTCATCTTCCTCCGAACTGGTTGATCTGGTTCTTTTTGTAACTGCTTGTTGTTTTCCTTCGTCACTGATTGTTTTTTGTTGGTTGTTATTCGTATTGGCTTTTGTTGATGATTTCCTTCGATTTTTGTTTTTCTTTACTGGAGTGGCTATGGATATCGTGGGATTGCTTGGGATTATCATTTCTGACTCTGCATTCAGTTTGTTGATTTTTTGTAGATGTCTATTTTCTTTTTTTAATTCATCATTTTCAGCTTGGATCTTATCCATACTTTCTTGCAGTGTGGTCATCTTAGTTTCAAAAACTGTTTTGATGTCATTTATTTGCTGAGATAGAGTTTTGTTGAGTTCGGTTTGTTGTTGAAGTTGTTGCTGTAGTATATCCATAGTGTCCATTACCCAGCTGGGAACAGCACTTTCACTGATTTGGATTGTATTAGACATTATAGTGTTATTGTATGCACAGAAATAATTATAAAGTTTATAAAGTAAATTTATCTGCACTTACTTAAAAATTATAACCTGCAAATAAAATTGTGGTTCAGCATAAACTTTATGCTGACAAGAAAACAAAATTGTCTTAGTGCAACTCGCACTATGAAGCTCTATTTGGTGCCGTGGCCAGGATAAATAAAAGTTTCAGAATGCACAAATGTTTGCAAATAATCACAAATAATCAGCTTTTGTAGTCATAAATCACACTATTAATTTATTTCAAGTTTTCGTGAGACGCCCACTATAATTGTTGACGTAAGCACTATTGAAACTGAAATTTGCTATCCAAATCGTAAACACAAATTGTAGAAGTTAGCGTGATACGCCCCAATAGCGGTAGTAAACAAATAAGTCTGTTTTCAAATAGGCATCACATTTTGTGGCACAAAACTTTGTCGCTGCAATATCTGGACACAACAATCGTTGTTGTAGATCAAATATAACTTTATCAATTCACTAAGAAAGAAATCATACCTGTAGAATCGTTTTCAGGATCACTTTGAACGAATCGGAAATTTTCGATGAGGCACCCTGACATATATCAAGGTAAACACTTTCCGAAAATCTTTTGGAAATCACTTCGTCCAGTAATTTCAACAAGGAAAACGTGTCAGTTTTAAAGCTAAGTATTATGACTTTAATTTAAAATGCCGTGGTAGTTAGTATATATCTTTCATTGAAATATAAGAAAAAATATTAAGTCATTATCTTAAGTTATCACTATTCTATTTTTAAAACGTAGATGCGATCCCATGTTGAAACTGAACTACTTTATTTTCTGAAATTTATCTGGGGAAAAATTGTATTAACTGAAATATATATATTAATAATATACAAATTCATTTATAGATTTTGAAGTATGCGCTTATAATATTTTTGGAACTAAAGTGGAAAACACCACTTGAAATTGTCCTCTTAGATAAATTCTTAGAATAAAAAATAATGATGACTTAGAGAAAATTCTTCTTGATGGGGGGGGGGAGGGTAATGGGTTAAAATACTTTTTTTTCTACCTAAAAAAATAATTTAGCACGTTCACGCCGAGGTGACCCACCGGTGGGTCACGCTAGATTGTCTCATCGGATGGCACACCGGAGTAAAAGCTGGTAACAAATAAATTTCATTTTTTAGTTTTTTTCCGGGAATAATAAAAATCCGTAACTACCAATTGTTTTTAACAGATGCAATTTTTATATTGAATTGCTTCTTCACTGTGATAAATTTCCTTACAGTGAATTGTTATTGTTGAGAATAGATTAACTCCTCCTGAATATTATCTAATATTGAAATAGTTCTTCTACCAGTATTTTCTCTTTTCCGTCACGCTTTTAGGCGCAACACCCGGCGTGAACGTGTTAAAGCTGAAAAAAAATATTATATTTCAAAGTTTCGACTAGGGGATTTGTATTTTATCAAAACAAAATGTGTATTTCATATTTCAAAACATTTAAATTTCAAACAGTTTCGACAAACAAATTTATATTTTATTTATACAAAATGTGTATTTAATGTTTTGAATTTCACCTACAGGTGTCTCTGGCCACAATAACTGCTTACGTTTTGATGGAAGATAATGCTAATGTGAAGACAATATTTCTCTCTTATTTCATAATTTATCTATTAAAATCTCCTTTCCAAAGTCTCTTACATCTTTTCGCTTATTTTGTTGAGGTATGTTACTTCTTTTCTATTACTTTATATACATAAAAATATTCAAAAGCATTGAAACTGTCAGAAATTTGAGAAATACTCAGTGGATTAAAAATCTAAAAATACACCAAGGGTATATTTTTAAAACATGAAATCAATGATACCCAATTCAACCACATATCTCCATCCTTAGGGAGGGGGACATTAGTAATTTAAAAATCCTAAAAAGAAACCCCAGTTTTTATTAATATATTTTGATTTTCTACGAAAAAGAACTGCAATATAACTGTTGCATTTTGTTTCACATATGGCACAGTAATCACAAAATAAAAATTGGGTACAGATTTTTTAAAATGAATATGACTCGAAAAATTAGTTCAAAGTCGAAAAAATAAAAAAGGACATGTTCGATGTTTTTAGAAAACTATCCAATGATAACAAACTGTCCCCTTTATCTCTAGCAGTCGTCCCAGCACCAAATGGTGCGGCAGAAGGCGAATTTGATTTCCCTCGACACGTTTTTAAAAATATAAATCACTTCTACTTTTAATTTTTTGATCCGAAATGTATTTTTTACATAACTCCATCTCAAACAATTTGTACCTGATTTTTATTGTGTGATTACAGCGCCATCTTTGAACAAAATTATAATATTTTGAAAATTAAATTGGAGTCATCTTTTTTCTGGAAAATCCGAATCTGCAAGAAAAAAAAAAGAAGAAGAACGAAAGAAAAAACGGGAGTTTCTCCTTAAAATTTCAAAGTTGGGGATCGCATCTTTAAACACATTTTTGAAAATTTTTTTCTTTACCTTTTTTGAAATATAATGTTTTAAATATTTCCTCTTACCTTTTTTTTTATCCATGCGTACCTTTCGCGATATTTGATGGTTTACATAGTTTTTAGCACTTAATGCATATTATATACATTGCATATTTTTCTTTTTAAAAAACATTAAAAAATTTTACTCCTTTCAGTGTCTTGCATCTATTAAAAAAGTTCAAAAGTTTCTTGAGAGTGAAGAGCTTGAAAATTTACAGATTCTAAAAGATTCCGATGGTAATTTTCTTGTAATAAAACAAACTTCTTGTTTTCCTAATATTTTCAATCTTTATAAAGGTATTATATATGCATTTTGAGCAAGATGTACTTTATAGAATTTTACATTATTTAAATGCTTAATTACAATCCAAATATAAAAGTTACTGATAATAGTCGGCACCTGTTATTTTTAACTTGAAGTGATCGTACGTACCCAAGGGGGTATGTGAGACTATCATGCAGATGCTAACTAATACTAAAAATACTAACACTGTTTTTTAAAAAAATTTATATTTATATCATATCAAGAAAAAAAAAGATTTATCAAAATAAGTAAATAAATAAACATTGGAAAAAAGAATTTTTTTTTCTTATCATATCACGCACAAAATCAATACACACAAAAATTCATTTTAAAGTTAAATTCAAATAAAAAAGACTGCAATGCTCACAGAATGAATAATGGAAGAAATTTAGTACATAATTAAGTAATATAAATTCAAATTAAATATTTTAATTGAAGATAACTTATGAGTCTTAAACAAAAGCCTAAAATAAAAACAAAACTGTTATAGTTCAAAATAAAATTCAATACTTATTTGGTAATGTCCGAGTACTTTATTATTTCTTTTTATTGATTATTATTTTTTTATATAGTAAACGTTTTCTCTTTTTTTTATTGAAAAAGATCACTTAAGCAAAAAAAAAAAACTGAAACTGAACTACAAACAGTGAGCAGCTTAAAAATTCACGTTTTCCTCCCCTTTGTGAATTTCTCATGTTGAATAATATTGCATTTAAATTAGCAATGTGACGAGTATTTAGCCCTTTAGTCAAAAATTCAGTTGATCGAATGATCGGTCAAATATTTGGCAGAACATGTTTTAAAAAAATATCTCTCATTTTTCTAAGCCTTTTTTTCCGTTTGACTTTCGTATTCGGGTGCATTTATATATATATATATATATATATATATATATATATATATATATATATATATATATATATATATATATATATATATATATATATATATATATATATATATATATATATATCAATTTGAATATATATATATATATATATATATATATATATATATATATATATATATATATATATATATATATATATATATATATATATATATTCAAAATATTTACTTCAAACTATTGCATTGATATATTTTGCTTTGGTTTTAATAATGCAATATTAGAAAGCACTCTTTTTTGCGAATATAATCGTGTGAGCTGATGACGAGATCATATATTTTAATTATTTTGTTTATATATATATATATATATATATATATATATATATATATATATATATATATATATATATATATATATATATATATATAATTTTATTTACCTATTTACCGTTCAAAATATTTACTTAGTTTGTAAAGTTTTTCTCTTTTTTTTTAGAACATGTCGCAATTTTGAAAAATGCAAGCTTCTCATGGTATGGCTCGACTAAAAGTTGTCTCCAAAATTTCAATATGCGTGTTCCAAAAAAGTCCTTGATTGCAGTAGTTGGAGAAATGGAAAGCGATAAATCGTCTTTATTGCGAGCACTTTTGGGAGAAATGAAGAAAGAGGAAGGAGAAGCTGGTGTAAAAGTAATTTTACTTTGTTTATCGTAAATACTTCATACGGTCGCTTAGTTTATTTTAAAAGATCTGGTTACCTCTTTTCATAAATTTCTTTTGAACATTTGATTGATATGAATTCATCATCATCATCAATATCTATCTGGGCGCCTGGGGCCGTTAGCGGTCTTTTTCCCATTCGATTGATATGAATTATAGGCCTGCCAAATACTATGTCTTTTGCAAAACATTGCATAGAGTGGTAGACGTTTAAAAGCCGAGGATTCCAGAGATAGAGCCAAGATGAGAGATAGAGCAACGTAGAAATGCATATGAACTTTTAAATGATTTATCTGCAGTGGTATGGAAAGTAAGTTTAAATGAATAAATAAAATAATACATTAAAACAGGGCCGGATTTAAGCTTGGCGGGGCCCTAAGCTACTGAAAATGATGGGGCCCTTTTAAGTTCAATTCAATTTCTATACACCTAAAGTAAACTGTCGTATTTTTTATTGCTGAATATTAACATTATATTATTAAAAATTTGATAATATTGCTTTATTGTTAAATATATTGATTGTGATGGGATTATAATGTTGAGCCTTTCTATTATTACACATATTTTTTGAACGAGGAAAAAAACAAACTCATTTTAAGAACATCATAAGCACAGAGTAAAGATTTGGTATGTTAGAAGAACCATTATATGTTTAACAGAGTTTTTTTTTCTTGAAATTCTGAATCTATGTTATTTGGAATTTTAAATGCATTTTTTTTTTTGCTAATTTTTTCTTCTAAATTGTTTCTTTTTTAAACGTTACATTTCGTTTTGCTGCTCTATGACTTAGAAACATGAAATTATGAAGGTGTGTCAAAAATAAGCAAGGAGTTAGAAAGAACGTAAGAAAATACAATTTGATTATTAGTTCTATTTTTTTTTCATAACCGCCGTTGAACAACCGACTTAATTTGAGTTTACGACTACAAATGTTTAACTCCGTATAATATTGAATAATCACCTTATAATTTTGAACTCAATCCAGAAGACAAGAGAATTGGATCAGTACCCAGAGGTATTGATTTGTTGTGAGAACTTAGAGGACTTTGTGACCACGGCAGATTTAACATGCACCAGTCACCATTTTATACATGGGTATTCTTCGGCCGGCTGGATTCGAAATCCCATTCTCACAAACACGAGTTCAACGCCCTGCTAACCAGGCTATCCCGGCCAAATTATTAGTTTATTTTATAATAGTCATTGAACAGCCAACCCAATTACGAGTTTACGACTACTAATGTTCAACTTATTAGACTTCTAATTTTAAACTCAATTCAGAACACAAGAGAACTCCAGGATCAAGTATTGGAAGAAATTTTCGTCTTGGAGGGGGACGTTTTGATGAAACTGACCAGCATTTAAGTTACATGATGAGGAAAACCACAAAAGCTTTCCACTGTCAGTCTGACAACAAGGGGACCTATGATCCGTCTACCACTGAGGATATTTTACTTCGGCACAGTGGCTGGTGTAAGCCTGGTGTAGAATTCGTATCGACCAGTCAACACTGGGATTCGAACTCAGTGCCCTTGAGTTCATGTTCACTGGGTAATAACTCTGCAGGAGGTACCAATTTTATTGATTTGCCGAATTTTAGTCATTTTCGAAATGTAAATAGAAATTCAATCGTAATTTTTGAAGAATAAAAAGATGGAAATAAACCGTTTTTCCTCTTAATCTGCGATGATTAATCAGAAGCAACCATGAGGGTTAGTGTGCAAAATGAACAGGGGGTGTAGCTTTCTAGTTTTTTAAATACTTGTTGAATTATTAGTTTTTAACATGCATACTTAAAAAAAAAAGGAATGCATTTTTCAGTATTAAGAAATAATAATTAAAAACTGTCATCAGCTGGAATAGAACCCGCGATCTCACAGTTTTGTGTTAGATTTCATAATCATCAGCCCCAAATATACACACTTGCCTTGCGGATATTTATTTATTATTATTATTAATTTTTTTAAAAATTTAATAAATGAAGTTAATTGGATACTTGACATTCTTGAACTGGATGCTTTGAATGCTTGACATTCGTTATTACAGAATGAAACGCTTGGAAAGACAAATATTAGTTAATATTTAATTAAAGAAAAACCCGTATTGAAATCTAACGAATTGTCCCTGATAAATTTTGTGGCAGTAAAAAAAATATTGAAGCCTGATACATGTCCGGATTTTTGAAACACTTTCTAGTTTTACTATTTAACCAAATTGGTTTCGATGTCTTTCATCCCGCCTGTCTCATTAGTGATTCAGCATATTTCGATATCATTTTTGATTCGTTCTTACTTAATATTAATTTGTTTGCGACAATTAATTTGTATAACTTTTTACTACATTTTTGCGAGGAGGTTAAAAATATAATATCGAGGGCATTAACTGAAGTTAAATTGGCATTTTTTGCATGCCTCTTTTATTTACATTATCCACACACCCACACGCAACCTACTGCTTCTTAGAAACAGATATTAAATAGTCTCTTGATCCAATGATGGGACAAAACTTGCCTTTTAAACAAATCAAGAAACTTTTCTCCCTTTTACATACCTGCCAACTTTTACGCATTTGGCGTAAAATTTTATTTCTATATTTAAAGTGGTAGCAAAATTTATGTTTTCTATATATTCCTAGCATTTATAAACTTAATTTATAATTTAATTGACCACCACTATTTTCAAAAAAATTAAATATATTTATAAATATGCAATACTGTTGTGGCAGTCCTCTGAAGTTTCTTTAAAACACAGCATATGTTTCTGCATAAAACTGCAATTTAAATTACATTTTACTACCACTAGGGAAAATTATCCTCGAAAGGATTAAAAGTTGGCAGGTATGCTTTTAAAATTGTTTATTTTTAAATAATTTATTAATACTCAAATTGTTTAAAAGATATGTTCCTTTTCATTGACAACACAGTTTTATATTTTATCTAGTCATTTATTTATTTTTTTTAAACTTATTTTTTATTTGTTTTTATTTTATTAAATTAAATGCACAGATTTAAAATAGAAACAAATCTGCCAAAATTTTTAAAATACTTTCAATTTGCAATTTTAAGAAGTTATTTCGACTTTTCTTTA
This sequence comes from Parasteatoda tepidariorum, assembly GCF_982258835.1. NCBI lineage: Eukaryota > Metazoa > Arthropoda > Arachnida > Araneae > Theridiidae > Parasteatoda > Parasteatoda tepidariorum. The sequence goes on from NC_141766.1 coordinate 48,634,810, forward strand.
AAAATTTGAAATCCTTATAAATTAAAAAATTTGGATGCCCTATTAACTTTAAACACATAATAACAACAAAAATGAGGGAGTTAAAAACAGAAACAAGTATGATCAATAAACAATACAAGCATAAGCTAACTAAATAAATGAATTTTGTGTACGAAATATCATATTTTACAAATTAAACATAATTCATATTTCGGGGATACATGGAAAATTTGGTCAGACAGGAGGTTTGAACAATATTTTTTACATATATATTTAAACATTTGTTTAGCTGATGATCACTTGATTTCAATGCTCTATCAAGCAATATCACATGTTGCTTCTGTCTATTAGCAGTAAGTAAAATTACCACATCTGTTATCTCAATTTCATCCAAAATAAACCAAATCAAGAATTTTTGCAGATGGGCCTGTCAAAGAGGGAATTGAATGGTGGCCCACCATTTAAATAAATAAAGGAGTTCACGGATTCATGCACGATTAATTTGGAAAATAACAAATTAAAATCAATTACAATAATTAAGTAAATTAAACAATTAAGCTAGTTAAAACATTTAGGATAATTAGAAAGAAAAAAAGGTTTTGTATTAATTGGAAAACATATATTTTGCAAAAAAGAAAAGTTAAAATTAAACGACAATGAGACACAACGGAAATCTCGAAACAGAGTGACCCTAAACAAGATTCTCCCACATCCCTAGAAACTTTTTGCCCAGAAATCAGACAAAAGGGTGTTTCTGTAGACAAAAGAGCCCACAGCAATTTAAAGAAGCTGAAAACATTTCCCACAGCGTAAATTGAGGCGGTTATTTGACTACTCCATGGAGTAAAGCTTTTAAGGATCCATGGACTACTTCCATCACTGGTAGCTACAGGATATTTTCATGAGTCAAAAGGCCTTTTTATTGCTCTTTTGGTTAAAAAAGTAACAATTATTTTATACTTGTAAACACTTCTATTAGATTTTGAAAAGCGTTCTCCAATGTAATAAAGAAAAAAAATGTATTTTAGGCTTCAGAGGGCTCCAGCTCCGAATAAAACTTTAAAAAAAAGAAGGAAAAAGTTGGATCTGGGGGCCCTTGCCATCTCGGGGCCCCAAGCTACAGCTTATTTAGCTTATACGTAAATCCGGCCCTGCATTAAAACATAAATTTAGCTACCACTAGACTAAGTTTGCGCAAAAAGCGTAGCAAGTTGGCAGGCCTAAAATTATTTTTAAATAATATTTCGACTGCCTAGCTGTCAATATTTTCAGTGTTTAAGAACTTTTTTCATAACAGCATACATTAAAATTTTTTCCGTTTAAACGTGTGATAGTTCTGGAATATTTAAGATATTAAGTTAGTAAATTTAACCATTTAATTATGACTTAATTAATCGAATTTTAAATCATTTCAGCACCTATATTATTCATTGTAGACAATATTCTACGCAACAAACATGGAAGGTAATTCTCTACAATCCATATTAACAAAAGCCAACAACTGTCAGTTTTTTATTCTACCTTTTTTTGTGATGATTTGTCACCTTAATTTCATTAGTCAGTGTAGCCTTAATATGGAAAATCGATGGGGAATCCCTCTAATTTTAGCAAATTTTATCAATTTCCGTCTCAAAGAGGTTAATATATTTGCTTCATTCAAGCGTTTCTTTGACTTACAAACTAATTTTATTTTAAAAATTACTATGCATGTGCAATCTAAATTAATGATTCTTACTTTTAATTGTTTCGTAAAAATAACTTTACTGATTTTTATGTGTATATTCTACTGTAGCAATAAATTTTAGTGGTTCTTAACACATTGCTGACCGGCAACTTTTCTGAAAGTTACCCCATGTGCCTGGCCATTGTTTTAAAAGCGGATGTGGAAGTAAAACAATTTAAATAAACTGTAAAAATTTTTAATTTTTAATGCCGTTTGATAAAAAGTTAACGATCACCTATGTGTAATAGTACACCACAAGTTTTGAAAATATCGGGTTTCGTAAAGTTATAATAAATTGGTAGAGAATTAAATAGTAAAACGTGAAAAGTAAGGAAAATTACGCCCACTTTTTAAAATAGTCACCACGAGATCACTGCTAACGAAAATACGAGCTAACTCGTGACCGGTCACCAACATTTGACCACGAAAACACGAGTTAACTCGTGACCGGTCAGCAATGTGTTAATAACAAACAAGGTGGAGGCTACTTTATACCTAGTAGTGTAAAAACTTATTCTTGGTGTTTCATTACATAGTTCTAAGTATAGTACTTACACTATTTTATCTAAGGTAACTACTATAATTTTAGGCGTTCAGAAGGATAAAGGATTTTTATAGTGAACTGTTGAATTTCTGAATTTCATGATAGTACTAAAGATACAATGATTAGATCCAATTTTAATTAGTTTCTTTCTCTTTTCGCACACACTGTAGGCCGAATACGAGTGATTTCAACCATACCGTAAAATTTTTTTAAATAATGCGCATTTCCAAATTTGCAATTTATACAAACTTTTTTCTGTAAGAACTTTTTTTTCTCATTAGTTTTTTTTCGCAATTTTTCATCTTTATTTCATTCAATTTTTCTCATTAATGTCTTCACGGGGCTACCAATTTTCTACGCTTATTGTCAAAATTTAATCTAGTGGTACCTAAGTTTAATGCTTTAATGTATTATCTTTATTCATTTGAACTTAATTTCTACATCATTAAATATAAATAATTCAAAAGTTCATATGCAACGTCACTTAATTTTTGCTCTATAATGATGAGGCTTTTAAAAAGTTGGCAATATTACCGAAATTCTGAAAGCATCGGATTTTATATGTCTACCATTCTATGATATTTTTTGAAAATAAGCATAGAAATTTGAGGGCATGAGCATAGAATTGGCTTCAATATGACTTGCATACCTGCCACCGTTTACGCTCTTCAAAAAAGTAAGTTAAAGCTTTGAAAATAATTGTAAACCATAGCAATAGAGAAGGCAAGTCTGACTATAAGTACGTCTAAATTATTAGTAGCTAAAATCAATTTAAATTAACTTTGCTAAAACAAGAATCAAGTATGAGTTAAGAATTTTTCCTACTAAACGTAAAAATAAAATCTTCCTCAAAATGCAGAAGAACTGGGAGGTATTGTTTCAAAAGGTTTGAGAAATAATAAAATAATTGCTTTTTTTTGATAGGATAGAATTGAATTTGTAACTCAAGATTCTTGGATACAGAGTATGTCTTTGGAAAAGAACATCTTATTTTTGAAAGAGAAAAACAATGATTTCTATCAAAAAACGTTAGAAGCATGTGCTTTAATGAATGATATTGAAAGTTTACCCGCTGGGGACGAAACAGAAGTTGGCCAAAAAGTAAGCAAATTTTTATTTACTTACATTAATCCATGATATTCTAGAATTCAGCAAATGAAATTTACTAGAGAAATGGCTGGGATAGCCTGGTTGGTAGGACTCTGGACTCGCTGTCGCGAGAACAAGAGTTCGAATCCATCCGGCCGAAGTGATTGGTGACTGGTGAAATGGTGACTAGTGCACGCTAAATTTGTCGGGTTACGAAGTCCTTTATGTTTCTGTACCGAATCCTACCCCATACTTCCATAACAAATCATACCTCTTACTTTCATAACAAATCATACTTCCATAATAAATTATATCTCTGGGGGTACTGGATTGGAGATTGATCGTTTTCTGGTTCAGGTCAAAATTACAATCGGTGGATGAATGAATGGTTGTATGAATGGGTCCACCCTTATAAACGGGTGTGACGTATGGGTGTGGCAGAAGTCGAATTCTTAGCTATAGATGGCGCCAATGAGAAACAAGAGCAATCAAACTCACAGTGCCTTAATGGCCGATAACAACAGCAACAACCACCAGAGAAGAAAGGAATTAAACTATAACACTATAACAAATTTTGAAAAAAGCAAAGTAAAATATGCGTTAGCAAATTGAAAATTGAAATGTGATTTATGTTCATTAAAAGTTAAATCCATGTTGTAAATTCATTTTTTATGTAAATGTAAATGAAAACTGGTTAATATTAAAATTTATTATTTCCAATTAAATATTTAATTTTTCTTAAACGTAAAAAAGAGAAAATAATTAAATTTTATTGCTGTGGCATTTTCTTATTAAAATAGTTTAAAAATCATATTTTATTCTTCATTAAATACTTCGTATAAGCTAAATGACTAATAAAAAATTAACTTATAATAAGAATAATCCGAGTTTTGGCTTATAAGTTCTAATATCCTTAGTTATCTACTGGATGCCCATTTTGGTTGCATTGCTTTACCATCTGGGACATTTGTACCTTTAAAACTTTAATGTATCATTCCTTAACTTAAAATGCGCAATGGTAAAAATGGACCAATCTGAATAACCTTTGATCTAATGATTGGATCCTTCGCGTTCTAAGACTCAATCTTGATGTTTCGAAGAGATAATCTCAGATATGCTAATTAATTAGTCCAGACGATCATTAAGTTATGAAATAAGACACAAAACATACTTTCCCTAAATAAACATGCCGTTTTTTCGACGGATCTGGATTTCTGACTTCCAAAATACAGAGGGTAGCCACAATCTAGGAAATATCGTCTTAAAAGTTAGGCCAGGAGAGCTGTTCGAGCCTTTATGTTAATTTTACTTTTTGCGTATTTCGCCATATCTTGACAACTTCTAAAGTAAATAAAAAGTTTTTGAGCACAATTATAATTTTTTTTTATCCACAGAGAATTTCATGCAAAAAATAACTTTTAGTAGTTATTTATTATATTTTTATTTAATAAAAGTCGAAAAAGTTTTAAATTATGAGGTACCCAATTTTTGACATTATTTTGAAGAATCTAATTATGTATTGCAAAATGCAAAATGTGAGCGAAATCGCTTTAATAATTTCTGAGAACTCGAAATTTAAAAATATGACTTTTCTAACATACGATTTCTCAGGAGCTGTGCGGCCGATTTCGCTAAAAATTTATATTTTGTGGCGTGAAATTAAATTCTTCAAAATAATTTCGAAAATTGTACGCCTTATTATTTAAGTTTCTTCGACTGTTCCTAAATGAAATAATAAAAAATATTTTTTGCATGTAATTTTCTTTTCATAAACGAATTTTATAATTGTGAGGAGATTTTTTTTCAATTCACTTAAAAAGTTCGGGAGATATGATGAAATACGTAAAAAAGAAAATTAACATTAAGGGGTCCAAATTTTAGACCGCAGTCCTGGTCTGACTATTTGAACCATATTTTCCAAATTGCGGCTATCCCCTATATTTTTAGGATCCTAAAACAGAATTCGTCAAAAAAGAGATATATTTATTCAGAGAAAGTACGCTTTTGTCTCTGATTTCGTAACTCAAAATAGCGTCTGTGTTAATTAATTAACATATTTGAAGTCAAATTCTCAAGCAATTAAGATTTGAGTCCTTGAACAAGATAATCAGATCATTAGAGCAAAAGTTATTTAGAGTGTTTTTTTTTGCGTACTCTCCAAGCACCATATTTAGCCAAATTCAGTGTTGTACTTTTTAATATAACCATTAATACCACGAAAAACATATTTGAATGCTCAAAATAAGTTTTGTAAGTCGATAGCATTTTTATTTAAAACATTAGAAAAATATCTAAATATATTCGCGATTGCAACGCCATCTGGTGAGGATACGGGTTCCACGTCTTGACCCTCTCCTTTTTTCAGTTGTATTTAATTGTCACAAATATTTTTTTAAAATTTCCACGATGCTTTTTTTTATAACTATGTTCAATGTAGTTTTCAGTTCTATGTAGTTTCCGAATCTAAACGTTTTTAATCTATTTGAAAATCAAGAGAGAAACCACCGTACTTCCTTCTCCTATGACTCTCCACACGCTAATGGTGAAAGTATGCGAAGTGTTGCCATAGGTAGAGAGTTCTGCTCTACGCCACCTACAACCCATTTTGATCGCCAATTGTAATGTAACACTTAAATAGGAAAGTCCGAACATCGGCTTACCAACATGTAATATGTACATTTCTTGGAGCGGTGCACCGTTCAGAAGCGTTACTTCAGCGTAGCCGTAACGAAAGGGTTAAAAGATTTCGTTAACCAAGAAATTACAATTTCATTCCCCGAATATCTTTTATAACTTGTTTCTTCTTCTCATAAAATTCTCTTAATTAAACTCTCTGAATTAACATAATTCTCTTAATTAAACGTTACAAAAGAAATGATTAATAAAATTTTAATTTTGGATGAAATATTAGATGAAAATCAGTGTAAAATACTTCATAAAATTAAAGAAAAAAACTTCCATTCTTTATATAATTCGGCGAGCAAGTATCTCTTAAGAAAGATTAATCTCATTGCTTCGCCAAAATAAATTTAAATTTTAACTTTAAGGTTGCTCTTCCTGGTGACTGGAATGCAAATTGGAATGAAAAGAAAATTAAATATTTTGTATTTTAAATAAAAGTGCGTCGCTACAAAAATAAGCTGCCATTGACCTGAGGATTATGCCTTCTCCCATGTTATCAAAAGTAAAAATTTCATTAAATCCTGCGGTATCACTATTTATGGCTTTTTAAAGAGAATTGTAGGCCGATACTTGTAGGCCGAGATAGCCTGAATGGTAGATCATTGGGCACATGTTTAAGAGGTCGTGAGTTCGATTCAAGCCGGCCGAAAACTCTTCCTGCAGTAAATGGTGACTGCTTCACTTTAAATTTATCGCGTCACAAAGTCCTTTTTATGTTTCCATACCAAATCATACTTCTGAGGGTAACGAATTGGATATTGATCATTCTCTGGTTTAGATCAAAATTACGATCTGTGGATGAATGAATGAGTTCGCCCTATAAACGGGCAGTGACGCGTGTGTGTGGCTGAAGTCGTATTCTTTGTCACAGATGGCGCCACTTAAAAGCAAGAAACGCACCCTCGGCCTTAAATTCACTTGGTTTCACCAAGCAAGCTTGCTGGTATTGGCAAATGGCATTATAAACAAAGCAACAACTCTATATTTTCAGTTTCAGTAGAACCTATGATTGATACCTATATTGATACCTATGACATTAATAAAATTTTTTTGTAGGGTGTTCATTTAAGCATGGAACAGAGAATAAAAATAGATATTGCTCGAGCTATTTACCAAGATGCTGATTTGTATATTTTTGATCATCCTTTTAAAAATATAGATGGTTTTTTGTCTGAACATCTTTATCATAGAGTTGTTGGAAGAAGTGGAGTTTTAAAAGAGAAGGTGAATTTTGATTTAAATTTTGATTTGATTTGATTGTTGATTTGATTTGATTTGATTTGATTTAATTTTTGATTTGATTTGATTTGATTTGTTTTTTGATTTTATTTGATTTTTGATTTTATTTGATTTTGATTTTATTTTATTTTTGATTTTATTTGATTTTAGTTTTTTATCTAATTATAAAAGTGAGTTTTATTTGCTTATGTGAACTTAAACTTTAAATAAGTATTATTTCTCTTATTTCTTTCTCGAATTTTAAGTAAAAGTTATATTTTTTTTAAACAAACTTTGTTACTATATTTTCTAATTCATTTTAATTTTTAATTAAACATTATTTTTAATTTTTCAATTAGTAATGGCTTTTACTTTTTTCAATTAGTGATGTACTTTAAGCTATCGTGATATTTATGAACCTAACGTTCAAAAAATTCTTTTATCCTTCAAAATTTTTTAGTATAAAATCTAGCATGCAAGTAATTTAATCAAAAACTGAATAAATCTCATGCTTAATAGTTAAATCACATAACTAAATAACAAGAGGAATAGCTAAATTAGTAAATTAATATCATCATCTCTGTAATTTGAACTCAAAAGCACGAAAATCTTTTAAATAAGTTTTATAAAAGTGTCTAAAAGTCTTGTAAGGGTCACATTAAAATAAGTTTGATAAGTTCGTAAAATTTTTATGAAAAGATGTCAGATTAAAGGTGGTAAAAGTCTCAGTTCAAACAGTATGACTCATTATAAAAACTGGGGACCTCTCTGGCCAAGCGATATCGCTTTCCAAACGCTGTTTAAAGCGTGGAGGTAGCGGGTTCGAATCCCGCTGTTACCCTGGATGTATCTTCTTGCTGTCCTTCTCTGTATTGGACTATCTGTCCTTCTATTTGACAAAGGCTTATAAGCCTAAATTGAGAGCACAAACCTGCAAATGTATGTCATTCCAATAAACAGTAAAACTGCAGCAAATTTCCTCGTTATAATTACTAAATTTAAAACCATTTTTTTTTTCAAATTGTAAAATAAGTAAGCTGCTATATAAGTAAATAATTTATTCTAATTAATCTATTATATATATCTTCAGCATAATTTCGCTGATTACGTGTATAATTATTGTAAATACTTTCAGGCAAGAATATTTTTGACAGAATCGGAGGAATTTTTGCCTCTCGTTGATAGCATACTGTTTCTGAAAGATGGTCGTTTGGTAGAACAAGGATCTCATTTACAACTAAAGGAAAAAAATGGTTTCTTTGCAGAATATATGAAACGAATTCATTCGAATTCAATAAAAGAACGCAAGCCATTAGACGTGCAACGAAATTCTACGGAGTAAGTGTAGCTTATCATGGTTTACTTCATTTACTTAGTAATAGAAGTACTTAACTTCTATTACTAAGTAAATAATTTACTTCTAAATGATTTCTTCTGCCCTTAGCTTGTAAATCTGAGTAGTGTCAGATTAAATCTACTCAAATTCACAAACTAATGGCAAAAAAAGTAATTTACTTCGAAAATACTTCTTTTGCCCTTAGTTTGCGAATCTGTGCAGTGTAATTTCGAATCTACCCAGATTCACAAACTGAGAGCAAAAGAAATAATTTAACGCTACAATTGAAAAAAAAACATTTCCCTAACTGAAAAAAAGGTATTTAACAGATTATTATAAAGCACTTAAACTCACTGCTATTTTTCTTGTGTTCATAACAAACTAAATCTAAATAATTTAATTTAAGCGTGTTATTTATTAATTTAATTTATGTTTTAAAATTTAAATGTTTTTGATAATGTAGTTTTTTAAGATTGTTGATTTCTCAGCTTTAATTTGGAATAATTTCTAATACACATATGCCAAACTATTTTAGCAAAATTAAAGAATTAATAGAAGTTCTTTGAAAATTCTTAATAAATACTTCCCCTGTAGTACCCCTTGAGACCCTTTTACCTAAAACTTTTTATGCCTTACTCGACAGCGAATATTCAATTTAAGAAATGCGAAATTATCAAATACTTTCAATTTTTTAATGCTCTTTTATTTCGTTTAAAAAGTTATGTACATCTAAAATGCATTACCATCCTTTAAAATAATATCAATGCTTCGCGAGCGTACTTGTGAAAGTGAGACTAAAGGGATTAATTATCTATTTTTCGCAATGGCTAGTTTAAATATTAGTTAAACGTGATTCTATATACGTAATTCCTGTTAACGCAGAGTCATTTTTATTGATTCCATTGACTTACTCATAAAAATGTGTACCTATTAAATTCGAAACATTAGTTGTGTCAGAACCTTGTGCATTTAATTACATTAAAAGTAGTTGATTGGAATCACTACAAACTACTGTTTTCTTTTTGTATCGCACTACTACTGACCTTGTGCATTTACTTACGTTAATAGTAGTTTGCCTGGAATCACTACAAACTACTGTTTTCCTTTTGTATCGCATTACTACTGACCTTGCGCATTTACTTACGTTAATAGTAGTTGCCTGGAATCACTACAAACTACTGTTTTCTTTTTGTATCGCATTACTACTGACCTTGTGCATTTACTTACGTTAATAGTAGTTGCCTGGAATCACTACAAACAACTGTTTTCTTTTTGTATCGCACTACTACTGACCTTGTGCATTTACTTACGTTAATAGTAGTTGCCTGGAATCACTACAAACTACTGTTTTCTTTTTGTATCGCACTACTACTGACCTTGTGCATTTACTTACGTTAATAGTAGTTGCCTGGAGTCACTATAAACTACTGTTTTCTTTTTGTATCGCGCTACTTACTGCACTAATTTTTCCAAAGAGTAGCACACTAGACTGCTAACTACGAAAAGAAGTAGCGACTACAGTAGTTTTAATACTTGTAGTGCACTACTTCCAACCACTGCCTAAGTCCTGCAAACATCGTCAATGGGGAAAGAAGTTTTAAAAGACATTTGTACATACAAAAGAGTATTAAAATTAATAAAATGACATGACTCGCAATATCAAAGATACTTGTGCATGCAGAGGAATAGTCTACTGTCTATTTTGGGGTAGTTTAATTCGTGCATGTGTCAGTATTGTCTTCCTAACATCTCTAAAGCTGCATCTCAAACCAACCATTGAAGTATCTTTAATGAGATATTAGTAAATTCTGATGGGATTTGAAAACATTGTTTTTTACCCAAAAAGAAATTAATTTTGTTTTTTAATTACTTATTTTTTTCTTCTTAATTAAATACCCAAACTTTATAGAGATCAAATAGAATTTGGAAGATTGAATGATGTGTGGTGTGCTGCAGCTGTAATACCAGCAAAAATAGAAATGCAACATGCTCTTACAAATGAAGGATCTCATACATCAAAAGTAGGTGTTGTACTTCTTTTCTACCAGTAAAGATTTTCTGAGCATTTTATTTTTATCAAATTTTATTATTTCATGCATAGTTCTCCAAAATTACACGTACAAATTTTAAACACAGATTGTAGGAATCGGAACAAGTCATGAAACGGACAATCACAAGAAGCTCTCTGACAATAACAAAACAAAGCAAACTTTTGCCAGATAATTTCTGGACATTTTATAAAACCAAGTAGTTTTAAAATTAAAAGTACCATTTTTTTTAGTTTTTCACTTTTTTTCATTTCCTGAGAAAAATAGTTGTTGTTGTTGTTGCCGTTTGCCATTAAGGCAGAGGAGATGCAATTGTTCTTCTTTTTCCAGTGGCGCCATCTATGGCCAAGAATTCGACTTCTGCCACACTCATACGCCACACCCATTTTATGGGGTGGACCCATTCATACATCCATTCACTCCTCCACAGATCGTAATTTTGACCTGAATCAGAGAACGATCAATCTCCTATTCAGTACCCCCAGAGGTATTGATTTGTTATGGGAACATGGAGGACTTTGAGACTCGACAGATTTAATATGCATCTGTCACCATTTACTACACGGAGAGTCTTCGGCAGGCAGGAATCGAACCCACGACCACTTGGACATGGGCCCAGTGCCCTACCAACCAGGCTATCCCGGCCATCAGAAAAACAGTTAAAATATTGTAAATGTTTTTCACGAGCATTATTCAAGGAATTTATACAACGAGTAAACCCACTGGATGCCAATCTCATAGTTATTTAGTTGTGCTGCACGTCAGTAATCATTTGGGTGTGATGATTTTATTTTTAAACCAAATTTGGTTCGTGTACATTTCTCTCGATTGCTTTTGAAATGGAATTTGGGTTCATGCGCACAACTAGTTCACTTTTTAAATAGTCTGCGCAGACTACTTATAAAAAAAACCATGTGGAGGCTTTCTGATGTCTCTACTCCTATTTCAATTACATATAAACTTACTACAAAGATAAAATTGGTTTCTAATTTTAATTTTCTCTAAAAATAAAATATTTTCAGAGTTTAGGAAGAATGCTTGGAGATTATTTGAAAATTATTGGATTCTATTTTGCACCAGTCATTGTTCTGGTTGCAGCTTTAGCTTCTTTATGTGAGGTAAGATGTTATATTTATTTATTTATTTGTTTATTTATTTGTTGATTTATTTAGTTGTTTATTTATTTATTTGTTTACTTATTTATTTGTCTATTTATTTGCTTAATTATTTGCTTACTTATTTGTTTATTTAATTATTTGTTTACTTATTTGTTTGTTTATTTTTTTGCTTATTTATTTGCTTACTTACTTGTTTGTTTATTTATTTGCTTATTTATTTATTTGTTTATTTTAAATTTACATATTTATCATAAAATGTATTTAATAAATTGTAAACCACTTTAGTTCTGCTACAACCTTACACGTGATACTCAAAAATTATATTGAAAACTTGTAAAACCGATTTATTTAAATAAAAGTTTAATGCAAGTACACTGAGACGTGTGTCTTCTGGAAGTATATCCACGTCATAAAAGCTTCCTAATTTATCCGCTAGAGCGCTATATAAAGCTTCTTTAGAAATCAAAGGTGGTAAGATTAGTCAACTTTATTCCTTCCTTTTTAGGCAATTAATGTGAGCACAGTGGTCGGCATAACTACATTTTCTTTGCAGTTAACTGCATCTACTTTTTTTAATGTAGCAACTGACAACTACTTTCGAAATGTAGTCATTACTTTAGACTAAACTGGTAAACATAATTTTTACCAATATTCAAAATGATTTTGAATAAAAAATTGGCTTGGTTAAATATGAGGAAATATTAAGAAGTTTTAATGCATGCTTACTTGAAATAGTTTTTTTTTAATCCAAAGCACTTCTTACGAATTTGTTCTTTTAATCTTCAAACTCTATGCTTTCCTCTACAGTGATTCAAGAAATGCTTGAAAATTATCAAATATTTGTGATTTAAGTGATCAATGATTTTTTATATCCTCCAAAAAATAAAGTACATTGCGAAACACAAAAACGGATCACCCTGAATAAATTTTGATCTAATGATCGAATCTTCATGTTTTAGGACTCAATCTTATGGTTTGAGGGGGCGTGATTATCACCCTGACGGATCACACTGAATAAATTTTGATCTAATAATCGGATCTTCGTGTTTTAGGACTCACTCTTAATGGTTTGAGGGGGTGACTATGCTAATTAATTAATGTAGACGATATTGTAAGTTACGGCATCTGACACCGATTTCTCAAGAACAATTCGACCGACTTCGCACCGATTTTTCTGAACATTAGACATAGATCTTATTAACGCTCGATCACAGAGGCATTCTCATTGCGTACGTTGACGGGCCCGCAAAGGATTTGCACCAATTAGATTCGAAATTTTTTTTTTGCGTTTGAACTTTGTTTTTTTATTTAACTAACGTTAAAAGTTATTACCAGGAATCACTCTAAACTACTGTTTTTGCTTCTTTTTTGTTGAATCGCACTACTCCCTACACTACTCTTTTTAAAAAGTAGCGCACTGCACCTCAAACTATGGGAAAAAGTAGCGACTAGAGTAGTTCCGCTACTTCCCACCACTGCATGAGCATGATACTTGAGAGTGCGAAATCTCTCTTACGTTGCGAGAATTATAATGTTTTTATGATAGTGTGATAGTTTTTTAAGATGGTTATTTAAGGAGTATATAGATATATATATATATAAACATATATCGAATATTTGTAACTCATTGATCTTTCAAAGGGTTATAACGAAGCAATAGTTTTTACATATCTTTTGGTTCTCATTTATTTTTTTATTTTTCCTAATTAGATAATTAGTGGAGTGTGGCTAAGTAGGTGGGCAGATGAAGTTAACATAGGATATGACGATAATCACAATCTTCTTATTTATGCTGGAATTATTTTTTCTCAATGTAAGTTAACAGTTCACAATACAATAATCATACGCACATATTTGTTTGATTACAATCTAACTCTCCACACATGCCAGGCATATATAATTTTTGTTTGTAATCTACAATCCGCACAAATTTGTTTGATTACAATCTTACTCTCCACACATGCCCGGTATACATAATTTTCGTTTATAGTCTACAATCCGCACATATTTGTTTGATTACAATCTTACTCTCCACACATGCTTGGTATATATAATTTTTGTTTATAATCTACAATCCGCACACATTTGTAACGAACAATATTTTCTCTTACAATCTTATAATCAACATACTTCTGCGTATACAATGTATAATCAGCTCATGTTTGTTGAATACAATGTTTGTACACAATTTTACAATTCACAAATATCTATGAAGTGCATTATTTGTATACATTCTCTAATAAGCATGTACAAATGTTTAAAAATATAGAAATGGCTAAATAACTCTAGAAATCCAGAAATATGCATGGAATCAAAATTCTGAAACCTGGATAGACTTTTGCAGGAAATTTATATTATTTTACTTAGTCGAAACAATTCGTTTTACGAAGGTGTTTAAAATGCGCTAATTCTATAGAAAAGCTGTTAACATGGTGAAATGTGATTGAATTTTTTCACTAATTTCAGAGATGCCAACTTTGCTCCGGAAAGCAAATAAATATTTCAAAGTGGCAGTTTATCAATTGTGATTCTTGGTTTAATAAATTCAATTTAGTAGATGTTTATCCACCACTATTTCCGAATAATTCTAAGGCTTATATAATTCACCTCTTTTGAGTAGGTATGTCCCGTACTCCATTCTCTCCTTAGCCTAAAGTCAAAAGTCTTAGTCGCCCAAGGGCAAACATTATTCGATGAAGAAGTCAGATGCCCGCTTTGCGGGCAGGCTCTTTGTACAACTATATATCTAGTAGTAGCTATGTCATGCTATACCTTTTAAAAAGCAAGCAAAAATAGTTAAATATTTGCAAAATTTACTTTGTAGTTATTTACTCACCAATAAAAAATGTTTTGAGAAGAAACTCCTCGACATAGGAATTTAAATTAACATTAAGGGGATGTATAATGTCAAGATGGAAAGTCTTTTTTGATATAACAAGGTTTTCGAGATATCGAAGTTCGAGATATCGGGAGTGTACTGTAATTAGAAATCATATTTTTTTAGCAAAAATATTTTAACTCGTAGCTAAACACACAAATGCCTACTTAATGCTTTTTGTTTAAAAAAAATTAAATTATTTTATTTTTCTTGTTTCACTAGAGAAATAAATGTTGACTCTATTAGATTCTTCTATCCTATTTTATAGTATTTTCTTGTTTCACTTGAGAAATGTTGACTCTATTATATTCTTCGTGTGCTCATTAGATTCCTCTTTCCTATTTTATAGTATTTCTTACGATTACATGTGGAATTGCTATGTTTGCCTCGGGAACAATGGCCGCTGAGAAACTCCATAGTTGGGTTCTTCAATTTGTCATGAGAGCGTCACAGATGATATTTGAAACTACTCCTATCAACAAAATCATTGATAGGTATGGGATTTTATAGAAAGTTCATAAGATTCGACCACAACTCACTTCGGGATACGTGATTTGCCCACTTTCCATTCGTTCCCCCTTCCGCTACCTTAGTATCCGCTAATCTTGTTTTTCCCCGCCCCACACCACGTGAAAGGTGGGAATAAAAAGCAAGGAACATGGTAACTGAAGTTAACATGGTAACTGAGAGAGGGAAAATGTGGAGAGTGGGAAAATCAATTAACTTCGAAACTCTTATTCTATTTTGAAAAGGTAAAAATATATTTATAAATAAACTTTAGACTTTCACTCTTAAAATAATAAAGCTCACTAGCCACCTATTTCCAGAAATAAGATTTTGAAAATACTAAGTATATTTTTTATTAAGTAGAGAGAAAGAGACAAAATCGGGTTCCCTCTCTCGCTACTTTTTTCTCCTACGTGAATATAATTTCTGAGCAGTTAATCTTTTCTAAGCAGCTAATAAATTTATGAGCCTGCGTATGAAGCGGCTTTTCAAAACATAAAAACTGAAGCATGGTCGTAACAGTAATTATTTCTCTGGGTTTCTCTGCCTTTTAAAGAAAAAAATATAGGCATAATTAATGCAGTAGTAATGCAAATAAATAATGTAAGCATTTACATAAAACTTTTCGAAGTATCATAGGACTGTTTCTGAAAGAAGAACAAGAGCATGGTTTTTATGTTTATTTAAATAATTTTAAAATGAATAATTAATATAGGATTCAGACCATAACATTTCGAACGTAAATTGATTAATTACGCATCTTTGTAAACAACCGCCATCTTTTTGTAATATGCCAGGCTAGTCTCCAATAATTTCTAATTAGCTCAGTACTGTTTAAGCTCATTTTAGTGAGCTCACATACTTTAAGAGTAATTGAAAACCTATTATAATCTATTATAAACTAAAACTTGGTCCGTATTAGTCAGATCTCGATTAGCTTTATTTTAAAGTAGCCCCAGTGTATGCCTATATATAAGACGAAGTAATGAAGGCTTATTGTAATAGCCATATTCAATGAAATAAAAATAAGCACTTTTCTTTTCAGTGCTCGAAGTATGTCGACTTTTTAACCTTAACATTTTTTAAGCTTTTAGTGTTTTCTATTATAGCATAGCTATATTAAATTCTAATTGTAATAAGCGTAGGAGAATAAAATCAGATTAAGTAACCTTCGAACATTTCCAAATTTTCTAAAAGGAATATTGTCTTATTTAAACAACCAAAAAATATCGCTCACCTCCCAATGAGGCTGTGGCTGGGCAATAAGAATTCCACATCCGGGTCTCACAGACCACAGTGCTGACAAAAAATATCCTCAG
The DNA here is from genome assembly GCF_982258835.1 of Parasteatoda tepidariorum. Lineage (NCBI taxonomy): Eukaryota > Metazoa > Arthropoda > Arachnida > Araneae > Theridiidae > Parasteatoda > Parasteatoda tepidariorum. Next base: position 48,651,251 of record NC_141766.1, read on the forward strand.
TGGTAGACGAATCATGGGTTAGAGTCCCCTTGCCGTCAGGCTAACCGTGGGTGTTTTCGTGGTTTCCCTCTCCATGTAACGGAAATTTGGGTTAGTTACATCAAAAAGTCCCTCACGGAGGCAAATTTCTCTCAGTGCTTAATCCAGTTGTTTCCTTGTCCTCTGGATTGAGTTTAAAATTATAAGGTTATGAAGTTGAACATTGGTAGTCGTAAACTTAAAACTGGATCGGCAGTTCAGCGACGGTTTTTTCCAATTAGCCTAGTGCATCGTAAATGGCCTGTGCTCTTTGCGAAGAGCTAGATTTTTTAATTTTTCTATGACGTATACACTGAAGCGGTTTACTTTGCAAATATTGAGACAAAAATTGAAATTAAGTTAAGCAAGATGGCCACAGTCCAGAAAGTGGTAGAATAAATTAAAGAAAACATGCTTTAACTTACACTACCCTACAATAATGTAAGAGGTTTTAGTTTTTGATATTTTTTGAATTTATCTAAGCACTTCTAAAATTACAAAATAGTCCACTAAGTATTTCTAGAGAAATTCAAAAAAATATTAATAAGTGTCTCTTCAATTATTGTACGGTAGTGTGTGTATATGTATGTATGTATGTATATATATATATATATATATATATATATATATATATATATATATATATATATATATATATATATATATATATATATATATATATATATATATATATATATATATATATATATATATATATATATATATATATATATATATATATATATATGTGTGTGCGTGTGTGTGTGTGTGTGTGTGAATAGCAGGGTACTGTATTCTGTATTTCCACCTAACGAAAAATATTTAGAAATGAAGTATATGTATTAAACCTGATCAATAAATTTCAAACAATAATGTGAAATCAAAAATTTTAAGACTTCCAACAACCTTATGAACTGCTCGTCACTGCTTTTTACAATTTTTCCAGAACTATGGTCACCTTGTTATGTATTTATTGAACATAACATACACGCATCTAAAAATATTTTCTAATTATAAAGGCAAACTTTATTATAGCTTTGACAAGGATTTTCGATACGTCGATGAAAAAATACCAGAAACAACTTATGTATGGCTGCTATTGATTTTTAAAATTCCGGCATTGTTGGTTGTGATCTTCATTGCAAGTCCTTTCCTCGCTGTTGGCTTAATTCCAGTAGTTTACCTATTTATTGTTATTCAAGTAAGTAAGCTTGATTCATCTTTCAGAACTAACACTAAGTTTCGTCCTTTAAAATTGCGTAAGATTGGAGTCGAATATTTGTACTTACTGAAACGCTTTGAGTTTTTGTGATTCTCACGCACTGCTGGGTTACTCATCCTTTGAAGAAACTCGTGCCGCTATGAGCTTCTGATTTTAGTCAGTGACGTCACAGCGGCCCAGCATCTCTCTTTAAAAATAAATTGTTTAGCATGTAATTAGCATTTTTTAAAAAAAAATTCAAATGCCTTCATTGTTTCCTAAATTTTTAATTTTTATTTGTTGATGATTTTCTTCTCATCTGATTGCAAAAATTCAACAGTAATAGTCAAATATCAGCTTGCTCTATAGTGACAGACAAGAATTATTAAAAAACACAAAATGAGAAAACTTAATTTTCCATGTTTTACCTCAGAAAATATAAAAGTGACTTCAAATTAATTATAAAATGTGCTAAGAGAATTTAACCTGCTGTGAATAAAAAGCGCTGTGTTTTGTGTTTTTCGTTTGAACGTTTAAGAACTTTTAATAGAATTTTGCCAATAGAATCGATACCATACCATAACTTTAAACAGAAAAGAAGAAAAAAATGTACAAGATCGAAGAAAATAAAATCCTGAAATTCAAAAATAAAGGTTATTAATGCTTAAAAGTTCTTCCAATATATTTTTTATATTTGTGTTTTAATTATAACGTCTTAATTTTAGATATTTATGAGTAGGTGAAATATTTCCATTATTATATTTCCAAAAATTATTCTTTATAGTAAATAGCATTTCAGATTTTTGTTTTCTGGTGATAATATATAAAAAACTTTGCTATTATAATGATATATAAGAAGAATCTAATAAATTTAGGCATCCCAATTAATAAACTATAAGGACAATTTTACAGTTTCAGATTGTTATCGGACAATATATTACAATAAAAGTTTTCTTATATTCTTTCTTTTATTTAATAGTAAAAAACGAAAATTAAAAAACAATAAAGAAACGATATCGACAGCCATTGAGATAGTTTTCTAGCTTTAAAATGTTACTTTTTAATTCTACAAGAAATACGAAGAAAATGTATGAATACTATATTTTCTGAACATTAATAATTTGTTATCAGAGTAAAGTTTGACAGCTATTATCAGAAAAGTGTCGTAACATTCAACTCATTTCTTTCAGAAAGTTTAAATAGAAAAGTTTTCATATTATTTAGTTGCGATTTTCGAGATATGTGTGCGGCGTGACGTCAGGAGATGGATAATCGTAACTTTAGCTTTGAGTAAAAAATGAACCATCCCTTCTCTATCCTCTCTTTAGCCCTGCTTTTCACTGGAAAAACAAAACCTCATAGTGCAAGAATCAGATAAATTCTGTTTTCTTTAAACTGGAATTAATTATTTTTTTTGTTTTCAGAGACATTATTTAAACACTCGGCAACAACTTCATCACTTAACAGCTGCCACAAGTTGTCCATTATCTGGTTTACTAGATGATACTTTCCAAGGCATTTCTCATATCAGGACATCCAAAGCGGAATCTAATTTTCTACATCGTTTTCATACAAAACTGGACACTCACAATAATTGTTTTTTTCTCTATCTAGTAGTTTCAAGGTACAGTAGCCATTTTCTTTACAAAGTTTATCTAATAATCGAATATCCAGACCAGGTGACAAGGTCTGCCAATGAAAAATGGACAAGAATGCCGGAAGATATTAACTGGGGGCCTGAGGCCGAAATCAGCCTTTGCTGGGCTGCCAATTTTTAACGCAGTTTGTAAAACTTTACTTCAGTGGCAACTAAGTTTATGTTTTAATGTATTATTTTTATTTATTTAAACTTATTTTCCAAACTACTACATATAAATTATTTATTTAAAAGTTCATAAACAAAACCACTTTATTCCAGTTCCTTCATGGTGGCACTTTAAAATGTTGACAAAATTATCAAAAAACCTGAAAGCTTTGAATTTGAGCCTACCATTCTATGAAATATTTTACAAAAGGCGTAGTAGTTGGCAGGCTTGCATGAGAAGCCCACATTGCTGTCGTTTCAGATATTTTAACGTACATTAACACTTAAAATTGAAAATTATGCACAATTTAGTTCGGAAAAAGTCATACCAAAGTTGAGGCGATAAGAAACTGCAATAAAGTCAGATAAAACATAACTTGAAGAAACTTTCACATTGTTTAAAATCATACTGACCTCGAAAGAGCAGTAACAGAGGGTTGTAATACACTTTTTAGCAGTTGGTGAAACTTAGTTTCGCCGATGAACAATTACTGAAAACCCATTCTACCAGAGGACAAAAGATTCCCAAGTAGCAGAGAACAGGTTGACTATAGATCTAAGTACTACTACTACAGTCCTCAAGTCTGTGAAACGTTCAAAGTCTACCTACTGCTCTAATTATTCGCCGGTGGTCGCTTACTCGATAAGTACTTTGTCCCGGTGAGTAAACCATATGCTGTCTTGAAAGATTCTGATCAAAACACAGTTCAGTCATCGGCATCACTAAGATATCTAATGAAAACCCAGTATTCATCGAAAATTCTCACAAATTAAAGCTGCAAGAAAAACTTTAACCCTCCATCTAGCCTCCTTATCTCACCATCGAAGTCGACCATCAAGTGACCAAAAATAGGGGTTACATAGCTGCCAATTTTATAGCACTTCAATGACTTTTTTCTATAGTGGTAGTGAAAAAGAATAGAATTGGTATTTGTTGAGAAATGATTTTAAATTTTACCAGCAGTTAAAATTTTTATTGAATTCTTTCTCTCTTTTACATGGTCATTTAGTTTCTATGAAGTAAGGATACAAATTATTTTGAATTATATTATTCAACCTAGAATCAATCATGGTTACCACTTTCGAAATGAAAATACAAACTGTCTCATAATGTGAAAAAGTTTGCAACAGTGGTGTAGACCCATGACTTTTTTAAAAGATTTATGTCCTATATGCTGATTTTTAAAAGTACTGTAAGGTTTATATATACTTATCAGATATTTGGATTTATAGAATTAATGAAAGGCATACGGGATCTGCAAACTACTACGCTTTCTGTTAAATATTTTATAGAGTGATAGTCATTTTAAGCCAAAGCTTTCAGAGTTTTAGGTATTTTCGCTAACATTTTTAAGGCCTCACCACGAGAGAGTTAGAATAAAATGTAGAACAACTTTTACCCTTTTTGTAAAAATTTATTCTAGTGGTATCTAAGTTTATGGCTTAATGTATTGTTTTTTATTCATTTGAACTTATTTTCCACACCAGTACACATAAGTGATTTATAAGTTCATATGCAGAGCCACTTTGTTCTATCTCTTTCTTGGCGAGGCTTTTAAAATGTTGGAAAAATTACCGAAACTTCTGAAAGGTTTGATTTTTAAATGTTTTCCACTCTATAAAATATTTTTCCAAAATCGCAGTAGTTGGCAGGCCTGAAAATGAAGTTGCATATGAACTTTGAAACCATTTACATGTAGGGGTATGGAAAATAAGCGTAAATGTATAAAAATAGTACTTTAAAAGATTAACTTAGCTACCGATAGAATAAATTTTTACAAAAAGCGTAGACAGTTGGCAGCCTGTAGAGGATGTTAGTTAATTTGACTTATAAAACTAAAAATGAGATAAATCATAAAATATAAAGGTAAAAATGAAAGCTAACTTCACATACGCGCACTTAGTCAAAAGTGTATTTATGCATTGACGTCCCAAAGACCAATCTGAGACCACGTCTGAGAATCGTGATATAAAAGTGTATTTATAATTCTTATGGTTCGTATTGTTTATTTAGATGGATAAGTTGCGTCTTAGATATTTTAACAGGTCTGTTAGTGCTTGTAACAACAATTGCAGTCTTTTATGATTAAGAGCAAGGTAGAAGTTTTATCGTATTTTCGATCAAATATCTTATGCAGGTATTTATTAGAAAATTGGCGTCACAAGGACCAATCTGAAACCATTTTTGATAATTGTGATATAAAAGTGTATTTATAATTCTTATGATTTATATTGTTTATTTAGATGGATTAGTTGCGTCTTAGATATTTTAACAGCTCTATTAGTGCTTGTAACGACAATTGCAGCCTTTTATGAACAAGAGCAAGGTAGAAGCTTTATCGTACTTTCGATCATATATGCTATGCAGGTATTTATTAGAAAATTGTCTATTTTACAAATTATATCATTTGCATTCAATGCAATAAATGCAATTTTGATTTGGTATTTTTCTAGTTAGGAGAAGTTTTGACAGCTTTGGTGTACACAAGCTCGCAATTAGTTGCTGATTTATCCCCATTCGAAAGAATTATTGGATTTTCTGAGCTGAAGCAAGAAGTAAGTGGTGAAAAATTTTATTGTGTTTTCCATATTAATTTTTGTATTTTCATTAACAAAACCTTGTATTACTGAGTTTTAGTTTACGAAACTTAATTTTGGTCAAAAAAACATGTTAGGAAAATTAGCAAGGATAAGTTAGATTATTATTTTTTTTAATGGCGGGCACTTGGGAGGATGTATTGTCCCATTGGCCAGGAGTGCCAGAACTGCTACTCTTTTCTCGTTACCCAGTGGGCACCTGTGGCGAAGCCATGGCGGTGGAGCTGCGTCGCCCAAGTCACACAACCACAAACCCGCTTATAGGACAGGTCACATTCACACAATCACACATAGGAGAAAGGACATAGAACACAGAGAGAAAGAAACATTCATGCCCTGAGCGGGATTCGAACCCGCAACCATTGGCTCCGCAGTCAGGCACGCTAACCACTCGGCCACCTGGTCGGTTATGTTAGATTATAAAAATCACTATTTTGGTGTGATTCGTACCATAAGAGCACGGAACATAAATATCCTAAAATCGTGTAATAAAACTTTTCAACTACTTTCCGTAACAAGGTCTAGATAGTTACTTGCAAGATTCAGTAAATCTTGTTATTAACTATCTTAGGGAATTAGATAGTTAGTAAAAAGCACACTTTCAATTTGACATCAGTTTAAAACCAGTTTCCCAGAGTGCCCCTGTGAGTTCACCCGGGGGTATATGGCTCAGGCTTCCATTTTGAACTTCTTTAGTAGTTCTCTTATTGCCTTGGCTGTATATGGTTTAGCGTTGTAGTGCGAACATGATTTCAAGAGAAAGTTTACCCAAATGTTTCGATTCGATCTCCTACCTTTGCATGCTTTCAAACACCACCGGTCATTGACTCTTGTCTAGCTTCAGAAAATTGACAAGAAGCAGCCATTAACTGTCGATTGCTTAGTTATGCGTTGCTTCAGAAACGCATTACATAGATAGACAGCTTCTAAGTTATTATCATTTTATGACTTCTCGCATGACAAATAATGCACCAAATAAAAACATTGCGCAATTTTCTTTCGTCACACCTGCAACTACACTTCTATCTTCATCCAAGTTCGATCTAGGTAAGTTTTTTAAATCATCCAATAAACACATATGTCTTCCAACACCAAAACTGACTTTCCTACATTGAAAAAATTTAAGTGGAAACTGTAAAAAAAGGTTTTGTTTATAGTCCATTAACTTTATTGGAATAATTAGTTATTTTAGACCATTCATATGAGGGTTTAATTGTTTGTATTGAGTAATTTAAAATTCTAATTTTATATTAAAATTGATCATAAAAAATTGAGTAAATATTTTCCCTCATCAGAATTAGTAACTTTTATTCACTGAATTGTTTTTAGTCAGAATGGGAAGATCCAGCTAATAAACCACCAGAAGATTGGCCTGAGTTTGGTTCCATACGAGTTCATAATCTGAGCACCGCCTATGGAGAAGGAATGTATCCAGTTATTCATAACATAAATCTTTCAGTAGCCTCAAGAGAAAAGGTTTGTCTCACTATAAAAAAGTCTCAATTTTTTTCTACTTAGCATATTTCATAGTGGTTGTCAATGAAACCACTACATTTTGAACTAATTAAATTTACCTAATGATATGTTTTTATGAACTATTTTCATTTAAAAACTGAACAAGAATAGTAAATCTCGTAATGTCGTGAAGATAAGCAAAGTTGTCGTGTTCAAATTGTATCATTATTCAAAATTTTCCTATCTTGCGAAGTGTTTAAGGTAGGGTTGAGCCATAAAAATTTAGAATTTTATTTCTAATGGTACAGTCAGTGGGGAAAAAAATGGTTCACTTTCATAACTTTTGATTTATTGATCAGATTTTCATATTCTGTAAAGTATTTTGGTAATATCCAGACCTAACAACTTTCTATGCTTTTTGTGAAAATTTATTCTAGTGGTAGCTAACTTTATGTTTCAATGTATTATTTTTTACTCAGTTGAACTTTTTCTCCACATTACTACAGATAAATGATTTAAAAGTTCATATGCAACGCCCCTTTGTTCGAGCTCTTTAGGAGTGTGACGTTCAGGGTAATAAACTTTTTACGCTTTTTGTAAAAAATTATTCTAGTGGTAGTTAAGTTTATGTTTTAATGTATTATTTTTTATTCATTTGAAGTTTTTTACATACCAATACTTATAAGTGATTTGAAAGTTTCTATGCAACTCCACTTTTTTCCAGCTCTTTCCTAGTGAGGCTTTAATTTCTAAAAAAAATCTCAAAATTGCCTAAATTTCTGAAAGCTCTGGTTCTTAAATATACACCACTCTATAAAATATTTTACAAAAAGCGTAGTAGTTGGCAGACCTGAATATCTCAATGAAATCTCTTTAAATATGCATAACAGTTAATTCTAACCGTCATGGTGAAATTCGCTTATTACCAAAATTGTTTAATGATCAAATTCCAATAGTTGAAAGTGCAAATTACCTTGGACTAATCATAAACAGCAAACTTACATGAAATTATCACGTCAAAAGCATTATAGGCAAAGAAAGCGCAGCAATAGTAGTTATACAACCTCTAATTTACCATCAGAATATGTCTCTAAAGTTAAAGAAATTATACAAAAATGATCCGTCCAATACTTTCCTATGCCTCAGCTGCCTGGTCAACAATACCAAAGCAGCTCATGAAAAACTAAATGTCAAAACAAGATCTTAAGAAAAATCCTCTGAGCCAGATGGTTCATCCGGAATACAAATATCCATGAAGATCTAAAAATCCAACTACATCACCGCACATATCTCAACTTAATGCAGATTTTTTCGGCAAAGCCACAGAATGCAGTACAGTCAATTTTAACGAAATATTCAACTTTGAAAACTTCAGTAAAGAGAAGAAATATAGACCGATTGCTGCACATTTCACCTCCGACGACTAATATCACAACTATCAAAACAAATAACATTTCCTAACTTCAAATCTTATCTGAAAAATGGATATTCAAGACGTTTCCTCATGCTGACACATTTTTACTCACCTACAACAACAATTACAATTTTGAAGCAAACATAGTTTAGAGCAAGCTGCTCTTATTATTTTCATTTATCTTTTGTAACTTAAGCAAAGTGCTTGAAGTGAATATAAATCAACCCCACTGCCTGCTAACCACAATGACCGAACCCAAATTCATTATGAATGGATTGCTAACTAAACCGCACTACTAGGATTAGGAATTTGCTTATTTTCACCTCAAGAAAAAAATTTCTGATTAAACATGCCTTTTTTTTTCATCGAATTTATATATATTACCCACGGAATAGGTGAAAAGGACAAAGTTTTGAAAAGCAGGCTTTTATAGTTACTTTACTTTAATTATTGTTAGTTTGATCATATATATAATCAATGTTAGCTCAAAGTATAATTAAATGATTTTATTTTGAACTAAGTAATGGGGAATTAAATAAATCAAACAATTATAATTCCGCCCACAAGTAAACTGCTAAAGAAATACTTTGATTACCAGTTTTATATTTTTACCCAGATTGATACGGTTTTATGCTGGCACGCATTTGTGACAGTCGGCGCGAAAGGGTTAAACTCTATAACGACTCAAAAATTTGTTACTAGTATTTTAACAGGGTATATTTCTTTTCTTATCTTTTGAGTAATTGGTTTAACTATAATTCTCTTACGAAAAGTTATAAACTCTTGGCCGAAAGACAAATATGTTAGTTAATGGAGAATTTAGGTTAATTATTTTCGAGCCGTGATGGCTTAGGGAATACAGCGTTCGCCTTCTAATGAGGTGAACCGGGTTCGAATCCCAGCAATAGCAGGTCGATACAAATTCCGCATCCTTCTTGCACCGACCACAGTGTTGACATAAAATATCCTCAGTAGTAGCCATATCCTCACCATCAGACTAACCTGAGAGGTTTTTGTAGTTTTCCTCTTCATGTAGCGCAAATGCGGGTTAGTTCCATCATAAAGTCCTCCACGAAAGCAAATTTCCCCCAAAACTTGATCCAGGTGTTCCCTTGTCTTCTGGATTGGGTTCAAAATTAAAAGGCCACAGAGTTGAACATTAGTAGGGGTAAACCCAATATTGGGTCGGCTGTTCAACGACGGTTATAAAATACAGTAAAAAAATTTACAAAATATTAAATTTTTTAAATATTTGGAATTTTTCAAAACCTAAACTAGATTTCGATGAAATTTGATCACTAAAAACATGCTTAAAAACTAATTAAAAAAATTAATTATAGAATGGTGTAACGGAAAATATGAAAGTTGATTTCGATGCCTAATTTAAGTAGATGATTAAGAAAGATAATTATTGTAGTAAAACTGTTATTCAATTGAAAGAATATTTTATCCAAATGACTTTTAAAGTAAAATAGTAAATTTGTTCGTTAATAGTAGAATAATTGTTTCTTTTAAATATAAATAACTTCAAGTAAGTGCAAATTTGAAAAATTATTGTTTGGAAGTGAGCCATATTTGGAAGATTTTGTCTTTAACACTGAAAAAGACACCAGTGCTTCAAACTGTAACCATAAATTATAAATAAATTATTAATCATAGCCATAAATTATTAAAAAGCAAAATATTATATTTTCATTTATTTCAACCTGAATAATACAAAATAAAGAAAATGTATTGAAAAAAATGTTTTATATAAATTTATCGTGGGAGGGTTGCTAACAAAAATCTATATTTTAATTTCCTTTGAAACTAATTTTTTTAAAACACTGTTTTTTTTAGAGGCAGTTCTTTGAAATTCACGAAAATCCGGAAATTTAGCGGTATTTCAGGGAGCTGTAGACACCCTACTTTAAACTAATAAAGAAAACTGTAAAGTATAACTCAATCAGACTATATTGGCTGATTTAAATCTGCTTATTCCAATAAATCTATGTAAAAAGTTTTAACTACTCTGGGCTTACTGAAACCAAGAACCAGGCTCGTTAAGAAATAAATGATAGATTTTTGAATACCCTTAAGATATGCGGGCTCACTGCTGTAAGCCTTAAAATTGTTATCCTGATTAGAAAGAATTCAAGTGATTTCCAGTTAGTCTATAAACTTTGTAAATAGAATAGGCATAGATTTCCCACTCCAGTATATTATCCTTTCTTGCTGAAACATATTGCCGTGGGAAAAAGCAATCAGTAACTATGGTAACAGAGGGAAAAAGTGTGAATAATGGGTAAATCATCTAACCTTGAGACGTCTATTTAAGAAAAAACAATAGCATATTCAAAATGACAAGGATTGTTTACTAATAGCTGGATTATTCACTTTATCTACAGTAACAAGTTACTTATTTATTACTTATTGTTACTTATTAGTTACTATTACTTATTTTGTTCCATATTTTCAGGTAGCTATTATTGGAAAAGAAGAATCCGGAATCTATACTTTCCTGTATACCTTATTCAGACTTATCGAACCAGCAGAAGGAAACATCGTTATAGATAATATATTTACACAAAATTTAGGACTTCGAGATTTACGTTCGAAATTAGGTGTTATTCCACAAGTATGGCAGCTTTGTTAATATTTACCGGATGTCCGGCGGATGATGGATGTCAAAATTAAAAATCTCGAAAACAAAAGATAATAAATGAATAAAACACACAGCATTTTGTTGTGAAAGCTGTAAAAATTTTATACAGAAATTTTGGGATTTAATTACAAAAGTTACCAACAGATGGCACTTTACGCTTATTTAACGTTCTTGAAATTAATACAAATGCCTTAGGATTGTAATCTAACTTGTTATATTCCAGTTCCAGTAACATACATTGTTCAATAGAATACATGGTTTAAACCTATCCGGTACGATAACCTCCTTTCACGTTTAACGCTAGAACTGCTACAATGGCTTGTGGTGCCATCTGTTGACAACTTTTATAACCTAATGTAAAAATTTCTGCATGACATTTTTACGGCTTTCCCAATAAGCATATCTTTTGTTTTATCAGTCAGTAATCCGCTGGACATTAAACATTAATTATGTAATTTTGTTCGTTGTTTATTAAACTATATATTATGTTTTCAGGAAACTATTATTTTCAAAGGATCACTCAGGCATAATTTGGATCCAGGTCAAATATATTCAGACGAAGAAATGGAAGATGCTTTGGAAATTATTCGTGTAAAATACGGAGTTGAGTTTCCACAGCTTGACAGTATTATAGACGAACAAATGAGGTACGGTCATAGCTGCCAACTTTTGCGCTTTTTGGGGGGGAATTTTTTTTTCAATATTACTGAAAAAACAGGGTAAAAGTATTTATGCCAATCTGAAAGTTCTAGCATCCTTCAGTATTTTAAGTTGTAGTGAAATTGCAATTCAAGTTAACACGTTAAATGCCACACTAATTTTACATGGCTTGGCTGTCTGGCCAAACGGTAAATAACTACAACTAAATTTGCAATTTTAGACAGATTTTGCTAGTTTTTTTTAAAAGGTTTAGCATGAAATATTTGAAAAAAGTGGTAAATTATATAGGCCTACGAGTTGTTTAGAAATAATGGTAGATAGAAATCTACTAAATTGTATTTATTAAACCAAGAATTAAACTACCACTTAAAAATATTTATTCGCTGTCCGGAACAAATTGACTTCTCTGTGTATATAAATAAACTATTTTTGTGTTCTATATTGCATTAATTCGCCGACCGGTCTGTGTAGGGGTTAGGGAACTGCCGTTGCAGACCTATATGTAGTAGTTCGATGAGGTGGTAGGAATGTAAATGGAGTATTAATTTTCAGTACGTAGGGATGCCAACTGCGCAGCTTTCTGCAAGAGTTTTAATAAATTGGGTAATGAATTAAACAGTAAAATTTGTAGGTAGCGAAAGGACGATTACACCCATTTTTTAAAAGTGTCATCTCGAGGTAACTACTTCTTCTTCTTTAGTTATGCTAGCTGGGCTCCTGTAAGGACCAGTCATCGCTGGGATTCGATCCGGGTTCACCTCATTGGAAAGCGAACGCTCTATCCCCTGAGACATTGCAGCTCAGTAAAATATCATAGGAAAAGATAAATTTTGCAGCACAACATTTTCACTTCATTGATTAAAAATGTTAGTTCTAAGAAAACTATTACACTGTTCTCCGCGTATTGAAATCATGCTCGTTTTGAAGACATTTGATTTTAAAGAGCGGCTGATTTTATAGAATAGAATATCTACACTTAAAGAAAAATTATTTCAAATTCAAACTTACTAAAAGTTGAACTAATTACTTCATTTATATTTTATTACAACTGAATTTGCATTTTATTCGCATGACTGAAATTTTTAATTTGCAAATGGGTTTTAAAATTATTTGCGTAATTGCTTGATTAGCGAAATATGAAGTTAAAAATTTAACATAATTTTAAATGCTTATAAAAGTTTTTGTAAGTTTTAATATTTTTTTTTACTTTCTATAAAGTATTTCTTTTTAAATTTTTAATAGCATCAAGTGCTTTTCAGATAGATTTACCTAATTTAATCATTGAGACTGAAGTACAGATAGCAACAAGATTTTTTGTTCTTAAAACATATGCCTACCAAAACAATGACTAACAGTAACAACGATTAATTTATTTTACAAATGTCAGTCTATTGGATATCATGCCTTTTGACTACGGTCCCTCCAATACTTTTTCACAGTACATGCACCATCTGTCCAAAAGTACCCGGACACTCATTGGTATGAATTTAGAGCAACCTGAGGCACATATTAATATGATGTTGGTCCCTCTTTTGCATCGATGACAGCCTGCACATGTCTGAGAAGAATTTCACCAGTTTTTGATAGGTGGCCATAGGAACTGACTTCCAGGCTCCATCGCAACTTAAGTGAGTGCTTGCAAAGAGGATAGTCGATTTGACTGGGTACGTAATCTGCGGTATAATTCGTTCTAAAGGTGCTCTATAAGATATATATGGGTGTTATTAGAAGGCCAGTCCAGTTTTTGAACACCCATTTTATCAAACCACATCTGTCCAAACCTCGATGTGTGAATGACAACTAGAAGAGAAATATGTCTTCCCCGAAATACTGCCATAGAGTTGGGAGTCAGCCCAATTATAGGGCGGACCCTTTCATACATCCCTTCATTGATCCACAGATCCTAATTTTGACCAGCACCAAAGAACAGATCCTTATAGGAACATTCAGAATTTTTTGACCCGACATATTTAACGTGCCCCAGTCACTATTTACAACACGGGAAGCTGATTACGACCTCAGGAATCCAGATAATAAATTTGTTTATGTTTACGGATATTGATGGGCTGATTATTCACTGTTTCCCTTGCAATTACAATACCTGCCAACTTTTTCTGTTTCATAGAATGATTTCCCACTGTGGTAGTAAAATGAAAATTGGAAATTCATTTCCGGCAAAAATGCATTTATATTTTTTTTCCAGATCTTAAGTGCATAATCGAACTGTTAATAAGCATTTAAACAAAAATTCTACCTATCTATGAGTGATGAAGGTCATGAATATTCTAAATTTCATTTCTAAATTCAGGAATGAAATAAAAAAGAATTAGTTTTGCTATCACTTAAAAGTTAAATTCAAAAATAACTGACAGCTATGAAATACTTTTCGAATAATATACATTTTTACTTATTGTTTTTATATAGTAGTGAAGAAAAGTATCTACTGTCTATTGCTCGTTGTCTCTTAAAGAAGCCCAAGATCGTTATTATAGATGAGCAGGAACCGCCTAATGCAACCACCAGATCTCTTTTTCAGGAGAGCACCGTCTTATCATTTTCCGAACAGACTTTAACGGACTACACAGGAAGGTAATATATAAAAACTTGCATTAACTACACTCAAAAAGTTACGCATTAGTTACGGTTCCTACCAACACCTCCTAGAAGTAGGAAAGCCTCAGCACGGATCAATTTAGTAGTCCGATGTGACGAAGTTAACTGCGCAGTAGATGAAAAATAAGAAAGATGTCATTACTTTCGGGGTACTAAGCTGCGCAGTGGTTGAAAATACGAAATATGTCGTTACGTTTGGACTACTAAAGGATATTTATGGTAACCCGTGCTGAGGCCTGCTCCTTTCTAGGAGGTGTTGTTCCTACACACCTTAAAGATATCTCATCGTAGTACAGTAAAACGTGTCAAGTTAATCCCCCTTGTAAGTTAACTTTCTGTCTAAGTTGACCTCTTTTACCAAGATGCGAGTTAACGCTATATATTAACACGCTTATAAGTTGACAACCTGTCTAAGTTTACCTCTTTTAACAAGAAACGAGTATATACTATATATTAATCACCCTTGTAAGTTGACAGCCTGTCTAAGTTGACTTCTTTTATCAAGAAACGAGTATATACTATATTTCAATCACCCTTGTAAGTTGACAACCTGTCGAAGTTGACCTCTTTTACGAAGAAGCGAGTATATACTATACATTAATTACCCTTGTAAGTTGCCAACCTGACCTCTTTTACAAAGAAACGAATATTTACTATATGCTAATCACCCTTTTAAGTTGACAACCTGTTCAAGTTCGCCAAACCGGCTCTTATGTTGGAAATGCATTAGACATTATTTTCTTTCTAAATTACATTAGAATTGCGCAACTTTCTATGAAATTTTATAATTAAACTGTTAAGTTTGGGTCCATATGAGATATTTAACCTCACGACAAAAGAATATTCACAAAATTGTGCACATATATACAAATTCCTAACATTACTATTTCTTTTCAGGGTCATTCGCTTTATGAGTGGGGAAATCGTTCCTGAAGAAACTAATGAATAGTTTATTGAGTTGAAGACTACCATTACCTGAGCTTATTTATTACTTCATTACAAAGACTATTCATTTCATTTAGTATTTTAACTTATCATTACTTTGTATAATGTATTACTACAAATTAAAAAGATTTTCTACCTAATTTGCAATTTTTTTGAAAATTTATACGTAAATATTACATTAAGTAGCTGAGGCTTTCGTTGCAAAATGGTTCAGTTTCGAATTCGTGCATTGAATATAAGTGCCATATTTGATAACAAGCAAATGTAATGATAGTATTACAATAAAAACAAACAGTATGATATTTATTGAGCTATTATTGAGCATCATAAACACCTTCCGCTCCGATTCTTTGCCTGCCACACAAGTGACTACATTATCAGTATCATTGTGAGTAAATACAGTCTCGCCATCTGTTGATCAGGCAGAAATTTATAAAAAATTTAAAAAAAATAAGTAATACGGAATATCCTCCAACAGCTATAAAATTTCCGTTGTTTCCGAAAACATATTTCTTATTGGAAGCTCAAATATTGCATCGCAATAGATTTAAAAGAATTTCGGCAACAAGTACTTATCAATTATTTAAAAAGTTATATAAAAATTCATATGGAAAATGCTCATATTCATAAGCTCTGGTAAAAATTTAAAAAAAATTCTGTTCGTTTAAAAATTTTTGCTTTAGTTCACTACAGCCAGAAAAAAATATTTTATCTCTTTTAACATGAAAAATTTTCGTATCATTTTTAGCTTAGAAAAATAGTAATAGTTCCAACACACACTAAAAAAAGAAAAGAAACAATATTTTTAAGATCATTTTATGATTTTTCATTATGTACAGTTATTACAATCAACATCAGTAAAATTGCACAAAATATTATTTGGAAGGTGATTGCCTTTGTAATCCTGTTTAACATTGTTATCATATGATAAAAAAGAACGGATACAAGAGCATTTTAAATTAAATGCAGTATACCAAAATTTAAAAATAGATCCTTAAACATTTAAAATAGAAACAAACAAAATAATAATTGAATTCGTCTTCAATATTAATTGAAAATCTATAACGCACACTTACTCTGTATAAATAAATAATATCACACTAAAATAAAGCTATATGATGTGCAAGTTAATAAATTATCACTTAACACGCTGAATGCCGATCTAATGTTTGCAAACCCATGACGCAACGCGAATTTAATACTACTTAAGCGTATTTTGAAGAAAAAATGAAAGCGAATAATTTAACTTAACATAGTTATAGTTGGTAATCTCTGCAAGTTTATGAGCAACCTTGGAGGCTGGCACGGGTTTCTTACACAATGCCGGCGATGCTAACTTGCTCCGTTTTGTAAAAAAGTATTTTTTAGTGGTAACGAAATTTAAGTCACTTTTAGTTTAGTATTTTTCATGTAAGTAATTTTTCCAGACTATATATAAACAATTCATGGTATCATATGAAATGCAATTTTTATGCCAATATCACGTGGTGGCACTTTTAAAGAGTGGGCATTATTACCCTTATTCTAAAAGTTTTACTCTTTAATTCGCTACCAATTTATTAAACATTTTGCTGA